>NC_134856.1:37484762-37827262 GCF_049852395.1 Peromyscus maniculatus bairdii | reverse complement strand
TCAGGGCTCTTGTTGCTTAGTATAAACACACTGAACTTTGTCCGCAGACCTCTCCACTCCAAGAGTTCACTTGGCACAATCTGACTCTGGGACCGGTTTGGATCTTTCTCACTGTAGTACCTAGATCTAGATAACACTCTGCAGGTGCTAAACTCTGACCCAGGAGCCTGGCACAATTGTTCAATTCTAATTCTTAATGTATGCATCAGAAAAATGCATGGGAGATGCCCCTCAGCACAGGCAGAACTGCTGTGTAGCCGAGATGCAGGAAATACTTCAGCATGGCTCAGAGCTCAGAGCAACTAACTGTTCACCCCAGGGCCAGACATCCTCTGGGTCTAGAACTTACATGGCCGGTTGCGAGGTTCCATCTCTCACACCATTCCACGGATCAGGGGCTTCAGGGGGTGCAAAGCGCAGTTGTCCTACAGGTGGCTTGGCAAAGGGAATTCCCAGGAATCTGTGGACACCAACTTTGGTGTCTTTCACATGGACAAGGCTGCCTCGGACCTGGCCTGTGTTTGTGTTTCTGATGGGGCTGGCCTCTGATGAGTCTTGACCTGGGTGGAGAGATGCCATCAGGGTTAGTTTTGTGCAATCAGCTCCTACAGATTTTGGGATTTCCCACCTCGTTGTTACCAGCCACACAGGAAGGGAACCCAGGGCCTCCTGGTTCAGCTGTGGGGTGTGAGTGCAGGAGCTTCCCTACCCCTCAGGGCCAGGAACCTTTCCCATTTCCTCTTTGAAGGGTGCCAAAGCATTTCTATGTCCAAAGACTCAGAGTCATTTGGTGGCATAAAGGTATTATCATTATTATTATCCAAAGCAAGGAGTAGTCACAGCCACACATGGAGGTGGGAAATGCCTCTTCTGCTCTTCTCCTGACCTCAGCTCCTCAGAGCCCTTCATACTGACCTGACTCCTCAGTGTGCAGTAACCTTAGACATCTCTGACCCTCTGTGTACTAAGTGCCTACTCTGTGGGTTTTGGTGGAGGCACTGAGTGCCACACATTCCCATACTTTCATCTGTCATCTCTTTGAGCTCCTCCTTCCCTGGTGCCTTTCTCCTGCAAACTTAGCCTCTAACTAAACTGGGCAGCTCTGATCCATGTCCCCATTGTCACTTAGGGAGTCTCACCCTGCGCATGGAGGAGGATAATCAGGAGTCCACAGGCCACAGCATTCAGCCAGCCAGGAAGTCTGCCCAGTGGCATGATGGACTTGCAGGCCTGAGACTGTTCTGTCTCAGATTGACAGTGTTCCAACAACCAAAAGCAGATTATATATGCTGCCCAGACAGGACCAAAAGGAATGCAGGTGGGAGAACATGTGGGGTGGGGCAAAGTTTTACTTCCTGAGAATTAAGGAGGAAGTGACAGGAGCCTATTACCAACAGTCAGGACAAACACACTTCTGCAGTCCTGCTCTTCGTCCTTCGGGAAAGATATAGTGTGCCTTCTGCAGTTCTTCTGGGATACCAGGAGCCCTGTTCTCAAACCTAGATTCTCAAATCATGACCATTGTTCTTTTGCTTACTGGCCAGATGTCAGTGCTGTTGTGGAGGTCAGGGGACAGAACGCTATAACAGGAGAAGCCAGGAGGGCTTCTTCAAGTAGGTAAATACTGAAGATGCCACAAATGGAGAGAAGCGCACTGGCAGAAGCTCAGAATGTGACCATTACAGTGATCATCGGCCCTACATGGATCCCTCCCCATAGATTATGGCTGTTTCATACCGTGTCTCATCTAGTGGCCAGCTCCTTTGCAGATCAACTTCATAGTCCTTTATGCACTTGGAAAACTCTTTTTAACATCATTCTTATTTATTTGTTTTATTCATTTAATAATAATTTAATGTGTGTGTATGTAGGTGTGTGGGTACTCACATGCTATGACATGTGTGTGAGGGTCATGAGGCAACTTCTGGGAGTCAGTTCTTTCCTCCCACCATGTAGAATACTATTGGGGATCCATCTCAGGTTTCCAGGCTTTGTTGGATGTCTCTTTACTCACTTAGGCATCTTACCACTCTTTACCCTGACTTGATAACATTTCACGAAGCACTGATGTCTCCAACACTGAGGACAATCTGGGCTCTTGGAGCCTGTGGAAAAGCTAGAGATATGGGTCTATAAATGGGAGTTTCAGAATCATAGAGAACCCTGGTGAGATGCATCAATGAGTTCAGAATCAGGAATTCGCACCTTGGCTCAGTTTGATTTCCTGGAGGAAGTGGTGTGATGATCTACGTCAGACAGCCTTTAGTACCCTCTGAGAACTTGACTCTAACTTCCAGCCCCCAGCAGGGGGATTCACAGCCTGGCACAGCAGGACTTCCTCCTTGGTTCTTTTCTGGCTCCTCTGACAAAACAGTCATGCCTTCTCCTGCCACCTCCAATTGGCAAGGGCTACAGTGCACTCTTGTGCAATCTGTGGTCCCAGCCCTTCCTGCCAGGTACTTCCCCTACTTCAGTTCCACAACCAAATGAACGGAAGAACCCAGGGGCAAATTGAATACAATTTGTCGGCTTTGCAAAATAGCATAAAGTGACATGAATGGTATTAGTGACAACGATAAGGTAAGGATGACAATGAAACTACAGATGAAGCAGTAGTGTCACAAGGGTCCAGGGGGGCAGATGTGCTCAGGACAGGGAACAGGCATCTCTTCCCCTGGACATTTCTGGACCTTCTAATACCACACTCCACTTCCAGGACACACTCACAGACACATATTCACAGATGTCCTAAGCATGCAAATATGTATTACATAGTATTTCCAGTCCCTGGTAATAAGAACAAACCTTAGGAGACAGGAACATCAACACACAGATGCCCCCCCTCCCCCGCAAGACCCCCATAGACCTCTCCACAGACACAGACACAGACACACACACACTAACACATTAACACACTAACACACTATATACACTTTTTCAGTCTTGAAGGACTAATGAATATGTCCAGACCCACTTCTCATTAAAAAAAAAAATTGCACCACTCACCACTTGGGAAAGACACAGATGAATGAGTTGATTGACTTGAATGTCAATCATAGGTGTTATCTAAGTTGCCTCATATATTGAAACCCAATGTGAAATTAACGTTGGAGCTGTTAGGAGGTTGAAGTATCATGAGCACCATTGTTTATCTTGATAACAGAAGGTAAAATCTTTAGTTTAGAGAGCTAGGCTTTGTTATCCTACAGTAAATCTACTGGCATCTTGACTCTGGACTTCTTTGTCTCTAAAACTGAGCACATTTCATTTGTTTATAAGCTACATAGTTTATCACACACACACACACACACACACACACACACACACACACACACACACACACACACACACACACACATTTATATATGTAATATCTATTATTGAGATGCAGTGCCCCTGTTACCAAATAGGCTATATTTTTAATTAATTTTTTTTCATTTTACATACTATCCCCAGTTCCCCCTCCCTCCCCTTCTCCCACCTCCCCACCTCCTCCACATCCCACCCCCATCTACTACTCAGAGTGGGTAAGGCCTCCCTTGGGTAGTCAACAAAGTCTGGCATACCAAGTTGAGGCAGGGCCTAGCCTCTCCCCCCTGCATCAAGGCTGAGCAAGGTATCCCACTATAGGGAATGGGCTCTAAAAAGCTAATTCATGCACCAGAGATAATTCCTGATCCCACGCCAGGAGCCCCACAAACAGATCAAGCCTCACAAGTGTCACCCACATTCAGAGGGCCTAATTCGGTCCCATGCAGATTTTGTAGGTGTCAGTCCAAAGTCTGTGAGTTCCCACTAGCTTGGGTCAGCTAGTGGGAACTCTCTGTGGTTTTCCCCATCATGCTCTTGACCCCCCTTGCTCATATAATCCCTCCTCTATCTCTTCAACTGCTCTCCAGGAGCTCAGCCCATTGCTTGGCTGTGGATCACTGCATCTGCTTCCATCAGTTACTGAATGAAGGTTCTATAATGACAATTAGGGTAGTCACTAATCTGATTACAGCAAAAGGCCAGTTCAGGTACCCTCTCTACTGTTGCTAGGAGTCTTAGCTGGGGCCATCCTTGTGGAATCCTGGGAATTTCCCTAGCATCAGGTTTCTCCCTTGCCTATAATGGCTCCCTCTATCAAGATATCTCTTTAATTGCTCTCCCTCTCTGTCCCTCCCCCAACTTGGCCATCTCTATCCCTCATATTCCTAGCCACCATCCCCTCCCTTATACCTCCCCTCCCAGTTTATCTTGGAGATCTTAACTATTTTCCTTTCTGGGGCCCTCCATGCATGTCTCTTAGGGTCTTCCTTTTTACCTAGCTTCTCTAGGGTTGTGGATTGTATCCTGGTTACCTAGCTTCTCTGGAGCTATGGATTGTAGTTTGGCTATCCTTTGCTTCATATTTAGTATCCACATATGAGTGAGTACACACCATGTTTGTCTTTCTGGGTCTGGGTTACCTCACTCAGGATGATTTTTTTTCTAGTTCCACCCATTTGCCTACAAATTTCATGTTGTCATTGTTTTTTTTACCTTTGAGTAATACTCCATTGTGTAAATGCACCACATTTTCTTTATCTATTCTTTGGTTGAGGGGCATTAGGTTGTTTTCAGGTTCTGGCTATTATGAATAATGCTACTATGAACATAGATGAACAAGTGTCTTTGTGGTATGATTGAGCATCTTTTGGGTATATGCCCAAAAGTGATATTGCTGGATCTTGAGATAGATTGATTCCCATTTTTTTCTAATAAACTGCCGTACTGATTTCTAGAGTGACTGTACAAGTTTACATACCTACCAGCAGTGGAGGAGTGTTCCCCTTGCTCCACATCCTCTCCAACATAAACTGTCATCAGTGTTTTTGATCTTAGCCATTCTGACAGGTGTAAAATGGTATTTCAGTGTTGTTTTGATTTGCATTTCCCTGATGGCTAAGTATGTTGAGCAATTCCTAGAATGTCTTTCAGCCATTTGAGTTTCTTCTGTTGAGAATTCTCTGTTTATATCTGTAGTTCATTTTGTAACTGGGTTGTTTGGTATTTTGATGTCTAGTTTCTTGAGTTCCTTATATATTTTGGAGATCAGCACTCTGTCAGATGTAGGGTTGGTGAAGATCTTTTCCCATTCTCTAGACTATCATTTTGTTTTATTTACTATGTCCTTTGCCTTAGAGAAGCTTTTCAGTTTTAGGAGGTCCCATTTATTAATTGTTACTCTTAGTGTCTGTGCTACTGGTGTTATATTTAGGAAGTGGTCTCCTGTGTCAATGTGTTCAAGGCTACTTCCCATTTTCTTTTCTATCAGGTTCAGTGTAACTGGATTTATGTTGAGGTCTTTGATCCATTTGGACTTGATTTTTGTACATGGTGATGGATATGGATCTATTTGCATTCTTCTAACATCCAGTTAACACCCAGTTATGCCAGCACCATTTATTGAAGATGCTTTCTTTTTTATGTTGTTTGTGACTATTGTAAGTGGGTGATGTTTCTCTGATTTCTTTCTCAGCCCATTTATTATTTGTATATAGGATGGCTACTGATTTTTTTGAGTTAATCTTGTATCCTGCCACATTACTGAAGGGGTTTATCAGCTGTAGGAATTCCCTGATAGAATTTTTCAGGGTCACTTATGTATACCAATAGAATACAAGAGATGGAAGAGAGAATCTCAGGTGTTGAAGATACAATAAAAAAAATAGACTCATCAGTCAAAGAAAATGTTAAATCCAACAAATTCTTAACAGAAAACATCCAGGAAACCTGGGACACCATGAAAAGACCAAACCTACAAATAATAGGGAGAGAAGAAGGAGAAGAATTCCAGCTCAAAGGCACAGAAAGTATATTCAACAAAATCACAGAAGAAAACTTCCCCAACCTAAAGAAGGACATGCCTATGAAGGTACAAGAAGCTTACAGAACACCAAGTAGACCGGACCACCTCCCCCCAAAAAAGTCCCCTCGCCTCATAATAATCAAAACAGTAAACATACAGAATAAAGAAAGAATATTAAGAACTTCAAAGGAAAAAGGCCAAGTAACATATAAAGGCAGACCTATCAGAATTACACCAGACTTCTCAATGGAAACTCTGAAAGCCAGAAGGTCCTTGACAGATGTTCTGCAGACACTAAGAAACCACAGATGCTAGCCTAGACTACTATACCCAGTAAAGCTTTCAATCACCATAGTCAGAAAAAACAAGATATTTCATGACAAAACCATATTTAAACAATGCCTATCCAAAAATCCAGCCCTATAGAAAATACTAGAAGGGCTATTCTTTTATTTTTTTTCACTTTTTTATTAATTTTTTTCATTTATCTTACCTCATGACCACAGTTTCCCCTTCCCTCCTCTCCAAATGGGCTATTCTTGAAATACTGAGTTATGCAATCCTCCTGTTTCTGCCTTCCATGTAGCTGGGCCATAGCTATCTGCCATAGCACCTAGCTTGGAGCTTATGATGATTTTTTTTATAAGTGCTGTATTAGGCAAGGATCTCTAGATTAACAGAATTTAAAGAGTGTGTATATGTTATAAAAGGGAATTTACTAGAATGGCCTTATATTATTAGGGGCTAGACACTAACAATGACTACATGTGATATGGAGACCCCAAGAACCCCAGCTTCTGCTCAGTTCATGAATCTCAATGCCTCAGCAGTTCCAGTCTGGTACTGAAGACCTTGAAGATTCCTAGAGAGTTGCTGGTCTTTGTCCCACATTGAAGGCTGAGGGCAGAAACAGCAACAAAGAAGGACACTCTGAAAAAGGTAGGTAGACTTGAAACATTGCTTTTTCCTTATACCGCCTTATGTCTATGACCCAGTCAAAAGGTGTCATGTACTATGGAGGAAGTTTTCCTCCCCTCATGTAATACTTCCTGGAAATGCCCTCTGAGACCCATCCAGAGGTGTGTTTCTTAGTTGATGCCAGATATTATCAAGTTGACAACCAGGATTAAACATCACAGAAGCTCACAGTTACTAAAGGCTGAGAGCAATACAATCTTATTAGCCAGTGTAAATGTCAGAAAACATGGGACTCACTGAGAGGTAGACATGGAAATTTGACACTCACCCACAGTGTGATCACCAATCCACAAAACAGCTGCTTTGAGAGGGTCTGAGCCCTGGAGAAGAGGAGAAAAGGACAGGAAGAAGATGAGGTGACAGGGAGGAAGGGGCACAGGCCCAGTGGGGTGGAGAGAAAAGTTGGCATCCACTGGGGCTCCCACATACACATTGTCATGGGTGCATTGAGGTGTGAAACAAGTCAAGGCCCAGGCAGGGTGGGAACAAGAGGCAAACAGGGGTTCTCAGAAGTGTTGGGTGAATAGACTGGTGAAGAATGAATGCCTGGATTCTTGAAAAATATAGCTTGTTTTGTCTCTTCAGAGTGTGTTTGGGCACTGAAGGCTGACCCCCTTTGGCTCAGTACACTCCCAAATCAGACATAACATGCTATAGCTCCGTGTGGTTGTCCTCAGCCATCTTTAGCTCCAGGATGTTCTAGCTCAGGGTCTGAGTCCAGAACTCCATCCAGCAGGCTTTCAGAGCATGACCCACAGCTGGTTGGATATCCAACTGCAGGCATTGTGCATCTTGGCCAAACAAGGACCAATGAGGCAGCCTTTACTCTGGGGATTCCTGTAGATATAGACTCCCAGCACAGTGAGACATTGGGCATTTTGAGTTCTACTGATCCCAAGCCTCATTTCCTGATTTGGGTCAGGATAGTGAGTAGAACATTCTAGCCGGGTAGAGGCTTGGAGGTGCAGTGTCTTGATGTAAGGAGTTTACACCAGTGTCTGCTCTCTGTGTGGCAGAGCTATCTGGACTGTTTGTCCTTTCTTTTAAAGGAAGGCTTATATAGACAAAATGACAAAATGTTACCTACCTGCCAGAGAATGGGGAGATGATCAATGACCAGCACCTACAAGAGACTCCTGTCTGAATGGGCTCTGACATTGTGGAGAAGGCTTCCAGGTGATGAAGAACCAACCCATGCATGTTGATGAGATCACCAGAGATAATGGGAATCCCTTGACCAGGGAGGTTGAGGGGTATCCACTCATACATGTAATGTTATGCCATGCAAAGTTGGTCCAGTACATCCTCTTCCTGCTCAGCAGCTCCTCCTCCGTGACGTCAACTGCAGACAGGAAG
Organism: Peromyscus maniculatus bairdii; assembly: GCF_049852395.1. Lineage (NCBI taxonomy): Eukaryota > Metazoa > Chordata > Mammalia > Rodentia > Cricetidae > Peromyscus > Peromyscus maniculatus. The sequence goes on along the minus strand of NC_134856.1, from coordinate 37,819,095 downwards.
AAGATAAGGGTCCTGGTCCTGACCACATCTGCAGCTGCTAGCTCATGCTCCATGCTTACCATCCCTTCTCAGCCTGACCTGAATATGTTCACCCCTGCATCTGCTAGGATCCAGGCCTACCCCTTCCCTATCCTGTCCTTACTAGGCCCAGCTTCTAATGGAAGTTCTCCTGGTCTCTCTCTTACCCAGAATGCTTTCCTTCCTTCTGTCACAGAGTAATTATCTAAGAAAAAAGTCATGCCTTTCAAAACAAAACAAAATGGAAACAAAACCAAAACAGAATAAAATAAAAACACCCCCCCAACAACCAAAAAAAAACCAACAAAAAGCAAAAAACAAAAACAAAAACAAACAAACAAACAAACAAACAAAAAAACCCCAAAAAAACCAAAAAAAGGAGAGAAGAGAGAGAAGAATCTCATTATGGAAGTTGTGGTGTGGCCTGTTGAGTCACACAGTCTACCCTTTAGTCCATCTTTACTTGCAAGTGTTCATTGACAAGTCAGTCTACAGGTAACAAAGGGCTAAGGGGGAAGAGTATCTTTCCCTCACTCAGGCCACTGCAAGGCAGACAAGAGAGGGCGGGGTCAGCTCTGTTGCTCTCAAGCCCTCAGGGCTGGCTGGCCTGCATCCCGGACACCCACCTGGGTCAACTCTAGTGTGCTGTGCAGATGGGGTGCAGAGCTTGCTCTTTCCTATGCTACAGACGGTGAAGGTCAGGGCTAGCTCTCCCACTACCTGCCGCGGGTGGTAATGGGTGAGGAGGGTAGGGCATCTTTCACTCTGCCACCACATAGCAGACAAATGAGGGGGTAGGGTCAGCTCTCCTGCTCTCAGGGTTGGCTTACCTGTCTCCCTGACCACAGGCACAGCTCTAGTGCGCTGCCCAGGTGGGTTACATGCCTGTGGTGAGGGGTGGGACTTTCCTGAGTCCGGGGGTGGGAGGTAGGGGGGTTGGAGTTGGGGGTGGGGAGACAGCGCTCCCCTGAGGGGCGGGGCTAGCGGTTCTGCTGCAGTATCTAGCAAGGGGCAAGGCCAGCTATTCCCAGGGCCAGTGAAGAGCAGGGCTGACTCAGCACAGCATTAATTCTTCCTTTTTAAATAATCCTGGGCATTGTGTGTAATACCCGCCACCCTGACATCCTTGTGGATGAGCTGGGTCTAAATGGATTCAAGTGTTTGGGACACAATTCTGTCTTCTTTCAGTTGTGGTGGTTCTGAGCCCAGAAATCTGAGCAAAGAGTGTTCATAACAGCTGCCATGAGTAAGCTGCATAGATCCTCCTGCCTAGAAGTCCCTGGTGACTTTTCAGAACCATGACGAAAGCAGGCAAGAGACAAAGTAAGTGTGGCCTCCTTAGACAAGATCGGATCAGGAAGCCATCAGAGTTCACACTTCAGTGACTTGAAATGAGAGCCATCAAGGCTGCACACACACTAGGCATAGTACTGTCCTGGAACACCTTCTGATAAGGACCTGCAGATTCTATGGCAAGCCCAGAGCACATGACCTGTTCTGAGAAAGCCAGAGTGTGTCTTTGTTCAAGGTCAGGTACATAGGTAAAGGAAGCTGTAACCTCTCAGATCTGCAGTGTGTTGTGAGACTGGGGGCTTCTGTGTGGCCCAAGACCAGGAAACTTGCCCAGGATCCTTATCTGGGCAAAAGGTGACACACTCTGAGCCCAATGGCAGTATTATTATTTTCATTAATATCCAAGGGTCAGTAACAGCTACAGCCATTGTCATGACCACAGCTGCATAAAGAGGAGGTAAATGTCCCACCAGTCCCTCTGTTCCCGTGCTTGATACCTCCGACTTACGTGTCCAGCACTCCTGAAGGCCCATCACACTGGGTTGGCTCTCCAGTGTTGAATGTCTTCAGGCATCATTGGCCCTCTATGCTACAGGGGCCACCCTGCAGGCTTTGGTAGAGGTAGTGCAGGTTCCCACAACGCCATCTATTAGTTCTATGTGCATCTCCCTCCCTGGTCCCTTTACACCTGCCTTCCCATTTTCCAGATCTCCACAATCTGGTAGCTCTGATCCCACTCTTCATCTTTACCTCACAGAATCTTGCTCTGCCCACAGAGGAGGAAAAGCAGGCCCCTGCAGGCTTCAGCATTAGGTAGAAAGGAAATTGACTCAGGGGCATAATTACTTCCCAGGCTTTGTGCTGCCATGGGATGTTGTTTGACCACAGAAAGCATGAGTTGTCAGTCTAGCCCAGGCATGATTTGTACCCATAGGTGTGTAACTGAGGAGCCTGGGAGGGGGGCAGGGTGAAGTGGTTGTCAAAGGAGAAGGGCAGTGACAGGCAGAGGTGACAGGAGCCTGTGCTTGTGAGGCTGGGCAAAGCCTCCTCAGCTAGTTTTGTCCTTTTTAGCCCTCTGGGGCATCTGCACAGCATGGCCTCTGAAGCCTTTGTGGATACCAATCACTCTCAACCCAAACCTGGAATTACCATGGTTACTGTCCTAGTCACAGGCTCAGTGTGGGTATAGGAATGGAGAGAAGGAAGCAGAAATTTGTACCTGGAGGTTGTGTCTTCTCTAAGGAGGTACATGCTGGAGATTCAACAGGAGGATGATGGGACAGACATTTGCTTGTTTTTATTTTATGTTTGTGTGTATGAATGCTTTGCTCACAAGCATCATGTGCATGCCTGGTGACCACAGATTCCAAAAGAGGGCATTGAATCACCTGGAACTTGAACTATGGATGGTTGTTAGCTGCCATGCAGATGCTGCGAATTGAACCCTGCTCCTCTGTAAGAACAAATGCTCTTAATCGATGAGCCATTTCTTTGGCCTGAATTTTTTTTTTAAATTTAGGTATTTATAGCTTAGGACTGCTTTGAGTAGGTTCCTTGGGTTTTGGTATGTTTCCCTTCACATTTGATTCTAGGAATTTTAAATTTTTCTCCCCCGCTGCCTCCAGTTACATATCCATCATTCAACAGCATGTTGTTTAGTCTCCATGAGACTGTGTGTATTCTATGGTTTCTCTTGCTGTGGGTTGGGAGCTTTATTCTATTGAGATAAAATAAGAGGAATTATTCCATTAAAATATTTCTTACAACTTGTGTTGTGCTCTAATATATGATTTATTTTGTAGAAAATATGGTGTTCTTCTGAGAAGAATGTGCATTTTTTCAATGTTTAAATAGAAGGCTCTGCAAATATCAAGTCCGTTAGATCTACGATATAACTGAATGCAGAGGTTTCTCTGTTTATTGTTCATGTGGTTCTTCTCAAGTGCCCATCCACTGTTTGTCTTGTCTCCACACTACCGCTGCACTGGAGGCAAGTTTCTACTGTGATCAAGTTCATACTCATTTAGATATATTCCACAGACATTTAACAGGCCCCTGATGATTCCAACACTGGGACTCTCTGGGCTCTCAGAGCCTATGATAGAGCTGGGGACACAGTTCCAGAATCCTAGAGAACCCTGCCAGTACACATCACAGAGTACAGACCAGGATCTCCCACCTAGCCTAACCTGAATTCCTGAAGGAAATGATATGTGGATCAACTTCAGACAGCCTTCAATGCCACCTGAGGACTGACTTTGGCTCTTTCTTTCCAGCTCTCAATATCCTAGAACATCCACAGTCCAGCACATCAGGCCTTCCTCCTTAGTGTTTTATTTATTAATTTATTTTTTCTGGCATGGCACAGTGATGGCATCTCCACCCTCCCCCTAGTTCTTTAGGTGTGTTATACATTTAGAGAGGCATTGGTGTTTACAGAGCGGTCTTCATAATTACTGTTGGCAAAGACATGAGCCACTGGCATGCTCACACATGCATGGCTGGAGGAGATACAAAATGGTTTCGTCATGTTGAAAGACAGGCTGACCTCTTCTTCAAAAGGTAAACACACTTGTGCTGGGACTCAGCAAATCTACTACTGTTGTAGCCTACTTGATATAACCTACTTGAGTTACCAGGTGTCTCTGTATGCCTTTTCCTGTCTCGATCTAACCTTGTCCTTTGCCTCTATGGTATCTATTATCAAGTCAACTCAAACCTGCACTCTATAGTGAGGATATTAAGAGTTTGGCCCCGTAGAAAGCCCAAGTTATGGCCATCATTATTTATTCCACCTGCCTAGGACTCTTAGGCCTGTGAGTGTTATCAATCTTGCTTCTCACAAAAATAGATCTAGTTGAGCTGAGAGGCCAAGTAGGTTTCTTTATTTTGAGATGATGTCTAAAAATGTAGTCATGATGGCCTAGGACTTTGACACTCTTGCCTCAGCCTCTGGATGCTGGGATTATAGGTGTGCTCACCAGACTTTTTAATCAAACACTTAGAGGTAACTTCAAGCATAACTTTGTGTGCCCACATGCTTTAGATTCCTTTGGATAAAATTGTAAGCAAGGAACTGCAGGGTTTGTGACAAACCTGTTCTTGTTAACTTAGAAAGACTGTGCCAATCTGTCTTATAAAATGACTGCATCATTTCTTACCCCCTCTAACCGTGTGTGCAGTGCCAGTTGCTTCACATCCTGGCCTGTACTGGGACTTACAGATCTTCAGTATAATTGCATTGGATGGCCACCTGCTTATGTAGGAAGATGGTAAATGTGACTTCAGCCTGGGCTATATAGTGAGACCTTGTCTCAAAAAGCATGACCCCTCCCCATGAAAGAAGAGTCTGAACATGGAGTGACATAGGCATGCAGCTGCTGAAAGGAGAAAAGGAACTGAGGGTATACATGGAATGGGACTCTATAATAACAGAAAGGAATCTCAAGGATATTGTGCTAGACATCAATGTTCCTCTTACAGGAAATGACAGGAAGAGTTATAGTGTTCCTAAACCATAAGCAGGTGCAAGATAAGGCAAGAGAAAGCAGTGCATGAGGGCCTGGAGGGATTCTTGAGATGGGGCATGGTATCCATGAGCTCAGTCACTGAGCCTCTGCTTAGCATTCCCCTCATCTGTGCCCTGGTGTCCAGGACAGACAACACAGGAGTCTCTACTTTCATGCAAAGGTCATGGTGCCTGATGGCTGGTGTTCATCAATGAATGAAACAAGGGGACTTTGCCCTGGAAAAGGTGGTGAACAAAGGGGACAAAGTGATCAGACTTAAAGGGGTGGGGAGGTTCCAGGGTCTAAAGAACACAAGACTCATCCTCTTAATGACTGAGAAAATGCTTTGGGAAAACAAAAGGCATATTAAAGACAATTTGGCATCATTGCAAATGACAAAATACAAGACACTTTGAATTGGTTGATATGAGAAGTTTAAGTACAACACTAACAAAGAGAGGTCTTAGAGTTGAAATTAAATGAAAATGAATCACATGGAACATAGAGAAGAGTCACTATGGTTCAGGAGGATTTGTTGTAAACAGGAGGACACTTCCACACATGGAGAAGCTATTAGTTAGGGTACCAGAGACAGGCATATCTTCTGCTAGACATGTCTGCACATTCCTATCCCTCCTATCTCACATCCATGATACATACACATCAGAGTAAAAGATCCTCACATATATCATATGCTCATACAAATGTGGGCTTCACAGTGTCTGCAAATACACACTGGGAATAAGAGCAAATTTATTGTTAGAAGAAGGACACCCGAGCTTGCTGGTCAACCCCCACTCATGGCCCAGCTTCAGGTGTTTGTGAGAATGTCAAATCAGATTCTCATAAAAATGGTCCATTTACAAATTGGGAAGGAAATAGATGAGATTCTCTCTATAGAGACAAATTGCACAGAGTCTTTCAGAGGCTGGCATGCTCAGTGGCTGATGCCAGAGAGGTCTAGGAGCTGAGCTCAGAAAGCCTGTGTGGCTCAAATTCATTTGCAGAAACCTAATTCCTAATATGTTGATGTTAAGAGCTGAGACCCTTAGAAGGCCCAAAATTCCATAGTCTGTACATTCTACCTAGAAAGGACACAGGGTGTAATCTTTGGGCCAAATAGCTAGTCCTTGCCTCACAGTAGATGTGCTGGTAACCTGACCCTGTATTTCTTGGTCCACAGAACTCTGCATACATTTCTGCTATTTACAAATCACACAGCTTATGATTGTTTTTGTTTATGAGATGTAAGTCATGCTCTGTAGTCCAAGATGGTGTGGAACTCCTAGGTTCATGCAATATTCCTGTCTCAGGTTCTGAGTAGCTGGGACCACAGATATGTATCACAAGACCTACTGGTAGTTAGTGATCTATTTGGCACAGCAGACTTAGCTTGTGAAGATTATGGGATTTGGGGGCTCATGCATCCACATTCCACATTGTTACAAGAGGTTTTATTGAGTGGATCTAACAGAAGATTAGCAGTGTTTTGTGAAGGAGTAACATGTAGAGAGCTTGTCATACAAATTGGTAAAATAAATGTGTGTATAGGTTAGAAATGGTTATGTGAATTATAGGATCAAAAGGCTCTACAAAGCTCAGACAAAACTCACCCTCCATGAAGCCCATATGCCTTTCTTCACACAGGGCACTAAAACTCTTTGTGCTTCTCCTGAGCCCTCTGTATCTCCTGGATCTTCTGGGGCAGAATCTTGGTCCAGAACTGCAGCCTTCTGGCCTTCAGGGCTCGGCCAACAGCAGGCTTGATGTCCAACTGCAGGTACTGCTCATCATGGTCCAACATGGGCCAGTAGGGTAGACCCTCACTGTTGGGGTTCCTGTGGATATGCCAGCCAGTGGGAAAGGGTGAGGTCACTCTGGTTCAAAGTCTGACCCTCTGATTTGGTCAGCACAGTGGAAAGATTAGGCCAGTGGTTAATGGGGCTGATGGGTCAGGTGTCTTGATATAGGGATACAAGTTTCACCAACTAGTTTCTACTCCATGTGGGGGAAAGACTACCTCACTTGTTTTATGTTTCCCTCTGAGAGGCAAAATCTAAAGAACAGTACCATAGCACTTATGAGCCAGGTCACTGTGAGGTGGCCAGTAACCAATAACTACAAAGTATCTGTATAAATGTGCTATGGGGTAGAGAAGACTTAATCATGTGATGAAATGTCCATGCATGATAAGAAGGCCACCATCCAAAAAGGGAGTCCTAGATAGGGACCCAAACCTGGAAGGTTGAAAGAGAGGTGTGTTCTCACCCATGTCTTGCAAAGTTGGCCCAGCACTTCATCATCCTCCTGTTGAGCAGCTCTTCCTCCTCATTGAGGTCAACCGGAGTCATTAGAAAGACAAATGTTCAAGTATATGCCACATCATGCAACTGCCACCTCATGCTTCAGACTCACAATCCTAGCTGTTGTCTGACCCCAAACTATTGACTTTGCTACCTCTCTTCTTCACCATATACAGTGTCCCAGATCTATGCAAGCCTCTAGTTGAATTCTTGCCCCAATGTCCTGTCATCTCCCCCATTACTGGATGGACTGGGAAGGGTCCAGATACTATGCCATATCTATATCATCTATTTCTATATCATCTATATCTATATATCTATATATACAGTTTTCTTCAAATGGACTGAGAACTCAGGAGTCATTCAGAGAGCCATCTGGGTCCTCACTCAGCTCAAGGGAAATTAGGAAGACTTACATTTCACTCCCCAGAAGAAGGACCCAAAGACAAATGTAACCTCATCAGTATGGTCAGCCTTCACGAATGGTGGCCTGATATCCTTGAAGAAGCTGGGTGGATGTTGGAACTCATAGAAGTAGACAGGAGCATGGGAACCTGGATGTAAGGACATGTGGTGACATGGCAGCACTTGGCCTAGAACAGTTCTGACACACATTTGGTGACAAGAGAACTTGGTCTCAAGTTATCTGGAATCACAACAGTTGAGTGTGGAGCTCCAGCATGGAACATTGGCTGTGGGAAAGCCCCCTGTTAAATAATGACTCTGTCCTCCACAGGTGAGTAGTTTGGTCAAGACACAGAGTATCACTCAGCTATTTTCTCATCTGTACCTGGATAAGATAAAACTCTCTCACACTCAATGTAAGGCTTTACTAGAAACAAGACTCTCAGTTGTGAACCAACAATCAGGTTACCTGAAAGGGTCTAACCTAGGCATTTTGTATATATGTCATAATTGCTTAGTTTGGTGTTTCTGCAGAACTCCTAACAGAGGAAGTGGGGACTGTCTCTGACTCTGTTGCCTGCTTTTGGGACCCTTTCCTCCTACTGGGTTTGTCATCCAGATTTAATATGAGGAGAGGTGCCTAGTCTTATCACAGCTCCATATGATATGTTTGGTTGATATCCCTGGGAAGCCTGCTCTTTTCTGAAGGGAAACAGAGGAGTAGTGGATGGGGAGGGGTAGGAGTAGAGGGACTGGGAGGATAGGAGGAAGGGGAAACTGTGCTTGTTGAGTAATATATGAGATAATAAATTAATAAAAAAAGACTCAGTTGTCTGGAACCAGAGATCTGATCCAGACACGGGTCAAGCCTGGACACTACAGAGCTCACCTATGACCCACAGCTCTGAGCTTCCTCCCTTGACCTTGTTATAGATATACTCACGCTGAAAATGTGCTACTTGGAGTGCAGGGATCATGAACGTGAAGTCTCCCATCATCTCTGTGAACTGTATTTGGAGGGTCTGGGCATCTTCAGTGTCCCCCATGTACTCTTCCATTATCAGGTCACCACATTCAGGAGGCAGCTTCTACGCCAAGGGGATCAAGAAGAATGAGGTGACATAGGCACTAGGATGTGTAGGCAATAGCCTCAGGGTTGGGAAATGCAAAGGTGTGGTATGGGGAAAGCTTGGAGTGACCTCAGATAGACAGGTCCAAACACACACACACACACACACACACACACACACACACACACACACACGCACACGCACACGCACACGCACACGCACACGCACACGCACACGCGCACACATGCTTATTCCTGGGGATGTTCCTTGCAAGGGGTAGACAGGGGTACTTGCAGTTATGACAATGCCCTGAGATTCTTACCATCTGTGCTGCTGTGCTCTTTAGAACAGCAGGCAGGGTCCTTCTGGTTATTTCCTTTATTTTCTGAGCAGAGCCCATGATCTAGGGTATGGAGAATGGTTTTAAGTGTGCCATGACATGGATATGGATCAATGAATCTCTGAGTTCCCATTGCCCACCATATGAGCCCCCAGATTCCCAGAGGGTTATAACTGAGTCTCACCATAGGGAGAAGCCAGCCATACTCATCATTGTTGACACCAATGATGCTGGGGACAGGGTGAAAATCAGCAGAGGCCAACAGCTCCTTAGGGTGCCTGGGAAAGAACTCCCCATCTACCACAGCAGGGATGACCTTGAAGACCTGAGGGGCATTAAAATTCAATGCTGAAGGTCAATGAAATACATATGCCAATGTTGACTGAGTTACCTCCATCCCTTCTCTACTTCCTTATTCATATCACCATGGTTATTCTTCACCATACCTCTCACACCTCACCCCTGAAGAGATCTTACACTTAGAATAGTCTATGTTGGTATTGATTTTACATCCAAGACTAAAAAATACTAAGCTATAGAGATTAGGTAATTTGTTCATAGGAATGAGGACTACCTGTAACACACCTTGCTATCTGCCATCTTCCCAGCCACACAATTGTGCAAACCTTGTTAATAGCCAGAATCTCCACTTCACTCTTGCCTTGTAGGAAGCACACCAGAGTCTCTGTTTCCACAGCTCCACAATCATATAGATGGACCACCATCTGTAAAGGGAAGAGCATGAGGGTGCCTGGATGCCTTGTCGTCCAGGCAGACAAGTTTTCGCAGTCCCAGAGGGTGCCATTGGCTCTAAATATCACAATATGTTGTGTAATGTATGTGGACTGTAGTAAGAACAAAATTCTTCCCATTTTCCTGTTGCTCAATGATAATATGCACCCTTCCCTTCCTCCCTCCCTTCCTGCTTTCCTCCCTCCTTCTCCCTCCCACCTTCCACCCAATTTGAGAAATACTCTCTTGTTCTACTAGAGCCTATACAAGTCTAGCAGGTCTGTAACCTTCCAGGGATCATCTTGTCCCTGTCTCCAATCTCACCATAGGAAAACCTGGATTAAAGAAAAGAAAATCTACACCTGGACATATATGTGTTCTGGGGAATTGAACTCAGATCCTTACTTTCACACAGCAAGCTCTCTTGCCTCTTGTACCATCTCCCAAACCCATACATACTTGATTTGCCAATGATGGAAGCTGCTAGGTGCAGCTTTGCTGAACATACAACATATGCACCTTGTATAAAGCACTGTGGGGTGGGATAGGTGAGGGTTCTAAACCTTGAGCCTTTAAGGAGGTACTGAAGAGAAGTTAGTTCCCATGGTCCTAATTTTCTCTACTGTACACAGTAGCAGAGTACTAGAGCTGGAGGGTTAGAGTACACTCACTTGATAAACCTCCTCAGAAGAGTTGTAGATGAGATCAGGCAATATGGCTACTCCACTCTCCATGATGGCACCGTGGAAGAGTCCTTGGGACATGGGGGACACAACATGTGAAGACACACTTGTGCCACCTGCAGACTCGCCAAAAATAGTGACCTGGTCAGGGTTGCCTCCAAAGTGGGCGATGTTCTGCTGGACCCAGCACAGGGCGGCCACTTGATCCAGCTAGCCCCAGTTGCCTCTGGCATGCTCATCTCCAGCTGAGAAGTGGAAGAGACATGGATCGAAGGGCTGTCTAGGTTCTTCTCAGCTACCACTGCCCAGCCCTTGTCTCACCTGAAGAAGCCCAGGACACCCAGATGGTACTGGATAGTGACCACCACCACATCCTCAGTGGCTGCCAGCATGGATCCATCATACATGGAAGCCATGCCTACTATCAGAGCACCACCATGGATCCACACCACTACCTCGAGAAGTCAAGAGAGATGCCAGGAGGCTTCTAATGGGCACAAGCTCAGGTGGGACTGCCTCCCATATTATGGACTGCTTCCCATCTGTGCAGCTAAACACACCAGGACTCCTCAGTATCTTCGACTCAGGCCACAGGGGAGGAACACAGTCTCATCAGCATATTTCCAAGTCCCACTGTTTTTATCAAAAATCTCAGCTTGGATTAATAGATTTTAGTCACTATTACTCTCAGACTCCTCAAAAGTACAAAAGGATGTCTCCATATGAGTTTTTCCTGATTATGAATCTAAAGGGTCAGCAAACCTCATTGGCACAACCAATATCCCCAAGCTGGAAATTGGACTTTTCTCAATGTTAATCCCTCAGACACCTGTTTAGGTCTCTAGGGATCAAGTTTGTTGAGAAAGTTCTGGGTTCATCCAGGAAACACATCCCCTGACCTCTCAGACCTCCAGCACTCAGTGTTCCATATCCAGGGGTTAACTGCCCACCATGACTGAGAAGACTTTTGTGGACATATTAGAAAAGGCTTCTCATCAGGGTCTACATTGCAGTAGAACTCAGTTGGCTTATGCTTTATAATCTTCCTAAGAAAGAAATCTCTACCCATACCCAGTTGACCCAATTCTTACAGGTAGGATAGAGCCTTCATGGGCATGGGTTGGTGTGTAGATGTTGAGATACAAGCAGTCCTCAGACATAGAAATGGGAGGCATGATGAGTTTCAGCATCTTCAGACCCTCTGAAATCATCGTATCATCATTTTTAGACACATGGTGACAATGGCAGACAGTTATTACAAGAGACATTTTGTTGTCAAGACAGAGGTTTAGTACAGATTTTCTCTCAGCCACTTTCAGCCACTTTTCTCCAGGATGCCCTGCTGAAGCATGATTCCTCTTAAAGCCCTTTCCTACCAAGGTAAAGACTACAGGCTCAATGAAATCTGGAATTGAACCAGATTTCCAGAAAGGCCAGTCCTTGGATGAGGGAATATATTTTGTTCTTTCTGATCTGGGATCTAGAGAAGTCTTGGGGGCTCAATGAGAATGAATTCCTGCATGCACTGACAATCACCACTTCTCTTTGTACTCTTTAATTGCTATTGAGATGGTTAGTTTTGATTTCCTTCTTGAAACAACATAGAATCACTCAGAGATATTGTCTCAATGAAGGATTGTCTAGATCAGCATAGCCTATGGGGATTTTCTTGAGTCTGTTAATAGAGATGGGAATATTTCCAACCGTAAGTGGCACCATTCCCTAGGAAGAGGCTTCTGAACTGTAAGCAGAGAAGGCCAACTGACCATTAGCAGGTATGTATGCATGCATTCCTTGATCTCTGATCCCAGTTAAAGATGTGATGTGATCCAGTCCCTTATGTTTCCCCCTCGTAATGGATAGTAATATGGAAGGAACTGTGACCCATAATAAACTGTTTCTGCCTTAAACTGAATTTACCACAACAACAAGAAATGAAGATACCTGGATAATGTGGTGCTATGTCTGCACAGGTATTAATGAAGTCAGTGGACAACAATGTCCCAAAGTGTATCGGGATGGTCTTCACCCTATGTTCAGAAACTTAGGGTATCTTGACTTCCCATGTAATATCCAAGAAGCTTTTATACATTTCTTTTAATCATGACACTTACCTCTGTGAATTGTCTCAGTGAGTGCAGAGGATGGAGTTGCCAAGGACACATCACTGATGTCCTCTTGAAGGACTTACAGAATGCCACTCGACGCTGGGCTTTTGCTAGTTAATGTGCTTATATTGACCCTTGTCCATAATAGGCCTCTTTAATGGTGGCAGAGATCACTTGGCACAATTTGAATCTGGGAACTGTTTTTATCTGTTTCTCACTGCCAAACTGAGAGCTAAATCTCTAGGAACTGAACTCTGACCCAGGAGACTGGCAAAGTTGTTCTACTAGAAGCCTTAGTCATGTATCTGAAAATGCATGGCAGAGTACACATCACAGACAGAGAACTTCTATGGGGTTGGGATGAAGGAAGCACCTAATTCTGGCCCGGAGCTCAGACCACATTCTCACCTCAGGGCTGGAAGTCCTCTGAGTTCCAGAACTAACATGGCTGGGTGGAGGTCTCATCTCTCACACCACTCCATGGTTCAGGGGCCTCAGGAGGTGCAAAGCACAGAGGTCCTCAGGTGGCTTAGCAAAGGGAATTCCCAGGAAAGTATGGACACCAATTGTGGTGCCCTTCACATGGACGAGGCTTCCTCTAACCTGGCCTGTGTGTGTGTTCCTGATGGGGCTGGCTGAGTCCTGGCCTGTGAGTGGAGAGATGCCATCAGGGTTAGTTCTGTCCAGGCAGCTGCCACCACACTGTTGTTTCCCACCTCATTTTCACTAGGGTACTTCGGAAGGAGACCCAGGACATCTGGGTTCAAGTGTGAGATGTGTGTGTGTGTGGGGGTAGGAGTTTCTTTATTCCCCTCATTTCCAGAAATATTGCTCATGCTTCTTTTGAGTAGTGTCTGTTCATGTCTCTGGCAAGCAAGGAGACTACTCAGAGCCACTGGTAGCAGGAATGCATTATTTTCATTATTATCCAGAGTTCTGTAGCAGCTGTAGTCTCACACAGATGTAATAAGTGCCCCATTTTCTCTTTCCCTTAATCTGCAAGTCCAGTTTACTCATACTCCTGACAGTGGAATGGTTTTTGGTTATGGGGTGTCTTTAGGCCATGCTAGCCTTTTATGTGCCACAGTGCTCACTATATGGCTTTTGGAGGTCCACAATTTTCACTCTTTTATCCGCGGTCTTTACCAGTTCCTCCCTGTTAGTTCCTTTCCTCCAGCAAGATTAGCTCCTGCCTCTGCAGAACTTGGAGAGCTCTGACTCCGGTCCTCACTGGTAATTTAAGGAGTCTCACCTTGCACATGTAGGAAGAGAAGCAGGAGCCCAGAGGTCACAGCATTCAGCCAGCCAGGAAGTCTTTCCAGTGTCATGGTCGGCTCCTAGTCTGAGTCTGTGCACCTAGTCTGTGTTGCTGCAGGATAGCTGTGTGTCATGGACAGGAAAGAATAGATGTGGGACTCATGTAAGCAGGAATTTGGACCTAAAATAAAGCAGGTGGAAACCCAGCAGGGTGAGGCAAAGTTCTTTTTGGCCAGGAGGTGCAGACTAGCTGGCAGCAAAGCAATCTTTGTTCCCGCTCTTTGGCCTCCTAGAAAGGGATATCATGGCACCTCAAGTCCTTCCACACTACCAGAAATCCTGTATGCAAACTTAAATAAATTCAAACCATGATAGCTGTCCTTGTTCTCACTGGTCATTGGTCAGTGTTGTGGAGGTCAGGGAACAGAATGCTATAATAGGAGAAGCCAGAGGGGCTTCTCTGAGTAGGTGAATACTAAAGATACCACAGGTGGAGAGAGCTGAGAGCTGTGACCATTACAGTGATCTTAGGATCTACTTGGACCTCATGCACAGATCATGGCTTTTTTATTTAAACACTGCAAGTTCTTTATTGACTTGAGAAACACTTTTCATTTCCCTACACATTTCTTTATTGTGTAATATGTTTACATGTATGTGTGAATGCCATGGCACACATGTGGAAAACAACTCCTGCCAGTCAGATCTATCTCTCCTTTCACTATGTGGGTATGGGGATTCATCTTACATCCTCCAGCCTTCTAGAAAGTTCCTCTACTCATCAAGTCAGCCTCCACTTAACAAATTCTTAATGGGGCCCTGCTCATGCCAACACCGAGGACAGTTTGGGCTCTCAGAGTCTACAATCAAGCTGAAGATTCAGGTATGTATTGGGAGTTTAACAATTTCAAAGAATCCTGGCAGAACAGATTGAAGAGTACCGTATTAGGAGCTCCCACAAGCCCCAGCTGATCACTTGGAGAAAGTAATACTTGGATCAAAGTCAGCCTGTAGGGCCATCAGAGAATTTACCTTTGCTCTCTTTTTCCAGACCCTGATAATCTATGGACCCATGGCTTAACACTGCAGAACTTCCTCCTTGGTGTTTCTCTGTTTTTCTGAGCATGCCTTTCCCTGCAAACTTGCTAATGTTTCAATGTAGTGGCACCAATGCACCCCTGTCCAATTTGGTGTCCTACCCCTTAAGGGCTGCTGCTCTGCCTACTCTCAATTCCTTGACCAAAGGTGATAGGTTGTTTGGTTGAGAGGCCTTTAGAATCAAAAAATATGCTTCGTCATGCATCCTGGGCTTCCTGTTGCTGCTTCTTGATGTAAGACTTTTTCTCAGCTCAACTGGTGTACTGGTTTGAATGCGAATGAGCTCTGTAGACTCATATATTTGATTGTTTGGTTTCCAGTTGGTAGACTGCATAGGATGGATTAGGAGGTGTGGTCTTGTTGGAGAAAGTGTGTCACTGGGGGTGGTGTTTGACGTTCCAAATTCCCAGTCTATCTCTCTGGCTCCTGCTTGTGGGATCAGGGTGCAAGCTTTCAGCTACTGCTCCAACATTGTGCCTGCCTGCCTGTGGCTGTCCTGCCCACCCAGATGGCAGTCATGGACTCATCCTCTCAAACTTCAAGGAAGCCCCCAGTTAAATGCTTTCTTTTACTAATTGTCTTGGTCATGGTGTCTCTTCACAGCAATAGAACAGTGACTAAGACAGTTAGGTAGAGGAGTGAAATCCATGTGCTCTGTTAATCACTGCACATTTATTCAGAGACCCTCTGCTGGTAATTGCCAAGGTTATAGCAGATATGTGGAATGAAGATGCTCAGGTGCCTTTCTATAAAAAGAATCAGGGACTGAGCAGGTGCAAGTAGGAGGGGAGGCAGAGGCTCAAATTCCATCACAACAACTGCAATGAGACACTCCTTCACACCCATTCAATATAATTCAATATGATTCAGACTTATGAATCATAAGGCCAAGTGGTCAGAAAGATATGGAGTCATTGGTACCCTCATTCGTGTCTGGAAGAGATGCAAAATGATACAGTCATAGAAGACAGTTTGGCACATTCATTAAAAGTTAAACACACTTGTGTTATATGATTCAGCAATTTTGCCCTAGGATCTTTAGCCCAATGGGAAAATATTTATCTCAAAAATCCACATTTGAGTTGTTCATAAGAGCTTGATTAAAAGTAATCAAAATTTTATCATTCAGTTGTGCATCAACTGGAGAGTGGGTAAAATGTGTTGTCTGCCTATATGGAATGACATTGTTAACCAAGGGACAACACCCTTGAATAATTTGTACCTAGTAGCAGGACCAGTCACAAATGATTCATTTTCTAGAATAGGATAGCCAGTGTTTTGATGTTTTTAAATTTTATGGAGTTTTCAAACTGTTTAATAACAGCAGTCAAGGGGTTGCATGGAGCAGAGATAGGCAATGATTAACATAAAGAATCCCAAGCTACATTTTTCCAATGAAAGAATTATTCTCATCCTTGAAGGGTGGGTTGTTGCTTATCTCATACTCTAATGCAAATTTACCCAGTTATGCTGGTGAAAGATAAATTTGATTGCATAGAAATCATTTGATGATAAAGCTTTCCAATGATAAGAGGGCTACATAGTGTCTAAAAATCCCTTGGCAAAGTGTCTTGTCCATCAGCAGAAGTGCATACTTTCACAGAGGTGTGTTTACAGCAAGAGCTCAGTGAAGTATGATCCTACTTATCTTATCAATAAAAATCAGGAGTCAGGTATCAGGGTAAAAGATGAAAGATTAGAGAAGCAGAGCAGCAGCCACCAGATACTTCTTACCTCTCTGAATCCTCAGACCAAAAAGGGCCAAGATCCTGTCTCTGCTCAGCCTTTTCACTTCCTGTCTCTGCCCAGCCTTATCACTTCCCATCTTCTGTCTGTACAGACCTCCAGACCTCTATGGTTAATGAGTGGTAGCCCTGCCTGCTGATCTCCAGGCAAATTCTATTCGTCAGAACACAAACAAAAATATCACACAACATTTTCTCCTTTTTGCCTAAACAAAAGGTGAAGGTTTAGACTAACATAGAAAAAATACATACAATAGTACAATAACTATATACAAATATATACAGGCAATAATTACATTAACAATGTCTAATTCATTAGCATTTGCAAATTCAGAGAAAATATTCCATTATCTATCCTATCATAGTGAGTCCAAAGTGTTGTACCTAATTCACTTTCTATCCTAACTGGCATTACCAACCAAAAACTATCTTTTGATGTCTCTCAAACTTATACACTTTACATCTCTTTGGTGAGTTTCTTTTCTGAGTCTGGTAACATTTTTCCAGTAAGGGAGAAGAAAAATTTCAACATTTTCAACAGAGTGTGTGGGCACTGCAAATCTCACAGTGTACACTGTGTGCATTGTGGTCAGTATGAAACTGTTTCCACTTCCCCATGCTGAAAAGTGCAGTTATAGGAACCATCCCACATCCTCACATGATTCTAAAGACAATGGGGATCATATGTTTAACTTGCTGACCAAGGAGAACATTCCACTGGTGTAACGCAGAGGGGTATGGATTGTGTCCCTTGAGATCCTCAGCATCTCAAGGACCTTTCTCCAAAACTGACCACATACTCAGACACAAAGCAAGTCTCAACAAATACAAAAAACATTGAGTCTTGAACGAATTGGCACCGGAAACCATTTCCTAAATAAAACACCAACAGCACAGACCCTGAGCACAACAATTAATAAATGGGACCTCTCAAAATTGAGAAGCTTTTGCAGGGCAAAAGACACAGTCAATAAGACAAAAAGACAGCCAACAGAATGGGAAAAGATCTTCACCAACCCCACATCTGACAGAGGATTGATCTCCACAGTATATAAAGAACTCAAGAAACTAGACATCAAAATACTGAACAGTCCAATTAAAAAATGGGCTAAAGAGCTAAACAGAGAATTCACAAAACAAGAATCACATATGGCTGAAAGACATTTAAAGAAATGTTCAACATCCTTAATCATCAGAGAAATGCAAATCACAATGACTCTGAGATACCACCTTACACCTGTCAGAATGGCTATGATCAAAAACACCAATGACAGTCAATGTTGGAGAGGATGTGGAGCAAAGGGAACACTCCTCCACTGTTGGTGGGAATGTAAACTTGTACAACCACTGTGGAAATCAGTATGGTGGTTTCTTAGAAAATTAGGAATCGAACTACCTCAAGACCCAGCCATCCCACTCTTGGGCATATACCCAAGGAATGCTGATTCATACCATAAAGATACATGCTCAGCTATGTTCATAGCAGTACTATTTGTAATAGCCAGAACCTGGAAACAACCTAGATGCCCGTCAATGGAAGAATGGATGAAAAAAATGTGGTACATATACACAATGGAGTACTACTCAGCAGAGAAAAACAATGAAAGCATGAAATTTGCAGGCAAATGGATGGAACTAGAAAAAAATCATCCTGAGTGAGGTAACCCAAACCCAGAAAGACAGTCATGGTATGTACTCACTCATAAATGGATTCTAGATATAAAATAAAGAACAATCAGACCACAACCCATAGAACCATGGAGGCTATATATATAGCATGGAGGTCCCTAGGACGACTGTGGCTTATAATAAATTTCGGTTTTACTCAATTATTGAAAAAAAATAGCCAAATGAATGGAAACACATGAACTATGAGCCAAAGGCTGAGGGTCCCCCAGCTGGATCAGGCCCTGAATAGGTGAGACAGTTGATTGGCTTGATCAGTTTGGGAGGCAACTAGGCATTGGGACCAAGTCCTGAGCTCATTGCATGAGTTGGCTGTTTGAAACCTGTAGCTTATGCAGGGACACTTGGCTCAGACTGGGAGGAAGGGACTGGACCTGCCTGGACTGAGTCTACCAGGTTGATCGCAGTCCTCGGGGGAGGCTTTGCCCTGGAGGAGGTGGGAATGGGGGGTGGGCTGGGGGTAAGGGGAGGGTGTGGGAAGGGGAGAATAGGGGAACCTGTGGCTGATATGTAGAACTGAATGGTATTGTAAAACAAAATAAAATTAAAAAAACAAAACAAAACAAAACAAAAACATTGAGATAACACCCTGAATCTTATCTTATCACCATGGATTAAATCCCAATATCAACAACAATAGAATCAGCAGAAACCCATGGAAACTGATTAACTCTCTACTTAATGAAAAATGAATCAAGACAGAATTTACAAAGAAATTACAGATTTTCTAAATTGAATGAAAATGAATACACAACACATCCAAACTTATGGAACACGTTGAACCAACTTTGTAACACAAAATATCTACATAAAAATGGAACGATCTCACACTGGTAACTTAGCAGCACATGTGAAAGCTATACTAGAACAAAAAGAAGAAATCACATCTAGTAGGAGTAAATGGCAAGAAGTAAACAAACTGAGAGCTGAAATTAATAATATAGAAACAGACAAGAAGTAATACAAAGTATCAATAAAACAAAGAGTTGGTTCTTTGAGAAAAATTAATAATATTGATGAATCCTTATTGAAAACAAAAACTAATAGGTAGAGACCAAAGATCCTAATTAACAAAACTGGAAACGAAAAGCAACAGACAACAAATAAATCCAGAGAATCATAAGAACATACTCTAAAAACTTGAACTCCATCAAATTGAAAAAACTAAAAGAAATGGATAATTTTCTCAATATATAGCACTTACCAAAGTTAAATTAGTCAGATAAGCAATTTCAACAGACTTATAATCCCTAGTGAAACAGAGCTGTCATTAAAAGCCTTCCAACCAAAAGAAGACCAGGGCCAGATGGTTTTAGTGTAGAATTCTACCAGACCTGCAAGAAGAGATAATACCAGTACTCCTCAAATTATTCCACAAAATAGAAACAGAAGGAATGTTGTTTAATTCATTTTATAAAGCCAGTTACCTGAGACCCAAACTACCTAAAGATTCAACAAAGAAAGAGAATTAAAAACCAATTTTTCTTATAAGCATAGATGTAAAAATTCTCAATAAATTAAATGCAAACCAATTCCAAGAATACATAAAAAGATCATCTACCATGATCAAGTAGGCTTTATCAAGAGATGATTCAACATAGGTGAACTGATAAATGTAATCCACCAAATAAACTAGCTGAAAGAAAAAAAATTCTCATGATCATCTCATTAGCTATATAAAAGGCCTTTACAAAATCCAACATGCCTTCATTATAGAAGTCCTGAGGAGATTAGGAGCATACCTCAAAATAGTAAAGGCACTTCACAGGAGGCCATAGCCAACATCAACTTAAATGGAGAGAAAATCAAAGCAATTCTACTAAAATAAAAAAAAGACAAGTTTGTCCATTATCTCCATACATATTTAATATAGCACTTGAATTCTAAGCTAGGGCAATAAGAATAACAGCTGAAGGAAATCAAGGAGATATAAATTGGAAAGGAAGGAGTTAAAGTAGTTGTATTTGCAGATGATATGACAGTATGCATAAGTGACCTGAAAAAATTTTACCAGGAAACTCCTACAACTAACAAGCACTCTCAACAAAGTAGCTGGTTATAAAATTAACTCACAAAAATCAGTCACCCTCCTATATACAAGGGACAAAAGGACCGAGAAATAAATCAGGGAAATCTTTTTCTTAACTGCCTCAAATAATATAAAATACCTTGAAGTAATTCTAATTGAGCAAGTGAAAGACTTTTACGATAAAAGCTTCAAGTCATTGCAGAAAGAAATTGAGGAATCTATCAGAAGAGGGAAAGATCATGGTTCAGTAGGATTAACATAGTAAAAATAACCATCCTATGAAAAGGAATCTATAGATTCAATGCAACTTTCACCAAACTCCAAGGCAATTCTACACAGAATTGCAAAGGACAATTTCCAACCTCATGTGGAAATACACACACACACACACACACACACACACACACACACACACACACCCCTAAGATAGCCATGGGGCTGACCTGGGCAATCTGCACATGTGTTGTAGTTGTATGGCTTGGTGTTCTAGTGGGACCCCTGGCAGAGGGAGTGGGGGCTGTCTTTGAGTCTGTTGCCTGCTCTCAGGACCCTTTCCTCCTGTTGGTTGCCTCATCCAGCCTTAATAGGAGAGGAGGTGCCTAGTGTTATTGCAATTTGATATCCTATGGATGGCTGATATACTAGGAAGGCATGCACTTTTCTTAAGGGAAGAGAGAGTGAGTGGATGGGGGAAAGGAGAGAGATTGGGAGGAGGGACTGAGAGAAGAGGGGGGAGGGAGGGGAAAATAGTGATAATGCCGGGAAAAATTGATTAATTGATTTATTAATTAAAAAACCAAAATAGCTAAAACAATAATAAAAGAACAGCTGGAGGTACCACCATTTCTAGTTGTACTACAGAGTTATAGTAATAAAAATAGCATGGTATTGGTACAAAAACAGACATATTGACCAATAAAATCAAGTTGAAGACCCAGACATAAGTCCACACATCTGTGAATTCCTGATTTCTGACAAAGAGGCAAGAAGCATGCACTGGAAAAAAAGACAACATCTTCAACAAATGGTGCTGGTCAAACTGGATGGCTGCATGTAGAAGACTCCAAATAGATACATGCTCATCACCCTGAATAAAATTCAGCACCCAATGGATCAAAGACCTTGATCTAAAATCAAATACTGAACCCGATAGAAGAGAAAGTGGCAAATAGCTTTGAACTAATTAATACAGGAAAAGCCTTTTTGAAGAGAATCCCATCAGCACAGGCACTAAGATCAACAATTAGTAAATAGGACCTCATGAACTCCTATAAGGCAAAAGACACCATCAGTCTTACAAAGTGGCAATCTACAGAATGGGACAATTTTTTTTTTTTTACCAACTTCACATCTGATAGGGAGCTAATATTCAAAATATTTAAAGAACTTAAGAAACTAGATATTAAGAAAACAAATAAGCCAACTAAAAATGGGATTCAGATCTAAAAGAGATAATTCTCAATAGAGGGAACTCAAATGGCTGAGAAACACTTTAAAATGTGCAACATCCTTAGCCATCAGGGAAATGCAAATCAAAACTACTTTGAGATTTCGTCTTACACCTGTGAGAAAGACTAAGATCAACAAAACAAGTGACAGCTCATGTTGGCCAAGATGTGAAGTAAGAGGAAGACTCATCCATTGCTGGTGGGAGTGCAAACTTGTACAGCCACTATGGAAATCAGTGTGGCGGCTCCTCAGGAAGATGGCAATGGATCTGCCTCAAGATCCAGCTATACCTCTACTAGGCATATACCCAAAGATGCTTCATTCTAGCACAGAGACATCATCTTCATTGCTGCTCAAGTTATAATAGTCAGAAATTGGAAACAACCCAGATGTCTCTCAATGTCAAGATGAATGGATAAAGAAACTGTGGTACATTTACATAATGGAGTATTACTCATTTGTTAAAAATATGATATCATGAAATTTGCAGGTAAATGGATGGAACTTGAAATAAATCATCCTGAGTATGGTATCCTAGACACAGAAAGGCAAATATTGTATGTATTTGTTTATACATGGACATTAGCTGTTAAGTCAGTGATAACCATGCTACAATCTGTGGCACCACAGAGAGAAGATATAGAGTAAGGAACTAGAGGGAACAGTTTGATCTCATTAGGAAAGGGAAATATAATAGATAATTATGGATGGATGGATGGGGGCCTGGAATGGGAGGTTCAAGTGGTGAGAGTGATTGGAGTTGGTTTGAGGGAGTGAATATGGGAAGAGACAGCAAAAACTTAGGGGCATTTGAGGGGTAGTAGGTAGTCTAATAGAGTAGATACTATCTAATATATATATATATTTCATATATCTATTTATACATATAATTTCAAATATATTTCATACATGAAAGTAATTTTAAAAAATTGCCAAAATATGGGGGAGACAAGGTTCCAATTGGCCTTCCTTTGTCATGAAATGAAGCTTCAGGTACCAGGATAAGGTTATGACTAATTGTGTTGTTGGCCAAAAAAGTCCCATGGGAATCCCTAAAGAAACCAGGTTGTTGCCAATACTATAGGTTAATCTCCACAAACTAGCAAGGCTCCACTGCTAAAGACAACACCCACACAACCCATGAACATGCAGGAGTCCAGCTGGTGCCTACACAGAGCCTTCACTTCTACACTCTAGTGTCTTTGGTACAGGAAAGCATGCAACAAAACAAGAAATGTACACAGCAAACCAGCCACAAGCCCTTTGATCTGCAATGATGTCCTACTTGCAAGATATACTAGGGAAATAGTGGAACAAAGCTTGTGGGAGTAACCAACCAACATCTGGTTTGACTTAAGGCCCACTCCATGAGATGGAACCCTTGATCAACACTGCTTGGGTGACCAAGAATCAGACACTAGATATACCCCAGGGACCTAGGGTAAAACCAAGTACTATTGGTCTGGAAAAGGAAAAAGACAAAGATAAAGAGTAGTGATTAAATGACTCCTAATAATATTCTGCTATACTCATAAGTCAGTGCCTTGCTTAGCCGTCATCAGAGAAATGGCCTCCTACTGCAAATATGTACAAATGCAGGGACCCACAAGCAGATATTGCACAGATGGTGAGAGACCTCAGAACACTCAGTCCTAAATGGGGTGTCTCCATCAAATTCTCCCCTCTGAGCTCAGGGAACTCTACAGAAGAGGAGGCAGAAAGACCGTAAGAGCCAGAGGGAATGGAGGACACCAAGAAAACAAAGCTCACATGAACTCAAGAGACCAAAGCAGCCTGCAGAGGTCTGGACCAGGTCCTCTCAGTATATATTATGGCTTCAAATTTAGTGTTTTTATGGGATTTCTGAGTGTGTGAGTGAGTGGATTTGATTGTAGTGCCTTCTCTTGGCTTCTTTTCCTTGATTGGTTTGTTCTGTCCAGCTTTGATGTGATAGTTTTTGATTCATCATATTATGTTTTATTTTGTTATATTTTAATATTATCTCTTAGAAGTCTGTTCTTTTCTAATGAGAGAAGCAAGGGAGTTGATCCAAATGGGAGGGGAGGGGAGGAACTGAGAGGAGTGTGTTGGGGGAACCATAATCAGGATATAGTAAGTGAGAAAATAATCTATTTTCAATCAAAGGGGGAAAAGAAATTTTAAAAAGAAGAAAACAAAGTAAAAAAGTTGAAAATGGATCCTCAATAAAAAAGTGCATATATGGAAATAAAAGTTCACAGAATCACTTGCAAATGGACACCACTTCTACACACCCAGGTAATCAGTGTTGGCAAAGACATGATGCCATTGGAGCCTCATACGTGGCTGGAAGAGATTCAAAATGGTATAGTCATTTTTAAAGTTAGGTTGGCAATTTCTTCAAAAGTTAAACACATATTCGGGCTTAGATTCAATAAATCTACTCTCTGGTTTATAGCTCAAGGATGTGAAAGTATATCACAGACACTTATGCTTGAAATGTTCATAACTGCTTGATTAAAAGTAGTTTAAAAACAAGACTCCCTCAGGTGTGCTCTGTTGAGTGCTGTTCCAGACTGTGACTTGCACCAAGACACTCTTGTACAAGGAGTAGTTGACTGTATTTTGAGAATGGAGGATGACCTGCACTCTGTTAGACACATAACCCCAGGGGTCATGCTGTCCTGTGGTTGGCCTTCAATACAGTGGACTAAAAATGAAAAGCTTGTTAATCCACAAAAAAATTCTCCTTGAGGTCAGAAGTAGAAGTGTAGGGCTATCTCTATGTCTAGGATGAAGGGATCAATGTCTCATTAACACACAAAAAATCCTCTGTAGAGGAATACAGGTTGAGCACAATTTTGCACCTTCAGACAATGATATCAAGTACAAGACAGGACATTTATTAGTTAGGTCAAAAGAACACAGTGACAACAATTAGGTAAGAATGAAAGTCATGCATATGAACTATCAATGAGAAGATGGGAACCAGCAAATTGAAAAAAGCCAGGATGACCAATCCTTATAAAGACAGGTTGTCAGGGAAACAGGGGACAGGAATCTCCTCTACTGGACATGTCTGAACATTCTGACATTCTCATCCTACTTGTATGACACACCCTACAAGTCAAACATCTTCATAGATGTGCTGTGTAGGTATGGGCATCACAGAGTCAACAGAACCCTCTGAGGTAAGAACAAAATTCAGCAGACACAAAGGAACCAGCTCTACTCCTCTGGGTGTACCCCCCACCCCCAGAAACATGTACACAGACATACACAGACACACACATACAGACACCCCCAAGACACACCCAGACACACACACAGAGCCTCAAGCTAAAAAAAAAACCTAATAAATACCCAGACCTACTTCTGATAAAATTCATACCACTTGCCAGCTTAGGACAGAAGTCGATTACATTTATCAATTGTCTTAAATATTGTTGGTGACATTTGATTTACAAACGCAATAGGCAGAGGCATTTTTCATCATTCACAACCTTAATGGCTGATATGGGGACCTCTAGGTGCTATGTTCTGAAAGTTTATGCATCACAGAAGTTCAAAGCTAGTTTCAAATGGGATATTAATGGGAGTCAGGTCTTTAGGAGTTGTCACAGGGCATAGGAGATCAAAAAAAGCCAGAACAGAGAATTGGATCTAGGGTCTGGCACAAATTAGATAAGTATCTACCACTGACTGTATTCCCAGAATCTGGGGCGGGGGATATTTGTTCCTTAATAATTTCAAATGTGAACACAATGTGTTCACATCATGAACACCATTGTGTATACCATCTGCCCAGTTGAAGACACTGGTTCAATCTTTTGCATAGAGAGCTAGCTCTCACCATATAGCACATACACTGGTATAGTCAACATGAGCTTCATGCTCTCCAAAACTATGAACACACTTCTGTTGTTTACAAGACACACATCTTATAATACATACTTGTTTACACATGTATATAGCATATATATTCTTGAGATGCAGCATATGCATATAGAATGGGTAGGCCTTTAGTTCCTGAGATCACTAAACCCTCCTGCTTTAGTCTTCCAACGAGCTGAGTCACAGACATCTATCTCAGGACTGAATTAGCTAGCAGCTTGAACTGATGAGCACAGCAGGGCTGAGACTCTTCAGAAGTGCTGTAAGTCATTTGTAGATAAGAGAAAACTTGGTGGTTGGTAAGAAATGGTCATGGAAATTTAACACCCAACCAGCTCCAGTGTAGACAGTTACCCCAAAGATTCTAAAGGGGGCACAGAGAAGAATTGGATACAGGGTCTTACACATGTCAGATAAGTGCTCTACCACTAAGTTGTAATCCAAGAACACTGGGATTTTTTTTATTCTTTGGTAATTTCATACGTGAATACAAGGTGTCATATGCATTCCTACCCCCATTACACCTGAGTTGCTGCAAACTTTCACCATATTCTCCTTCCAACTTCAATATTTCTTCTTCTCCTTCTCCTTCTCCTCCTTCTCCTTCTCCTCCTCCTTCTCCTTCTCCTTCTCCTTCTCCTCCTCCTCTTCCTCCTTCTCCTCCTCCTCTTCCTCCCCCTCCACCCTCTTTTATAGCTCACTATGTCAAATTAGATTTTTTTTTTTATCATTTTTTTGCTTCTTTTTGTTTTTTTTTCAAGACAGGGTTTCTCTGTGGAGGCCTGGCTGTCCTGAAACACACTCTATAGCCCACCCTGGCCTCAACACCTCTCCAGTACTGAGATTAAAGGTGTGTGCCACTGCTACTACCCAGCCATATTTTTGTACTTTTTAGTGTGGAGACAGACCATAACCAAATTTCCCAGCCTTTCCCAGAGCTAGTTCTATAGCTCAAGTTGTTCTTAACTTATGTACCCTTGCCTCAGTCCTCTGTGTAGCTGGCATTGAAAATTTGTGTCATCTGATCTGGCTTTATTTTATTTTTTAAGATGCTGGACATCACACCTATGGCCTTGTACACAGGGAGAAGGCCTCTACTCCTGCTCTACCCCTAGCCTCACAACTTTTTAAATTGTTTAACACATATGTCTCATGACTTAGCAATTCTGCTCTAGGTTGTAAATCCAAAAATTGAATACATTGATCACATGAAATCATGTGTAAGAATATACACACAGCTTTATCAAAACCCAAACAAAGGATGAGAGGCCCATGTCTATAATTCAACCACCCAGGAAGCCAAGCAGTATGATCATGAGGTCAGGGCCCACCTGGGTTATGTAGAGAACTTGTCTCAAAATGAAGAGCAAATAAGCAAGTGAAACAGTTGTGCATAGATTGGATAAGTAGATAGAATGTGTCTTGTGCACACTTGGATGGCTCTTCACCATAAAAGGAAAACATTATTTGAAGTGATATAGCCAGTCAGAAATACTTATATTGGATTAGAGACAAACTCCAATATAGCAACATAAAGTAATGCCACGTGTACTTTGAAACAGGGTTAAAGGAAGTGAACAAGAGCAAAGAGGCTCGAGGAAAGCATTTTGGGAAGTGGGGGCGGGGGTGCTCTTCTAAATATGATGTGGTGGCTCTTGCATGCCTTGAGAATTTTCTCAGATTTACTAAACCATACACCTAAAAGAGATGAATTGCATTTAAGCAAACTATAGTAGTTTGAGGAATAGTTCATAGGTAGAGTATTTGCCTAACACGCACAAGCCCTAAAAACAATCTCTAACCCCATAAATACAATCCACATTCAAGCTACTAAAATGAGATAATTATTAAAAGTCTAAAACACATTCTGACTTCCTGTTGGAAGCGTAGTGTGTATGTAGAGAACTGAAAAGCAGAGGCAAGCTAGCAATAGGAACATCAATAAATGCTCTATAGATAGAATGGAAACAACCGGCATGGTCATCTCACTAACAGGAAAATCTTCCCTGACCCCAGTTCAGGTCAGCAGGGACCTAATATTGTCCTTGGGATGCCATTGTTTACACATTCCACCAGGAGAGAGCACAAAATGTAATCCTTGTTATCTTCAGTCAGAGACCTGTTTCTCTCCACACAGCAAATCTGTGGGCATCTGGACCCCGGATTTCTCAATCTACAAAACTGTAATTTGTTACTGTTTATAAGTTACTGAGGTTATGGTTTCTGTTTTATTTCTGAGATGTGGGTCTTGTTATCTTTCCCTGGACTTATGTAATCCTCCTGCCTCACCCTCCAAGAATCTGAGGCTACAGACACTAAGAGCCCAGTTTGTAGTTTATTGTCTATGGGACTAGCTTTGTGACTTATGAAGGCAACGGAGTTTAGGGAAATCAGGTTTTCTTTTTTGATATTTGAGAATTGTTCACAGTTTATTAGAAAAATGTAAATTTAATGAAAAGAGATAGTCAATTTAAATAATTGTGCACCTCAAATCACACAAGATTATAATTATATCCTGATCTCTATTATTCCTTCTTGTGTGATTATGTGTAGTATATGAGCAATAGAGGAAACCCTAGGAACTAGAACTTTGTTCACTTGTTCAAAAGAGGAAATCAGGTTTTCTACTGGCAACTGACAGATATGAAAAAGCACGAACTTGCTGAGAGAGGACATGGGATTTCCCACAGTCAACAGTGTCTGAAGCTTCTGTTTCATTTGAAGAGGGTCTGAGGCTTGGAAAGGAGGAGAGAGAGGATGGGGAGAAGATGAGGCAAAGAAGGAAGGAAGGAAATAATGGAAGGAAGAAAGAAAGGAAGGAAGAAAGAGTGAGGGAAAGAGGGAACTAAAAATTGAAACAAATAATTAAGTTAGGAAGGAAGGAGGCTAATCCCACTGAAATGTTAAAGAAGATGGGGACACTTCAGGACTCACACGTCCATACTGTTATGGGAGCATTTACTGAGTCTAATAAAGTTTGCCCAGACAGATAAGGAATAATGCACAAAGGGTTTGTCATACAAATCTGAAAGTGAAAATCCTGAGATTAGAAGTGTTTATGTGAGTATTGAAACAAATAAAAATAAATGAATTGACTTTGTAACCTCAGGATGACCCCATCTGCCTTCAACCACACACATCTTTCCTGTCACAGGGCCCTAAAGCTCTGTGTGCTTGTTCTGAGTCCCCTTTAGTTCCTGGATCTTCTGGGGGCAGAGTCTATGTCCAGAACTGCAGTCTTCTGGCTTCTAGGGCTCAGCCCACTGCAGGCTGGATGTCCAGCTGCAGGTTCTGCTCATCGTGCTCCAACCCTGGCTGGCAGGGTAGACCCTCACTGTTGAGGTTCTTCTTGATATACCACCCAGCAGGGAATGGTAAGATCTCTCTCATCCAAAGCCTGATCCCTTGATTTGGGTCAGAGCAGTAGATGAGTAGGCCAAGGGCCTGAGAGGACAGATAGACTGGTGTATTGATATAGAATACAAATGTTTTCCACCAGTGTTTGCTTTGTATGAAGCAAGGAAAGTTGTCTAGTTTTGTGTCAGAGGCAAAATCTAAAGAACAGTACCACAGTACTGTGACTTATCCATCAGGTCTCTGTAGGGTAAGCAGTAACTGAAAGTTAGAAGGTATCTGCCTAAGTGTGCCCTGGGTTGGAGAAAGCTATGGTGTAATTAAGGACCATGCATGCTATTGAGACACACTCACATGGGAGCCCTGGACTGAAACAAAACCATAGGAGTTTGAGGGAGGGGCATGTTCTCACTCATGTGTTACAAAGTTGGCCCAGTACTTCATCCTCCTCCTATTCAGCAGCTTCTACCCCTCAATGAGGTCAGTTGTAGACAGAAGAAAGAGTCCAAGTCCTAGCTACCTCACATAGGTGCCAACTCATGCTTTACCATAGCAACCATAGCCTGAACCTGAATGTCAGGCCTGGTGTATACTCTTCCATCAGCAATCAGAACCCAAGATCCATGCAAGCCTCTACTTGAATTCTCCCAGGTTCACCAGGTGGAGCTCCCGGAGTCCAATTGACAAGAAAGAGGAGGGATTGTATGAGTGAGAATTGTTGAGACCATGACTGGGTCTCAACACAAAAGCACAGGGACAAATAGCCAAACTAGTGGAAACACATGAACTATGAACCAATAGCTAAGGAGCCCCCAACTGAATCAGGCTCTCTGGATAAATGAGACAGTTGATTAGCTTGAACTGTTTGTGAGACCCCCAGGCCGTGGGACCAGGACCTGTCCTCAGTGCATGAGCTGGCTGTTTGGAGCCTGGGGCTTATGCAGGGACATTTTGCTCAGCCTGGGTGTAAGGAGGAGGGGACTGGACCTGCCTCAACTGAATCTACCAGGCTGAGCTGAATCTCCAGGGAAGTCCTTGCCCTGGAGAACATTTTTTTTCTCATTTAAACCTGATCAATCTCATGTAGCCCAGGGTGGCTTTGAACTCCTGATCTTCCTGTTTCCTCCTCCCAAGTGCTGGGTTTAAAGGTGTGTGCCACCACTGCTTGGCCTCTATATCTATGTAGTGGCTAGCTCCACACTCTGATCTCCAAGCAAGCTTTTTTTTTGTACAAACAAAATATTACCACACACAACAGTTGAGTGTGGAGCTCCAGCATGGAGCATTGGCTGTAGGATATCTCCCCCCCCCCCCGCTTTTTTGGTTTTTTGAGACAGGGTTTCTCTGTATAGTTTTGGTGCCTGTCCTGGAGCTCACTCTGTAGACCAGGCTGGCCTTGAACTCTCAGAGATCCACCTGCCTCTGCCTCCCAAGTGCTGGGATTAAAGGCGTGCACCACCACCGCTCGGCAGGATATCCCCTCTTAAACAACTCTGACCACCAGGGATGTAGTTTGTGCAAGTCACAGACTATCACTTAGCTGTTTTCCTACCTGTACTCAGATAAGACATCACTCTCCTACACTCAATATAAGTATTCACTAGATAAAGACCCTCAGTTGTCTGGAACCAAAGACCTGATCCAGATAGGGGTCAGGCCTGGACACTACAGGACTCACCTAGGTCCCACAGCTCTGAGCTTCCCTTCTTGGCCCCATTACAGATGTACTTATGCTGAAAATGTGCTACTTGGAGTGCAGGGGTCATGAACATGAAGTCCCCCATCATCCCCATGAACTGTATTTGGAGGATCTGTGGGTCCCCGGAGTCCCTCATGTATTCTTCCATTAATAGGTTACTATACCCAGGAGGCAGCATCTACACCAAGGGGTTGGGAAGAATGAGGTTAGGCAGGCACTAGGATAGGTAGGCAACAGCCCCGGGATAAGGGAAAATGCAGATGAATTAGGATATGGAGGAAAGTTCTGGGCAACCCAAACCAAAAATACACACAATCCCCTGCCTTGTTTTAGGAATGCTGTCTAAACAAGATAAATGTCAGTCTTCTTTATCTGTGAAGGACCAAAGGAATCTCACCATCTGTTGTTCTGCTGTGCTTTTAAGAATTGCCGTCAGGGTCTCTCTGCTTATCCCCTTTATTTTCTGAGAAGGGCCAGAGATCTGGGGTGGGGAGAAGAGTTTTAAGTGTGGCATGGAGTGGATATGGATCAACTGGTCTCTGAAGTTGCAACTGTCCACTATGAGTCCCCAGGCACAAAGGAGATTAGAACTGAGCCTACCATATGGAGAATTCAGTCATACATCATTGTTGATACCAAGGATGCTGGGGACAGTGTGAAAATTAGCATAGACCAACAGCTCCTGAGGATGCTTGGGTACGAACTCTCTATTCACCACAGCAGGGATGACTGTGAAGACCTGAGGGGCATTCAAAGCCAGTTTTTAAGGTCAATAACCCAGTTACTCTGATAGTTGTTGAGTGTTCTCTATCATTTCTCCATTTCATAATTTGTATCAGGATGGTCAGCCCCACCAGACCTCCCCTACCTTCCCCCTGAAGAGACCCTACACTTAGATTAGCTTATGTATATGTTCATTTTGCACCAAGGGCTAAAAGGATGCCAAGCCATGAAGAAAGGGTAATTTGTCCAGAGTAGTGAGGCTTTCCTGTCATACACCCTGTTGTCTCCCATCTTCCTAGTCACACAGTTCCACCAACCTTAGTGATAGCTTGAATCTCTGCTTTCACTTTTACCTCCTAAGCAATGTACCAGAGTCTCTGAGTCCACACTCTCACAACCAGATAGATTTACCACTGTCTGCAAAGAGATAAGGTAGTGTCTCCCTGATTATTCCAGACAGAGAGAAGTTATGGAGACCCAACTAGATATCCTTACTTTTTTAAAAAACTTATTTAACTTTATTTTATGTGTGTTGGTGTGAAGGTGTCAGATTGCTTGGAACTGGAGCTACAGACAGTTGTGAGCTGTCATGTGGGTGCTGGGAATTGAACCCGGGTCCTCTGGAAGAGCAGTCAGTGCTCTTAACCACTGAGCCATCTCTCCAGCCCCGATATCCTTACTTTTTAATAACCACAGCATAGTATGTGACGTGTATGGACTGAAGTAGCTATGAAACTTTTCTCATTTTCCTGAAGCTCAGAGGTGACAGTCAGAGGTAACTTTATGCATACTTCATTTTTCATCCTCTTCTATGTGTGTGTGCATGTGCACATGACTGTGTGTCTCTGTGATTCTCTGTGTGTTCCTAACTGAGTTCAGGTTTACCCACAATAAAGTTTATGCGTGATGGTCAGAGGGCCACCTTACTTGTTAGGCCTCACCTTCTATCACTTGGAACATTGAGCAATGTTCCTTAATCCACTGTTGCCCACACAAGCCTAGCTGGTGTGTGTCCTTGCAGGGATTCCCCTGTTACTCCCTCCCATCTCACCATAGGAACACTCAGATTGCAGACAAGTACTGCCACATCCAGGCTTATGTGGGCTCTGGGATTGGAACTCTGATCCTCACACAGGCACAGCAAGCTCTTTTACCTATTGAACTATCTCCCAAATCCACGCATACTTGTTTTTGCCAGTGATTGAAGCTTCTAAGGACAGCTTTGCTGTCCACATAACATACTCAGCCTGTAGAAAGCAGAGGTGTGGATTCTAACCCTCGAGCCTTTCATAAATAAAAGAAGAAAAGTCCTTTTCATAGATTCTTCTTTACCCCATAGTGCCAGAGGATAGTGCTGTGGCAGTAGATACAGGGCTGAAGTAGTTGGGGGAACTCATTTGATAAACTGAGCTGGAGATAAGACCAGGCAACACAGCTACTCCATTTTCCATGATGGCACCGTGGAAGAGTCCTTGGGACATGGGGGACACAACATGTGAAGACACACTTGTGCCACCTGCTGACTCGTCAAAAATGGTGACAAGGTCAGGGTTTCCTCCAAAGTGGGCAATATTCTGCTGGACCCAGCGTAGGGCAGCCACTTGGTCCAGGTAGCCCCAGTTGCCCCTGGCATGCTGGTCTCCAGTGCTGAGAAGTAGAAGGGACGTGGATCAAAGTGCTGTCTAGGTTCTTCTCAGATGCTGTTGCCTAGCCCTAGTCTCACCTGAAGAAGGCCAGGACACCCAGATGGTACTGGAGAGTGACCACCAACACATCCTCAGTGGCTGACAGCATGGATCCACCATAAAATGGAATCTGTGCCTATAACCAGAGCAGCACCATGGATCCACACCATCACCTGGAGAAGTCAAGAGAGATGCCAGGAGGCTTCTATTGGACACAAGCTCAGGTGGGACTGCCTCCTGGATTATGGACTGTTTCCTATCTGTGCAGTTAGACACACCAGGACTCCTCAGCCTCTTAGACTCAGGCCACAGGGGAGGAACACAGTCTCATCAGCATATTTCCAAGTCCCACTGTCACACCAGGAGTCTCAGTTTGGATTAATGGATTTAAGTCCAGAGTAATGTCACTATCACTCCCAGACTCCTCAAAAGTGGAAAAGGTATCTCCATAAGTTTTCATGATTATGAATCCAAAGGGTCAGCAAAAATCATTGGTACAATCAATATCCCCAAGCTAGAAATTTGGCTTTTCTCAAGGTTCATTCCTCAGACACCTGACTCAGTCTCTGGGGATCAAGTTTGTTGAGAGTCCAGAGTTAATGCCTGGGCTACTATCTCTGACTCCTCAGAGCTCCAGTCCTCAGTGTCTTATACCCAGGGTTTAGCTGCCTGGTGAGACAGTACCAAGGCTGAGAAGGCCTTCTTGGACATACTCAATAATGCTAATTTGCTAACTACACTGCAGTAGAGCTCAGGTTGACTTTGTGCTTTCTAATCCTCCTGAGTAAGAAATCCTCTCCTGATCCAGGACTGACCATTACCTGATACTCACAGGCAGGTTAGAGTTCTCATGGGCATGAGCTGGTGTGTAGACATTGAGATGCACGTGGTCCTCAGACATAAAGATGGAAGTTGTGATCAACTTCATCTTTTTCAGACCCTCTGTATTCATCCTATCATCATTTTGCAGACACCTGATGACAATGGCAGATGGTGATCCAAAAAGATGTTCAGTGATCAAAACAAGACCCTTAGTCTGGATTTCCTTCCCATCACCCTTAAGGCCTGCTCCTCATGATGTCCTCTGCTACATGATCCCTGTCTGAAATCAGTTCCTCCCAAGGTAAAGGCCACAGGCTCTGTGGAAGCTGTGAAGGACACATACTTCCAGTGAGGCCTCCAGTTGTGTGGGGTTTGGATGGAACACTTAATGAAGTTGGGATTTCTTAGGTTGCCTATGAATGTGATGGGCTGCATGTAGTGACATTTCCACTTCTCCCTGTTGTACTTAATGTTAATTTGATTGTTGACTTGACATAACATAGAATCACTTGAGAAGAGAGTCTTAGTGAGGGGTTGTCTAGAGCACATACGTCTGAGGAGGTTATCTTGATAACATTAATTGAGGAGGGAAGATTTTCCCATGATTGGTGACACCATTCCCTAGGAAGGGGCTTCTGCACTGTGTGAGTAGAGAAAGTGAGCTGAGCATCAGCAGGCAGCCAAGCATTCTTTACTCTAAATTATAGATATGATGTTACCAAATTCCTTAAGCTCTGCCACTGTGAGTTGCTTCCTGTGAAGTAATGTTCTGAAACTGACCTGTAATAAACCATTTCTGCAGGAAGTTTCTTTACAGCTGACATAATAAAAATTGAATAACACCAAATATTTCTTTCTTTTTTTTTTTTTTTGGTTTGGTTTTTTGAGACAAGGTTTCTCTGTGTAGCTTTGTGCCTTTCCTGGAGCTGTAGACCATGCTGGCCTCAAACTCACAGAGATCTGCCTGGGTTTGCTTCCTGAGTGCTGGGATTAAAGGAATGCGCACCACCGCCCAGCTTAAATATTTCTTGATAAATGGCTTCCTCTAGAAAAATGCCTTGAAATTTCTAGGTATATCTTTAATATATAGCTGAATCTCTACAACATATTCTTGCAGCTAGAAGAATGGCACTTGGCTCTATTGTCTCAGTGACTATAGAAAATGGAGATGCCAAGGACACATCACTGTGGCCCTCTTGAGACTTACAGTATATGACACTTGAGTCTGGGTTCCTGTTTGCTCTATGTCTACACTAATCCTTGTCCATTGACCTCTCCCATGCTGGTAAAGATCACTTGGCACAGTCCAAGTCTTGGAGTGGCTTATATCTTCTCACTGTAAAACCAAGAGATAACTCCATATAGGAATTGACCTCTGACCCAGGAGACTAGCAAAGTTGTTCTACTAGAAGCCTTAGTCATGTATCTGAAAAGGCATGGCAGAGTACACATCACAGACAGAGAACTTCTATAGGATTGGGGTGGAGGAAGCACTTCATTCTGGCCCAGAGCTCAGAGCACATTCTCACCTCAGGACCTGTAAGTCCTTTGAGCCCCAGAACTTACATAGCTGGGTAAGAGGTCCCATCTCTCACACCAATGCATGATTCAGGGGCCTCAGGGGGTGCAAAGTGCAGAGGTCCTACAGGTGGCTTGGCAAAGGGAATTCCCAAAAATGTGTGGACACCAGCTGTGGTGCCCTTCACATGGACGAGGCTTCCTCTAATCTGGCCTGTGTGTGTGTTCCTGATAGGGCTGGCTGAGTCCTGGCCTGTGAGTGAAGAGATACCATCAGGGTTAGTTCTGTCCAGGCAGCTGCCACCACACTGTTGTTTCCCACCTCATGTTCACTAGGGTACTTGAGGAAAGGAATCCAGGGTGTCTGAGTTCAAGTGTAAGATGTGGGAGTAGGAGTTTCTTTATCCCCATCATGGCTAGGAACATTGCTCATGTTCCTTTTGAGTGGTGGCTGTACATGTCTTTGGCAAACAAGGAGACTGCTCAGAGATACTTGGAAGAAGGAATGCATTATTATCATTGTTATCCAGAGTTCTATAGCAACTACAATCACACACAGAGGAAGAAAATGTCCCCTTTGCTCTCTTTCCCCTAATCTGCAGGTCCACTTCTGCTCAGACCTCCTTACACTGGAGTGACTTTTTTGGTATGGACATTTCTAGTCCTCTGTGTGCTGCAGAGGTCACTGTGTGGGCTTTGGTGGGAGCACTGGGAGACACACAATTCCCTCCTTCTTATCTACCATCTTTATGAACTCCTCCCTCCCTGGTGCTTTCCCTCCCACAAGGTCAGCCTCTATTCTACAAAACTGGGCCCATCTGAGCCCATGAGTCAACTACCTTCCTCCAGGATGAGCATTAGATGTCTACAAACATACCAAGGCCAGCTTCTCACACAAGTGGACAATTGCAATTTGGGCAGGAAATAGATGAGATTTCCTCTATAGGGATAATCTGTGTGCAGTGTTTGGTGTGCTCAGTAGCTGATGTCAGAGGGGTCTAGGAGCTGAGCTCGGACAGCCTGTGTGGCTCAAATTCATTTGTTGGTCCTTTATTTCTTGGCCCACGGGACTTTACATTCATTTCTGCTATTTACAAATTACCCAGTTGTTGTTTCTGTTTTTGAGATATGGGTTTTGCTATGTTGTCCAAGGCGGTATGGAACTCTTAGGTTCC
This sequence comes from Peromyscus maniculatus bairdii, assembly GCF_049852395.1. NCBI lineage: Eukaryota > Metazoa > Chordata > Mammalia > Rodentia > Cricetidae > Peromyscus > Peromyscus maniculatus. The sequence goes on along the minus strand of NC_134856.1, from coordinate 37,782,521 downwards.
CGCACTATTCCTGTCTCAGTTTCTGAGTAGCTGGGGCCACAGATACGTATCACAAGTATAGGGCAGCCAGTAACCTATTTGGAACAGCAGCCTGAGCTTGTGAAGATTATGGGACTTTGGGACCCACACATCCATATTCTACATAGTCATAAGAACTTTTATTGAGTGGATCTAACAGAAGATTGGTAGTGTTTTGTGAAGCTGTAGCATGTAGAGGGCTTATCATACACATTGGTAAAATGGGTAACTGCATATGTTAGGAATGCTTATGTGAATGTTAGGACGAAAAGAATTTACAAACCTCAGACAGAACCCACCCTCCATGATCACACATGCCTCTTCACACAGGGCACTACAACTCTTTGTGCCTCTTCTGAGCCCCCTTTAGCTCCTGGATCTTCTGAGGTAGAGTTTTTGTCCAGAACTGCAGCCTTCTGGCCTTCAGGGCTTGGCCCACAGCAGGCTTGATATCCAGCTGCAGGTACTGCTCATCATGGTCCAACATGGGCCAGTAGGGTAGACCCTCGCTGTTGGGGTTCCTGTGGATATGCCAGCCAGTGGGAAAGGGTGAGGTCACTCTGATCCAAAGTCAGGGTCAGGGAAGTGGAACAATTAGGCCAGTGGCTAAAGGGGCTGATGGGACAGGTTTCCTGATATAGTGATACAAGTGTCACCCACTAGTTTCTGCTCCATGTGGGAGAAAACTACCTGACCTATTTTGTGTTTCCCTCTGAGAGGCAAGATCTAAAGAACAGTACCATCACACTTATGAGCCAGGTCACTGTGAGGTGACCAGTAACCAATAACTACAAAGTATTTGTATAAATGTGCTATGGGGTAGAGAAGACTTTATCATGTGATGAAATGTCCATGCATGATAAGAAGGCCACCATCCAAAAGGGAGTCCTAGATAGGAACCCAAACCTGGAAGGTTAAAAGAGAGGTGTGTTCTCACCCATGTCTTGCAAAGTTGGCCCAGTACTTCATCATCCTCCTGTTGAGTAGCTCTTCCTCCTCAGTGAGGTCAACTGGAGTCATTAGAAAGACAAATGTCCAAATATATGCCACATCAGGCAACTCATGCTTCAGACTCACAATCTCAGCTGTTGTCTGATCCCAAATTATTGACTTTGCTACCTCCCTTCTTCACCATATACAGTGTCCCAGATCCATGCAAGCCTCTAGTTGAATTCTTGCCCCAATGTACTGCCATATTCTCCATTACAGGCTAGACTGTGAAGGGTCCAGATTCTACACCACACACACACACACACACACACACACACACACACACACACACACACACACACAGACAGACACACAGACACACAAGTGTACACATACAGGTGTCTTCAAATGGACTGAGAGCTCAGGAGTCCCTCAGCAAGCCATATGGGACCTTATTCAGCTCAAGGAAAATAAGGAAGACTCACATTTCATGCCCCAGAAGAAGGACCCAAGGACAAAGAGAATCTCATCACCATGGTCAGCCTTCACATATGGTGGCCTCATATCCTTGAAGAAGCTGGGTGGATGCTGGAACTCATAGAAGTAGACAGGAGCATGGGAACCTGGATGTAAGGACATGTGGTGACATGGCAGCACTTGGCCTAGAACTGTTCTGACACACATTTGGTGTGTGTGTCAGATCAAGAAGAATGAGGTGACATAGGCACTAGGATGTGTAGGCAATAGCCTCAGGGTGGGGAAATGCAAAGGTGTGGTATGGGGACAAGAGAACTTGGTCTCAAGTTATCTGGAATCACAACAGTTGAGTGTGGAGCTCCAGCATGGAACATTGGCTGTGGGAAAGCCCCCTGTTAAATAATGACTCTGTCCTCCACAGGTGAGTAGTTTGGTCAAGACACAGAGTATCACTCAGCTATTTTCTCATCTGTACCTGGATAAGATGAAACTCTCTCACACTCAGCATAAGGATTTATGAGAAACAAGACTCTAAATTGTGAACCAATATTCAGTGAGCCTGAATGGGTCTAACCTAGGTCCTTTTTATATGTGTAGCTTTGTGTTTTTGTAAAACTCCTGACAGAGGGAGTGGGGACTCTCTCTGACTTTGTTGCCTGATTTTGGGACCCTCTTCCTCCTACTGACTTGCTTCATTCAGCCTTGGTGTGTGTGTGTGTGTGTGTGTGTGTGTGTGTGTGTCTGTGTGTGTGTGTGTGTGCGCCTAATCTTACTGCAATTTATATGCTATATTTGGTTGACATCTCTGAGAGGCCTGCCCTTTTCTGAAGAGAAACAGAGAAGGAATGGATGGGGAAGGGAGAGGAGCAGAAGGAGGAGAGAAAGGAGGGGAAACTGTGGTTCAGATGTAATATATGAGAGAATAAATTAATTAAAAAGACTCAGTTGTTTGAAACCAGAGATCTGATTCAGATCCAGGTCAAGCCTGGACACTACAGAGCTCACCTGGGACCCACAGCTCTGAGCTTCCTCCCTTGACCTTGTTATAGTTGTACTCACGCTGAAAATGTGCTACTTGGAGTGCAGGGATCACGAACGTGAAGTCCCCCATCATCTCTGTGAACTGTATCTGGAGGGTCTGGGCATCTTCAGTGTCCCCCATGTACTCTTCCATTATCAGGTCACCACTTTCAGGAGGCAGCTTCTACACCAAGGGGATCAAGAAGAATGAGGTGACATAGGTACTAGGATGTGTAGGCAATAGCCTCAGGGTGGGGAAATGCAAAGGTGTGGTATGGGGAAAGCTTGGAGTGACCTCATATAGACAGGTCCAAACACACACACACACACACACACACACACGCACACGCACACGCACACGCACACGCACACGCAAACGCACACGCACACGCACACGCACACGCACACGCACACACATTCCTGGGGATGCTCCTTGTGAAGGGTAGACAGGGGTCCTTGGAGTTGTGGTAGTGTCTCATGATTCTCACCATCTGTGCTGCTGTGCTCTTCAGAACAGCAGGCAGGGTCTTTCTGGTTATTTCCTTTATATTCTGAGCAGAGCCCATGATCTAGGGTATGGAGAATGGTTTTAAGTGTGCCATGACATGGATATGGATCGATGAACCTCTGAGTTCCCATTGTCTACCAATGAGTCCCCAGGAACCCAGAAGATTACAACTGAGTCTCACCATAGGGAGAAGCCAGCCATATTCATTATTGTTGACACCAATGATGCTGGGGACAGGGTGAAAATCAGCAGAGGCCAACAGCTCCTTAGGGTGCCTGGGAAAGAACTCCCCATCTACCACAGCAGGGATGACCTTGAAGACCTGAGAGGCATTAAAATTCAATGCTGAAGGTCAATGAAATACATATGCCGATGTCCACCCCTTCTCTACTTCCTTATTCATCTCACCATGGTTATTCTTCACAATACCTCTCACACCTCACCCCTGTAAAGAACTTACACTTAGAATAGCCTATGTTGGTATTGATTTTGCACCCAGGACTAAAAGGATACTAAATCATGGAGATTAGGTAATTTGTTCATAGGAATGGGGACGACCTGTAACACACCTTGCTATCTGCCATCTTCCCACCAAAACAATTCTTCAAACCTTGTTAATAGCCAGAATCTCCGCTTCATCTTTGCCTCGTAGACAGCGCACCAGAGTCTCTGTGTTCACAGCTGCACAATCAGATAGATGTACCACCATCTGTAAAGGGAAGAACATGAGGGTGCCTGGATGCCTTGTCATCCAAGCAGACAAGTTTTTCTAGTTCCAGGAGGGTACCATTGGCTCTAAATTTTCTACCATGCTGTGTAATGTACTTGGACTGGAGTAAGAACAAAATTGTTTCCATTTACCTGTTGCTCAGCGGTGACAGCTCTCTCTTCCCTCTCCTTCCCTTCTCCCCCTCCCACTATCCACCCACTTTGAGAAATACTCTCTTGTTCTGCTGCAGCCTATACCAGTCTAGCTGGTCTGTAACCTTCCCGGGATCATCTTGTTCCTGCCTCCAATCTCACCATAGGAAAACCTGCATTAAAGATAAGAAAAACGACACCTGGACATATATTTGTTCTGGGGAATTGAACTCAGATCCTCACTCTCACACAGCAAGCTCTCTTGCCTCTTGTACCATCTCCCAAACATATACATACTTGATTTGCCAATGATGGAAGGTGCTATGTACAGCTTTGCAGAACATATAACATATGCACCCTGTATAAAGCACTGTGGGATGGGCGGGGTGGGGTGAGGGTTCTAAACCTTGAGTCTTTAAGGAAGTACTGAGGAGAAGTTAGTTCCCATGGTCCTCATTTTCTCTACTGTACACAGTAGCAGAGTCTTGAGAGTGAGTGTTAAGACAGTTGGTCAGGGCTGGAGGGTTAGAATGCACTCACTTGATAAACCTCCTCAGAGGAGTTGGAGATGAGATCAGGCAATATGGCCACTCCACTCTCCATGATGGCACCATGGAAGAGTCCTTTGGACATGGGGGACACAACATGTGAAGACACACTTGTGCCACCTGCAGACTCGCCAAAAATGGTGACCTGGTCAGGGTTGCCTCCAAAGTGGGCGATGTTCTGCTGGACCCAGCGTAGGGCAGCCACTTGGTCCAGGTAGCCCCAGTTGCCTCTGGCATGTTGGTCTCCAGTGCTGAGAAGTGGAAGGGACATGGATCAAAGGGCTGTCTAGGTTCTTCTCAGCTGCCACTGCCCAGCTCTTGTCTCACCTGAAGAAGCCCAGGACACCTAGACGGTACTGGATATTGACCACCACCACATCCTCAGTGGCTGCTAGCGTAGATCCATCATACATGGAAGCCATGCCTACTACCAGAGCACCACCATGGATCCACACCATTACCTGGAGAAGTGAAGAGAATTCAGGAGACTTCTATAGGGTACAAGCTCAAGTGGGAACTGCCTCCCTGATTATGGATTAAGTCCTACTGTTTTTATCAAAAATCTCAGCTTGGATTAATGGATTTAAGTCCAGAGTAATGTCACTATCACTCTCAAACTCCTCAAAAGTGAGGAAAAGGTGTCTCCATAAGAGTTTTCCTGATTATGAATCTAAAGGGTCAGCAAATCTCATTGGCACAACCAATATCCCAAAGCTGGAAATTGGACTTTTCTCAATGTTAATCCCTTGGACACCTGATTAGGTCTCTAGGGATCAAGTTTGTTGAGAAAGTCCTGAGTTAGTCCTGGAAACACAACCCCTGACCTCTCAGAGCATCAGTGTTCAGTGCCCCATATCCAGGGTTTAACTGCCCACCATGACTGAGAAGGCTTTTGTAGACATATTATGAAAGGCTTCTTATCAGGGCCTATATGCACTGAAACTCAGTTGGCCTTATCCTTTTATTATTATTATTATTATTATTATTATTATTATTATTTAACAATACTATTCAGTTCTACATAACAGCCACAGATTCCCTTGTTCTCCCCCTTCCTGCCCCTTCTCCTTCCCCCTAGCCCATCCCCCATTCCCACCTCCTCCAGAGCAAGGCCTCCCCCAAGGACTGAGATCGACCTGATTGACTCAGTCCAGGCAGGTCCAGTCCCCTCCTCCCAGATTGAGCCAAGCACCCCTGCATAAGTCCCAGGTTTCAAACAGCTAACTCATGTAATGAGCAAATGAATGGAAACACATGAACTATGAACCAAAGGCTGAGGGGCCCCCAACTGGATCAGGCCCTCTGAATAGGTGAGACAGTTGATTGGCTTGATCTGTTTGGGAGGCATCTAGGCAGTGGTACCAGGTCCTGGGCTCATTACATGAGTTAGCTGTTTGAAACCTGGGACTTATGCAGGGGCGCTTGGCCTTATCCTTTATAATCTTCCTGAGAAAGAAATTTCTACCCAAACCCATTTGACCCAACTCTTACAGGCAGGTTAGAGCCTTCATGGGCATGGGTTGGTGTGTAGATGTTGAGATACAAGCAGTCCTCAGACATAGAAATGGGAGGCATGATGAGTTTCAGCATCTTCAGACCCTCTGAATCCATCATATCACTTTGTAGACACCTGGTGAAATAGTAGACAGTTACTCCAAGAGACTTTTGGTTTTCAAGACTGAGTTTTAGTACAGATTTTCTCTCATCCATTTTCAGCCACTTTTCTCCAAGATGTCCTGCTGAAGCATGATTCCTCTCTAAAGCCCTTTTCTACCAAGGTAAAGACTACAGGCTCAATGAAATCTGGGATGGAACCAGATTTCCAGAAAGGCCAGTCCTTGGATGAGGGAATATATTTTGTTCTTTCTGATCTGGGATCTAGAGAAGTCTTGGGGGCTCAATGAGAATGAATTCCTGCATGCACTGACAATCACCACTTCTCTTTGTACTCTTTAATTGCTATTGAGATGGTTAGTTTTGATTTCCTTCTCCAAACAACATAGAATCACTCAGAGATATTGTCTCAATGAAGGATTGTCTAGATCAGCATAGCCTATGGGGATTTTCTTGATTCTGTTAATAGAGATGGGAATATTTCCAAACATGAGTGGCACCATTCCCTAGGAAGGGGCTTCTGAACTGTAAGCAGAGAAGGCCAACTGACCATTAACAGGTATGTATGCATTCCTTGATCTCTGATCCCAGTTAAAGATGTGATGTGGTCCAGTCCCTTATGTTTTCCCCCTCATAATGGATAGTAATATGGAAGGAACTGTGACCCATAATAAACTGTTCCTACCTTAAACTGAATTTACCACAGCAACAAGAAATGAAGATACCTGGATAATGTGGTGCTATGTCTGCACAGGTATTAATGAAGTCAGTGGATAACAATGTCCCAAAGTGTATCAGGATGGTTTTCACCCTATGTCCAGAAACTTAGGGTAGCTCAACTTCCCAAGTAATATCCAAGAAGCTTTTATACATTTCTTTTAATCATGGCAGAGGATGGAGTTGCCAAGGACACATCACTGATGTCCTCCTGAGAGACTTACAGTACATGCCACTAGACGCTGGGCTTTTGCTGGTTAATGTGCTTATATTGACCCTTGTTCATAGACCTCTTTCATGGTGGCAGAGATCACTTGGCATGATCTGAATCTGGGAACAGTTTTTATCTGTTTCTCACTGCCAAACTAAGAGCTAAATCCCTTTAGGAACTGAACTCTGACCCAGGAAACTGGCAAAGTTGTTCTACTAGAATCCTTAGTCATGTATCTGAAAATGCATGGCAGAGTACACATCACAGACAGAGAACTTCTATGGGGTTGGGATGAAGGAAGCACCTCATTCTGGCCCAGATCTCAGAGCACATTCTCACCTCAGGGCTCCAAGTTCTCTGAGTTCCAGAACTTACATGGCTGGGTAGGAGGTCCCATCTCTCACACCACTCCATGGTTCAGGGGCCTCAGGGGGTGCAAATCGCAGAGGTCCTACAGGTGGCTTGGCAAAGGGAATTCCCAGGAAAGTATGGACACCAATTGTGGTGCCCTTCACATGGACGAGGCTTCCTCTAACCTGGCCAGTGTGTGTGTTCCTGATGGGGCTGGTTGAGTCCTGGCCTGTGAGTGGAGAGATACCATCAGGGTTAGTTCTGTCCAGGCAGCTGCCACCACACTGTTGTTTCCTACCTCATTTTTACTTGGGTACTTGAGGAAAGGAATCCAGGGTGTCTGAGTTCAAGTGTAAGATGTGGGAGTAGGAGTTTCTTTATTCCCCTCATTTCCAGAAACATTGCTCATGCTTCTTTTGAGTGGTGTCTGTTCATGTCTCTGCCCAGCAAGGAGACTACTCAGAGCCACTGGCAGCAGAAATGCATTATTTTCATTATTATCCAGAGTTCTGTAGCAGCTGCAGTCTCACACAGATGTAGTAAGTGTCCTTTTTTACTTTCTTTTTCTACTCTGCAAGTCCCGTGTTGCTCAGACTTCTTACACTGGAGTGACTTAGGGTATGGGGTCTTTAGGCAACTCTAGCTTTCTGTGTGGTGCAGGGATCACTGTGTAGGCTTTGGTGGGGGCATTAGGAAGTCCACAATTCCCACTCTTTTATCTGTGGTCTTTACCAGCTCCTTCCTCTTTAGTTCCTTTCCTCCCGAAAGATAAGCTGCTGAATCTGCATAACTGGGCAGCTCTGACCCTAGTTCTCACTGCTAATTTAAGGAGTCTTACCTTGCACATGTAGGAAGAGAAGCAGGAGCCCACAGGTCACAGCATTCAGCCAGCCAGGAAGTCTTTCCAGTGTCATGGTCGGCAGCATAGCTCTGTGTCATGGACAGGAAAGAAAAGATGTGGAACTTGTGTAAGCAGGAATTTGGACCTAAAATAAAGTAGGTGGAAACCCAGTAGGGTGGGGCAAAGTTCTTCTTGTCCAGGAGGTGCAGACTAGCTGGCAGCAAAGCAATCTTTGTTCCTGCTCTTTGGCCTCCTAGAAAGGGATATCATGGCATCTCAAGTCCTTCTGTACTACCAGGTATCCTGTATGCAAACTTAAATAAATTCAAACCATGATAGCTCTCTTGTACTCAGTGGTCAGAGGTCAGTGTTGTGTAGATGGCCAACAGAAAGCTATAATAGGGTAAGCTGGGGTGCAGTGCTCCTCTGAATAGGTAAATACTGAAGATGCCACAGATGGAGAAATCTGAGAGCTGTGACCATTACAGTGATGTTAGCATCTACTAGGACCCCATGTACAGGTTGTGGCTGTTTCATTCAAACACTGCAACTCTGACACGTTTTAAGTCCCATCCCCTATTCACACTTCCTCTATAATCTGTTTCCTCTTTTAACCAGCTCTTGCTCAGATAAACTTCATAGTTCTTTATTGACTTGAGAAACACTTTTAATTTTTTTCAATGTATTTCTTTATTGTGTATGTGTTTACATGTATGTGTGAATGCCATGGCACACATGTAGAAAACAACTTCCACCAGTCAAAACTCTTCTCTCACTATGTGGGTATGGTGATTCATTTCAGGTCCTCTGGCCTTCTAGAAAGTTCCTCTATCAATTGAGTCACCTCCTGGCATCTACTTAAATACTTAATGGGGCCCTGCTCATCCCCAACACTGAGGACATTCTGGGCTCTCACAGTCTACAATCAAGCTGAAGATACAGGTCTGTACTGGGAGTTTAATAATCCCAGATAATCCTGGCAGAACACATAGAAGAGTACAGGGTTAGGAGCTCCCACAAGGCCCGGCTGACCACTTGGAGAAAGCGATACAGGGATCAACCTCAAGCCTGTGAGAATTTACCTTTGCTCTGTCTTTCCAGACCCTCATAATCTATGGACTCATGGCTCAACACTGCAGAACTTCCTCTCTGGTGTTTCTCTGAGCATGATACAGCCATGCCTTTCCACATCCAAACTTGCTATTGTTTCAATGTCGTGGTTGCAACCTTGTGACTTGTGACCTTGTGACCTTGTGACTGGGCCCTGTCTATCCTATCTATAGACAGGGCCCATGCTTGTGCACCCCTGTGCAATCTTACTGGCTGCTCCTCTTTCTGTCCTCAATTCCTTGACCAAATGCAATGATGGGTTGTTGACTTGAGGTTTTCAGCTCCTTCTTACTCAGGGTCAAGGAATCTGCTTCTCCATGTTTCTTGGGCTTTCTGCTGCTTCTTTTTGGTATAAGACTTTTTCTCGGCCGGGCGTTGGTGGCACACGCCTTTAATCCCAGCACTCAGGAGGCAGAGCCAGGTGGATCTCTTGTGAGTTCGAGGCCAGCCTGGGCTACCAAGTGAGCTCCAGGAAAGGCGCAAAGCTACACAGAGAAACCCTGTCTCGAAAAACCAAAAAAAAAAAAAAAAAAAAAAAGACTTTTTCTCAGCTCAGCTGGTGTGCTGGTTAGAATGTGAATGGCCCCTAAAGACTCATATATTTGAATGTTTGGTTCCCAGTTGGGGGACTGTTTAGGAGGGATTAGGAGGGAGGTGCGGTCTTGTTGGAGAAGGTGCATCACTGGGGGTGGGTTTGAAGTTCCAAAAACCCATGCCAGGCCCAGTCTAACTCTGGCTCTTGCTGGTGGATCAGGGTGTAATCTTTCAGCTACAGCTAGAGCCCACAGCATCATGCCTGCCTGTTGCCATGCACCCACTAGGAAGGTTGTCATGTACTCATTCTTTGAAACTATAAGGAAGCCCCAAATAAATGTTTTATATTACAAGTTGTATTGGTTATGGAGTCTCTTCACAGCAATAGAACAGTGATTAAGACAGCTGGGGGGAGGGGTGGAACCCATGTGCTTCGTCATTCACTTTGTTATTCAGAGACCCTCTGCTGGTAATTGCCAAGGCCATAGCAGATATGTGGAATGAAGATGCTTAGGCACATTTCTATGGAAGGAAGCTGAGAGTGAGTACAGGTGCAAGTGGGAGGGGGAGGCAGAGGCTCAAATTCTATTAAAACACCTGCAATGAGACACTCCTCCACACCATTCAATAATATCAGCCTTAGGAGTCACAAGGTCAAATGGTTACAAAGATATGAAGTCACTGGCCCTCATACATGTCTGGAGGAGATGCAAAGTGATACAGTCATAGAAGACAGTTTGGCACTTTCATTAAAAGTTAAGCACACAGGTGCTATATGATTCAGCAATTTTTCTCTTGGATCTTTAGCCCAATGGGGGAAAATATTGCTTTCAAAAACCTATGTTTGAACCGGGTCCTGTGCTCATTGCATGAGTTGGCTGTTTGAAACCCGGGGCTTATGCAGGGTCGCTTGGCTCGGCCTGGGAGGAGGGGACTGGACCTACCTGGACTGAGTCTATCAGGTTGATCTCAGTCCTTGGGGGAGGCTTTTCTCTGGAAGAGGTGGGAATGGGGGAGGTGGGCTGGGGGGGAGGGGAGAGGGGCAGGAGGGAGGAGAACAAGGGAATCCATGTCTGATATGTAGAACTGAATTGTATTATAAAACAAAAAACCAAAAAACAAAAAACAAAAAACCAACAAAAAACCCCTATATTTGAGATGTTCCTAAGATCTTGATTAAAAGTAGTCAAAATTTGGTTATTCAGGTGTACATCAACTGGAGAGTGGGTAAAATGTGTTGCCTGCATATGTGGAATGGAATGGCACTGTTAACAGAAAGACAACATGCTTGAATAATTTCTACCTAGTAGCAGTCACAAATGATTCATTTTCCAGGATAGGATAGCCAGGGCCCAGATGATTTTAAATTCTATGGAGTTTTCAATCTGCTCCTCACAGAGCAGTCAAGGGGTTGCAGGGAGCAGAGATGAGGCAATAATTAACATAAAGAATCACTAGCTAAATTTTTCCAATGAAAGAATTATTCTCATTCTTGAAGTGTGGTTTGTTGCTTATCTCAAACTCTTATGCAAATTTACCCAGTTATGCTGGTGAAAATTAAATTTGTTTGTATAGAAATCATTTGATGATAAAGCTTTCCAAAGATAAGAGGGTTACATAGTGTCTAAAACCTGTCTTGTCCATCAGCAGAAGTGCATACCTCACAGAGGTGTGTTTACAACAGGAGTTCAGTAATGCCTTCAGGCTCCTGTGCAAGTATCAGGCACAGCTCATCTGTACATAAAAGAAGGGCTCTTTCTCTGCATAGCTGTAGAGTCCAGGCTAGAGTATTCTCTTATCTCTCCTGCTGCCTCGTGTTCAAGAGAGAGCATTGCGAGAATCTTTACTGATGTTTTATTGGTTTAAAACAGAAAATGAGAGAAGGACTGGGTATCAGTTTTCCAGGTCAGAGAGTAGTTGCACACCCCTGTAATCTTAGGCCCCCAGACAAGAGAACTGTATTGTGTTCCAGGCCATGCTGGGCCGTGAAGTGAATTTTAGGACAATTAGTCCAACATATGGAGACCCTTTCTCAAAATAAACAAATTACATAAGGCATTCCTGAGAGATGAATTGCTAAATGGTCTTATTTATAAAAATCCAAGACCAGATATTGGGGTGAAAGCCAACAAATCAGAGGAACAGAACAAGCCACATCCACAAGTTCTTACCCTAGGAAATCCTCAGCCCAAGAAAGAGAGTTACTTCCTGTATATCCACGCCTATATGCCCTTCTGTCCCTGCCCTCTTACTTCCTTTCTCTGCCCAGCTACATCACTTTCTTCTCCCTCCACCCCAGCTCTATCACTTCCTACCTGTCTGTACAGACCTCCTGACCTCTATGGTTAACTAGTGCTGAGAATTAAAGGTGTGTGCCACCATGCCTGGCTCTGTTCCCAGTGTGGCCTTGAACTTACAGAGATCTGGGTGAATCTTTGCCTCCTGAATGCTAGGATTATGGGTGTGTGCTATCACTGCCTGACCTCTATGTTTAATATAGTGGCTGGCTGTTTCCTCTGATTCTCAGATAAGCTTTATTGGTGTGCACAAATAAAATATTACCACACATTCCCATCTACCCCTATGCTTGGTGCTGTGCTCACTTGGGGTGAGTACAGGAGGGAGCACAGGTTGCGGTGGAAGGACTTGAACTCTAACCCCACAGTAGCTTGGAGCTATAAAACAGTGCACACCTGATCCTGTCCTTCCTCAATACTCTCTCCACACCTAACATATGCTTCTTGTAGGGTGCTGTGGATATCATTCTGTATAAATAAAACACTGATTGGCCAGTGGCCAGGCAGGAAGTATAGGCGGGACAAGGAGAGAGGAGAATTCTGGGAAGTGTAAGGCTGAGGCAGAGAGACACTGCCAGACTCCACCATGACAAGCAGCATGTGAAGACACCAGTAAGCCACAAGCCACGTGGCAAGGTATAGATTTATAGAAATGGATTAATTTAAGATATAAGAACAGTTAGCAAGAATCCTGCCATGGCCATACAGTTTATAAGCAATATAAGTCTCTGTGTTTACTTGGTTGGGTCTGAGTGGCTATGGGACTGGTGGGTGACAGAGATGTGTCCTGACTGTGGGCCAGGCAAGAAAACTCTAGCTATAGTAGGGCAGAGATCAGAAAGGTGAATTCTGCCATCGTCTCTCAGAACTGTAGTTTGAGGGTCAGGGGGTCTGCAGTGAAACATGGCTTTAGCAGGTCACCAAACTCAGAGGCCATTCAAGGTGAGGGAATAAAATCAGGTCCCAGACCTAACTTTAGGTGTTATATCTAAAAAGTGAACTTTTCTCCACACAATTATTAATTCATCCCATGATGCTCATATCCATCTCAAGAGATCTCACACTTAGTGTAGCTGATTTTGGTTTCTAATTTTGCTTTGAAAACCATAAGGTCAAAAGGTCATAGAGATGAGGTAATTGGTTCAAAGTTGTAAGGCCTCTTTATTCCATACCATTGGTCCCCTTTCTACACAAAACCACTATTCAACAAAAGTGAGAATTCCAATTCCTTCTTGACTCCAAGGCAGTAACCAGAGCATCTGACTCTGTCTGTTGACATCCTGACATGTTTGACAGCAGCTGTACAAGAATTATGCAGGGAGGGACTGACTCATTCTTCTATTAAGGGAGAAAAAAAATTTCAACATCCCTAACTGAGCATGTGCACCCTGCAAATCTCATAGTGTATACCATGTGAATTGTGGCCAGTATGAAACTGTTCCTACTTCCCCATGCTGAAAAGTGACAGTTATAGGAACCATCTCACCTCCTCACATGATTCTAAAGACAATGGGGATCATATGTACAATTTGCTGACCAAGGAGAACACTCCCCTGGTGTGAGGCAGAGCGGTATGGATTGGGTCCCTTGAGATCCTCAGCATCTCAAGGACCTTTCTCCAAAACTGACCACATACTCAGAGACAAAGCAAGTCTCAACAAATACAAAAAACATTGAAATAACACCTTGAATCCTATCTGACCACCATGGATTAAAGCCTGATATCAACAACAACAGAAACAGTATAAAGTCATAGAAACTGAACAACTCTCTACTTAATGAAAAATGGGTCAAGACAGATTTTACAAAGAAATAACAGACTTTCTAAAATTGAATGAAAATGAATACATAACATATTGAAACTTATGGGACATGTTGAAGGCAACTTTGTAACACTAAGTACCTACATAAAATATTGATCAATCTCATACTAGTAACTCAGCAGCTCACTTGAAAGATCTACTAGAACAACAACAAAAAGAAAGAAATCACATTCAGTAGGAGTAGATGGCATGATGTAATCAAACTCAGGGATGAAATTAATAATATAGAAACAGACAAAAAGTAATACAAACTATCAATGAAATGAAGAGTTGGTTCATTGAGAAAATCAATAATATTGATTAATCCTTATCAAAAAACAAAAACTAATAGGTAGAGACTGAAGATCCAAGTTAACAAACTAGAAATGAAAAGCAATAAACACGAAAGGAATCCAGAGAATTATAAGAACATACTTTAAAAACTTGCATTCCACTAAGCTGGAAAACTAAAAGAAAAACTAAAATTGATAATTTTCTCAATACATACTACTTACCAAAGTTAAATCAAGGTCAGTTAAGCAATTTAAACAGACCTATAACCCCTAGTGAAACAGAAGCTGTCATTAAAAGCATTCCAACCAAAAAAAGGCTAGAGCCAGATGGTTTTAGTGTAGAATTCTACCAGACTTTCAAGAAGAGATAATACCAATACTCCTTAAGTTACTCCACAAAATAGAAACAGAAGGAACATTGTCCAGTTCATTTTACAAAGCCACAATTACCCAAGACCCAAATCACTTAAAGGCTCAACAAAGAAAGAGAATTACAGACCAATTTTTTCTCATAAACATAGATGTAAAAATATTCAATAAATTACATGCAAGCCAAATCCAAGAACACATAAAAACATCATCTACCATGATCAAATAGGCTTCATTACAGAGATGCAGGGATGGTTCAACATACGTAAACTGATAAATGTAATCCACCAAATAAACTAACTGAAAGAAAAAAAATTCTCATGATCATCTCATTAGCTATAGAAAAGGCCTTTACAAAATTCAACATGCCTTCATTATAGAAGTCCTGAGAAGACTAGGAGCATACCTCAAAATAGTAAAGCCTCTTCACAGGAGGCCATAGCCAATACCAACTTAAATGGAGAGAAAATCAAAGCAATTCTACTAAAATAAAAAACAAGTCAAGATTGTCCACTATCTCCATACAGATTTAATATAGCACTTGAATTCTAAGCTAGAGCAATAATAATAACAGCTGAAGGAAATCAAGGAGATATAAATTGTACAGGAAGGTGTCAAAGTACTTGTATTTGCAGATGATATGACAGTATGCATAAAGGACCTCAACAAATTGTACCAGGAAACTCCTAGAGCTGATAAACACTTTCAGCAAAGTAGCTAGGTATAAAATTAACTCACAAAAATCAGTTGCCCTTCTATTTACAAAGGACAAATGGATAGATGGGTATAAAATTAACTCACAAAAATCAGTTGCCCTTCTATTTACAAAGGACAAATGGACTGAAAAAGAAATCAGGGAAATATCTTTCTCAATAGCCTCAAATAATATAAAATATCTTGAGGTAATTCTAATGAAGCAAGTGAAAGACTTGTATAATAAAAAATAAAAAAAGTCACTGAAGAAATAAATTGAAGAACATATCAGAAGAGGGAAATATCATAGTTCAGTAGGATTAACATAGTAAAAAATGATCATCCTATGAAAAGGAATCTATAGATATAATGTAACTTCCACCAAAATTCTAAGGTAATTCTTCACAGAATTGCTAAGGATAATTTCCAATCTCATTTGGAACAACAACAACAACAACAACAACAACAACAACAACAACAACACCCAAAATAGCCATGGGGCTGACTTGGGCCCTCTGCACATGTGTTGCAGCTGTGTGACTTAGTTTTTTAGGGGGGCATCTGGCAGAGGGAGTGGGACTGTCTCTGACTCTGTTGACTGCTCTTAGGACCCTTTCCTCCTATTGGGATCCTCATTCAGTCTTAATAGGAAAGAAGGTGTCTAGTCTTGCTGCAACTTGATATCCCATGGCTGGCTGATATACAAGGAAGGCCTGCACTTCTCTTAAGGGAAGGGAGAGGGAGTGGGTTGGGGAAAGGGGAGAAGTTTAGAGGAGGGACTGTAAGGAGAGGAGGGAGGGAGAGGAAACTGTGATCATGCTGGGAAAAATTAATCAATTGATTGATTAATTAATTAAAGAAACCTAGCTTTTAGATAGCTAAAAGAATACTGAATAATAAAAGAACAACTGGAGGTATCTCCATTTCAAGTTGTACTACAGAGTTATAGTAATAAAAATAGCATGGTACTCATACAAAAACAGATATGTTGATCAATGAAATTGAACTGAAGATCCAGATGTACGTCTACACACCTATGGACACCCAATTTATGACAAAGAGGCCAGAAGTACACACTAGAAAAAAGACAGAATCTTTGACAATTGGCGCTGGTCAAACTGGATGGCTGCATGTAGAAGACTCCAAATAGGTACATGCTTATCACCCTGAATAAAACTCAACATCCAATGGATCAAAGACCTCGATCTAAAATCATATACACTGAACCTGATAGAAGAGAAAGTGGCAAGTAGCTTTGAACTAATTAATACAGGAAAAGACTTTTTGAAGAGAATCCAATCAGCACAGGCACTAAGATCAACAATTAGTAAATAGGACCTCATGAACTCCTATAAGGCAAAAGACACCATCAGTCTTACAAAGTGGCAGTCTACAGAATGGGACAATTTTTTTTTTTTTTTACCAACTTCACATCTGATAGGGAGCTAATATTCAAAATATTTAAAGAACTTAAGAAACTAGATATTAAGAAAACAAATAAGCCAACTAAAAATGGGGTTCAGATCTAAAAGAGATAATTCTCAATAGAGGAAACTCAAATGGCTGAGAAACACTTTAAAATGTGCAACATCCTTAGCCATCAGGGAAATGCAAATCAAAACTACTTTGAGATTTCGTCTTACACCTGTGAGAAAGACTAAGATCAACAAAACAGGTGACAGCTCATGTTGGTCAAGATGTGAAGTAAGAGGAAGACTCATCCATTGCTGGTGGGAGTGCAAACTTGTACAGCCACTATGGAAATCAGTGTGGCAGCTCCTCAGGAAGATGGTAATGGATCTGCCTCAAGATCCAGCTATACCTCTACTAGGCATATACCCAAAGATGCTTCATTCTAGCACAGAGACACCATCTTCATTGCTGCTCAAGTTATAATAGTCAGAAATTGGAAACAACCCAGATGTCCCTCAATGTCAAGATGAATGGATAAAGAAACTGTGGTACATTTACATAATGGAGTATTACTCATTTGTTAAAAATATGATATCATGAAATTTGCAAGCAAATGGATAGAACTAGAAAAAAATCATCCCTGAGTGTGGTATATTGGATCCAGAAAGGCAAATATTGTATGTATTTGTTTATACATGGACATTAGCTGTTAAGTCAGTGATAACCATGCTACAATCTGTGGCACCACAGAGAGAAGATATAGAGCAAGGAACTAGAGGGAACAGTTTGATCTCATTAGGAAAGGGAAATATAATAGATAATTATGGATGGATGGATGGGGGGCTGGAATGGGAGGTTCAAGTGGTGAGAGTGATTGGAGGGGGTTTGAGGGAGTGAATATAGGGAGAGACAGCAAAAACTAAGGGGTAGTAAGGTAGTCTAATAGAGTAAAAAATATATATTATATGTATTTATACATATAATTTCATATATAAAAGTAATTTACATGAAATTGCCAAAATATGGGGGAGATAAAGTCCTTGTTGTTTTTACTCTTTTCTTGGGGGGCCTGCCTTGCAGCTCCCAAATAAATCGCACACAGAGGCTTCTTCTTAATTATCAATGACTGGCGTTATCTTGGCTTAGTTTTTGCCAGCTTTCCTTAACTTATTTCAATTACCTTTTACCTCTGGACTTCTCCTGTTCTCTAACTTCTGTAAATCTTACTTTTTTCTTTCTTTCTTTCTTTCTTTCTTTCTTTCTTTCTTTCTTTCTTTCTTTCTTTCTTTCTTTCTTTCTTTCTTTCTTTCTTTCTTCTTTTTCTTTTTTTATTAAGATTTTTTTATTCTTTTTATATACCAGTCACAGATCTCCCTCTTTCCTTCCTCCATCCTTCTAGCCTTCCCCCTCCTAACCTACGCCCCATTCCCTCCTACAAGAAGGTAAGGCCTTTCCATGGGGAGTCAGCAGAGCCTGGTATATTCAGTAGAGGCAGGTCCAAGTTTCTCCCTCTGCCTCAAGGCTGTGTGAGGTGTCCCACCATAGTAGTGAGCTCCAAAAAGCCAGCTCATGCACCAGGAATGGATCCCGATTCTACTGCCAGGGGGTCCCTTACTCCATGGCTCGCTGTAGCTGGGTGGCTGGCCCCTGGAGTCCTTCTCCTTCTCTGGCTCCTAGCTCTTTTTTTCCAGATTTCTCCCTCTATATATTCTCTCTGCCTGCTAGACCCAACTATCCTTTCTCCTGTCTTGCTATTGGACAGTTCTTTATTAGACCATCAAGTGTTTTACACAGGAACAGTAGCACAGCTTCACAGTTAAACAAATGCAACATAAACAAAAGTAACACGTCTGAAAATAATATTCTACAATAAGTCCCCAACTGGTCTTTTTTTCATCAAATGAAGCTCTCAGTACCAGAATTGGTTTACATCTAATTGAATTGTTGGTGATAAGAGTACCATGAAAATCCCCAAAGAAGCCAGGTTGTTGCCAATACTATAAGTTACTCTCCACAAACTAGCAAGTCCCCACTGCTGAAGACAACACCCACACAACCCATGAACATGCAGGAGTCCAGCTGGTGCCTACATAGAGCCTTCACTTCTACACTCTAGTGTCTTTGGTGCAGGAAAGCATGCAACAAAACAAGAAATGTACACAGCAAACCAGCCACAAGCCCTTTGATCTGCAATGATGTCCTACTTGCAAGATATACTAGGGAAATAGTGGAACAAAGCTTGTGGGAGTAACCAACCAACATCTGGTTTGACTTAAGGCCCACTCCATGAGATGGAACCCATTGATCAACACTGCTTGGGTGACCAAGAACCAGACACTAGATATACCCCAGGGAGCTAGGGTAAAACCAAGTACTATTGATCTGGAAAAGGAAAAAGACAAAGATAAAGAGTAGTGATTAAATGACTCCTAATAATATTAAGCTATACTCATAAGTCAGTGCCTTGCTTAGCCATCATCAGAGAAATGGCCTCCTACTGCAAATATGAACAAATGCAGGGACCCACAAGCAGACATTGCACAGATGGTGTGAGACCTCAGAACACTCAGTCCTAAATGGCATGTCTCCATCAAATTCTCCCCTCAGAGCTCAGGGAACTCTGCAGAAGAGGAGGCAGAAAAGCCGTAAGAGCCAGAGGGAATGGAGGACACCAAGAAAACAAAGCTCACATGAACTCACAGAGACTAAAGCAGCCTGCAGAGGTCTGGACCAGGTCCTCTCAGTATATATTATGGCTTCAAGTTTAGTGTTTTTATGGGATTTCTAAGTGTGTGAGTGAGTAGATTTGATCCTAGTATGTTGCTGGAGGGCTACTCTCCAGGTTCCACCAAACTCCGCAGTCCCACAATCCATGTATAAAATAATTACTCAGACACTTATATTACTTATAAACTATATGGCCGTGGCAGGCTTCTTGCTAACTGTTCTTATATCTTAAATTAACCCATTTCTATAAATCTATACCTTGCCACGTCGCTTATGGCTTACCAGCGTCTTTACATGTTGCTTATCCTGGCGGTGGCTGCAGTGTCTCTCTCCCCTTCTTCCTGTTTCCCCAATTCTCCTCTCTCCTTGTCCTGCCTATACTTCCTGTCTGGTCACTGGCCATCAGTGTTTTATTTATATAGAGCAATATCCACAGCACTTACCCTTTTCCAACAGCCACAGCACCATTTCAGGCTTAGAGGGCTACAGTTTAAACCAATAGGTTCACAATAAGACTGATTCAGATAAAATAGTTTATAATGTATGCAAAAATGTACATAGGCTTAAAAATATATACCGTTATATAAACAAATATTATCTAAAAATAAAGTGTTTAAAAAAACATTAAAGGTAATAAGCCATGAAAAGATGGCTATCACACAGAAAATCTAGATTATGTTGTCTTTGATATTTGTAACTAAAGAAAAACATTTGATTGTAAAAGCTGTTCATTTATGCCAAAATGTAAATTTTAAAGGTACCTTGACATCAAAATTTGGATATAAGGATATGTTACTTTGAAAAAGAGGTTCTGCTTTTGTTTCCACAGAAAGCCAGAGGCTATGGATTTATTCCAGATTAAGATACATCAGGTTTGACCAGCCAAGACCCCCTAAAAGATCTCCAATGACTCCATGGCCCAGATGATCCAACATCCAGAACGGTTTCAAAGCAACTGGCTCCCACAATACAGCCTCAAGGACTACCCCATAGGCCTAAAATTTTCATTGTGTCCTCATAAGATACAGCGCCCCCCTCCAGCAAGAAGTAGTAAGAGAAGCTACGCCCAAATTCCCAAATATACCAAGCTGGCTTTAGAGATGGAATTGGCTCACTCCCCCTCTAAACCCAGACATATTGCTTTAAAAAAATGGTTAAGAGATTCTTATGTCCCAAGTCAGAAGAGCCCTCTGCTGTGGGACAAAAAAACCCCCAATATTTTTATTTAAAACAGGTTGATTATAAATATAATCTCTTTCTAAAGAAAAAAAGGGGATAGTTTAGATATAATAGGATGAAAGGGTAGATTAATGAACCTACTTTTAAAGAGTAACAACTTGTTTAAAATGTTTTACATTGCTATAGATTTTAGCTTATTGATGCAAATTTAAACTTAATTTTGTTATACTGTATATATATATGTATATATATATATTTCTATTCTTGTGTGAGGTATTATGTTTTTGTAACTCATTTAAAATTGTAATGGATAATTAAAAAATTGATTAATAATTAGTTATCTATGATAATCATATTTGTAGCCATGTTAGTTAAGTCTTCTAGGTATACATAGATATATTTCAGATAGATAAGTAATCTTCAAACACTTCATAGACCTAGAGAATATGGCATTTAAATAACTTACAATTCTGTTGACGTGAGACACAATTGCTCCTGGCTGCACCAAATTGATCCCGAGAGAATGTTGGGCTTCTAAGACATTTCCATTTGGAAGTTTGTCTTCTTGGCACAAATGGCCTACTGGACAAAGAACTGCCCTTGCCTTAATGGCTGACAGCACTACTGCAATGCTGTCCTTTCTGGACAAGCGGGACACAAGGAAAGCGACCACTGTACTCTGCCAAGACAGGGTAAGATGGTCTTTCAGAATTCTTGCTTCTGAAAATGGTCTGTCGTATACTCTAGGCCTGTAGCCAATTTTAATGCACCAACAATGCTAAAAAACATTAGGTGACTGTCCAGGCTGCCAGCTGTCTTGGTCTACTCTTGCAAGATTCCCGAAAGTTGCTTGCATCCATCTACCATTTCTCAGGTACCATTATGTTCCTTCTCAGGTCTTTGATGTGGTTAAAGACTAGATAGTTGTAATTTCCTCAGTTATGATAAAAGATAAGTTAGATATAAAACCGTAAACTCACAAATATAAGATAGATAGGACATCTTCTTTAATATTGTAACTGTAATTCTTGCTCGATAATTGTTTTGTTATATGTAATTTTACCATGTTAAAGTTAAAACCTTCCTTTTTAAAAAAAAGAAGAAAAGGGAAAGTGCTGTGGATATCGCTCTATATAAATAAAACACTGATGGCCAGTGACCAGACAGGAAGTATAGGCGGGACAAGGAGAGAGGAGAATTGGGGAAACAGGAAGAAGGATGGAAAGACACTGCAGCCACTGCCAGGACAAGCAACATGTAAAGACGCTGGTAAGCCACCAGTCACGTGGCAAGGTATAGATTTATAAAAATGGGTTAATTTAAGATATAAGAACAGTTAGCAAGAAGCCTGCCATGGCCATATAGTTTATAAGTAATATAAGCGTCTGAGTGATTATTTTATACGTGGATTGTGGGACTGCGGAGCTTGGTGGAACCTGGAGAGAAGCCCTCCAGCAACACTAGTGCCTTCTCTTGGGTTCTTTTCTTGATTGGTTTGTTCTGTCCCACTTTAATGTGATAGTTTTCAGTTTATCATATTATATTTTATTTTGTTATTGTTGTTATATTTTAATATTATCTCTTAGAAGTCTGTTCTTTTCTAATGAGAGAAGAAAGGGGGTGGATCCGAATGGGAGGGGAGGGGGAGGAACTGGGAGGAGTGTGTGTGGGGAACCATAACCAGGATATTGTAAGTGAGAAAAGAATCTATTTTCAATAAAAAGGGAAAAAAGAAATTTTAAAAAGAAGAAAACAAAGTTAAAAAGCCGGGCGGTGGTGGCGCACGCCTTTAATCCCAGCACTCGGGAGGCAGAGCCAGGTGGATCTCTGTGAGTTCGAGGCCAGCCTGGGCTACCAAGTGAGTTCCAGGAAAAGGCGCAAAGCTACACAGAGAAACCCTGTCTCGAAAAACCAAAAAAAAAAAAAAAAAAAAAAAAAGTTGAAAATGGCTCCTCAATAAAAAAGCCCATATACAGAAATAAAAGTTCACAGAATCATTTGCAAATGAACACCACTTCTACACACCCAGGTAATCAGTGTTGGCAAAGACATGATGTCATTGGAGCCTCACACATGGCTAGAATAGATTCAAAATGGTGTAATCATTTTGAAAGACAGGTTGGTAATTTCTTCAAAAGTTAAACACACATTCTGGCTTTGATTCAGTAATTCTACTCTCAGGTTTCTAGCTCAAGGATGTGAAAGTATATCACAGACACTCATGCTTGAAATGCTCATAACTGCTTGATTGAAAGTAGCTTAAAAACAAAACTCCTTCAGGTGTGTATTTTGGGGTGAAGGTACTCTCCACACTGTATCAAACAGTGCTGTTCCAGTCTGTGACTTGAACTGAGACACTCATGTACAAGGAGCACTTGACTGTATTTTGAGAATGGAGGGTAAGCTGCACCTGGTTAGACACATCACCCCAGCGGTCATGCTGTCTTGTGGTTGGCCTTCAAAACAGTAAGTTAAAAAAACCCAAAGCTTGTTAATCCACAAAAATTTGTCCTTGAGGTCATGTTGGTCAGAAGTAGGAGTGTAGGGTTGTCTTTGTAGAGGAATACAGGTTGAACACAATTCTGCACCTTATGACAATGATATAAAGTAAAAGGCAAGACATTTATTAGTCAGGCCACAAATGTACAGTGATAACAATTAGGTAAGAATGAAAATCATGCATATGGACTATCATTGAGAAGGTAGGGGCCAGCAAATTGAAAAAAGCCAGGATGACCAATCCATACAACAATAAGTTTTCAGGGAGACAGGGGACGGAAACTGAACCTTCTGACATTCTCATCCTACTTGTATGACACACCCTACAGTCAAACATCTTCATAGATGTGCTGTTATCATGTAGGGATGGGCATCACAGAGTCAGCAGAGCCCTTATGGGTAATAACAAAGTCAGACACAAAGAACCAGCCCTACTCTTATGGGTACACACACACACACACACACACACACACACACACACACACACAGAATACACACATACACACACATACACACAGAGATACACATACACACAGAAACACACAGATACACACAGACATACACACACCCACACAGAACACACACACCACACATAGACACACATACACACAGAAACACACACACACACCACACACAGACACACACATACACACAGAAATGCACATACACACAGAAACACACATACACACACATACACACAGAGATGCACATACACACAGAAACACACAGACACACACAGACATACACACACCCACACAGAACACACACACCACACATAGACACACATAAACACAGAAACACACACACACACACACACACACAACCTCAGGCTCAAAAAGCTAATAGATACTCAGGCCCACTTCTCATAAAACTTATACCACTTGCCATCTTGGGACAGAAATAGACTACATTGATAGATTATCTTAAATATTGTGACATTTGATTTACAAACACAATAGGTAGAGGCATTTTTCCATCATTCACAATCTTGGTGGCTGATATGGGGACCTCTAGGTACTATGTTCTGAAAGTTTATGCATCACACAAGTTCAAACCTAGTCTCCAATGTGGTGTTATTAAGAGTTGGGTCTTTAGGAGTTGTCACAGGGGACCAGGAGATAAAAAAAAGCCAGGAACAAGAATTGGATCTAGGGTTTTGCACAAGCTAGATAAGTACTCTACCTCTGAGCTGTATTCCCAGAACCTGAGGGCTTTATTTATTCTTTGGTAATTTCAAATGTGAACACAATGTGTCCAGATCTTGATCACTATTATGTGTACCATCTGCCCAGTTGAAGACACTGGTTCAATCTTTTGCATAGAGAGCTAGCTTTTACCACATAGCACATATGCTGGTATAGTCAACATGAGCTTCATTCTCTTCAAAATTATGAACACACTTCTTCTGTTTACAAGCCACACATGTTATGACACATACATGTTCACACATGTATATAGCATATATATTATTGAGTTGCAGTGTATTATATAGAATGGGTAGGCCTTTAGTTCCTGAGCTCACCAAACCCTCCTGCTTTAGTCTTCCAAGGAGCTGAGCCACAGACATCTATCTT
Organism: Peromyscus maniculatus bairdii; assembly: GCF_049852395.1. NCBI lineage: Eukaryota > Metazoa > Chordata > Mammalia > Rodentia > Cricetidae > Peromyscus > Peromyscus maniculatus. Next base: position 37,757,935 of record NC_134856.1, on the reverse strand, counting down.
GGGACTGAATTAGCTAGAAGCTTGAACTGATGAGCACAGCAGGGCTGAGGCTCTTCAGACGTGTTACAAATCATTTGTAGATATTGGAAAACTTGGTGGTTTGTAAGAGATGGACATGGAAATTTGACGCCTAACCAGCTCCAGTGTAGACAATTACCCCAAAGATTCTAAAGAGGGGACAGAGAATTGGATGCCAGATAAGTGTTCTACCACTGAGCTGTATTCCAAAAACACTGGGATTTTTTTTTATTCTCTGGTAATTTCACACATGAATACAATGTGTCACATGCATTCCTACCCTCATTACACCTGAAATGCTGCTAACTCTCACCGTATTCTCTTTCCAACTCCATTATTTCTTCTTCTTTTCTTCCCCCTCCTCCTTCTTCCTCATTGTTGTCCTCCTTTTCCTCCTTCTCCCTCCACCCTCTTTAATAACTCACTAAGTCAAATTAGATTTTTTGTTTTGTACCTTTTTTTGTTTTTTTCAAGATAGGATTTCTCTGTGTTGCCCTTGCTGTCCTGTAACTCACTCTATAGCCCAGGCTGGCCTCAACTCAGAGATCCACCTGCCTCTGCCTCTCCAGTACTGAGATTAAAGGTGTGTGCCACTGCCACTATCCAGCCATTTTTTTGTACTTTTTAATGTGGAGACAGACCACAATTAAATTTCCAAGTCTTGCCTGGAGCTTGCGCTATAACTCAGGAAGGTCTTAACTTGTGTTTCCTGCCTCAGTCCTCTGAGTAGCTAGCATCCAAAATCTATGTCATCTGACCTGACTTTATTTTTTTAAGGTGCTGGACGTCATACCCATGGCCTTGTACATAGGGAGAAGGCCTCTACTCCTGCTATACCCCTAGTCTCACAATGTCTTCAATTGTTTAACACATGTGTCTCGTGACTTAGCAATTCTGCTCTAGGCTGTAAATCTAAAAATTGAATACATTGATTACATGAAATCATGTGTGATAATATCCATAGAGCTTTATTAAAACCCAAACAAAGGATGAGAAGCCCATCTCTATAATTCAATCACTCAGGAAGCCAAGCAGTATGATCATGAGGTCAGGGCCCACCTGGGCTACATAGAGACCTTGTCCCAAAAGAGAGGAGCAAACAAGCAAGTGAAACAGTTGTGCATAGACGGGATAAGTAGATAGAATGTGTCATGTGCATACTTGGATGGCTCTTCACCATGAAAGGAAAGGAAAACATTATTCGAAATGACATAACCAATCACAAATATTTATATTGGATTGGAGAGAAACCCGGATATAGCAACTTAAAGTAATGCCATGTTTACTTTGAAACAGGGTTAAAAGTAGGGCACAAGACTTCCCTTCTGGACCAGAGGTGAGTACCCGGGTCCAACCCGGACCCCATCCCTGGGCACCAGCCACTCCGGGGAGGCCTGCACAGCTTGGCGCCAGGTTCTGGCCACCGGGCAGCTCCCCTTCTAGCCCCACCAGGAGGGATCCCCTTTTCCAAGCCCCACGACAGCCCCTGCAGTCTCCGCGCCCTGCCCCCACGCCCATCTGCCCAAGACCCCAGCCACTTCCTGAGACTTAGAGACCGGCCCCCAGCTCCCAGCCTGCCCCCGACTTCCCTTCTGGACCAGAGGTGAGTACCCGGGTCCAGCCCGGACCCCATCCCTGGGCACCAGCCACTCCGGGGAGGCCTGCACAGCTTGGCGCTGGGTTCTGGCCACCGGGCAGCTCCCCTTCTAGCCCCACCAGGAGGGATCCCCTTTTCCAAGCCCCCCCGACAGCCCCTGCAGTCTCCGCGCCCTGCCCCCACGCCCATCTGCCCGAGACCCCAGCCACTTCCTGAGACTTAGAGACCGGCCCCCTGCTCCCAGCCTGCCCCCGACTTCCCTTCTGGACCAGAGGTGAGTACCCGGGTCCAACCCGGACCCCATCCCTGGGCACCAGCCACTCCGGGGAGGCCTGCACAGCTTGGCGCCGGGTTCTGGCCACCGGGCAGCTCCCCTTATAGCCCCACCGGGAGGGATCCCCTTTTCCAAGCCCCCCGACAGCCCCTGCAGTCTCCGTGCCCTACCCCCACGCCCATCTGCCCGAGACCCCAGCCACTTCCTGAGACTTAGAGACCGGCCCCCTGCTCCCAGCCTGCCCCCGACTTCCCTTCTGGACCAGAGGTGAGTGCCTGGGTCCAGCCCGGTCCCCATCCCTGGGCACCAGCCACTCCGGGAGGACCTGCCCAACTTGACACCAGGTTCTGGCCACCGGACAGCTCCCCTTCTAGCCCCACCAGGAGGGATCCCTTTTTCCAGCCCCCCCCGGAAGCCCCTGCAATCTCCGCGCCCTGCTCCCACGCCCATCTGCCCAAGACCCCAGCCACTTCCTGAGACTTAGAGACCGGCCCCCAGCTCCCAGCCTGTCCCTGACTGCCATTCTGGACCAGAGCTTGCCCCTGACTTCCCTTCTGGACCAAAGAGTTGGACAAGAGAACTCCCTTTTGGACAAGAGAGAGAGTCTTCCTGAGTCTGTCAGCTCTTTGTGAAACAAGTACACTGATAAGACCAAGAAGGAACCACAAGGAGATGGGCAGACGTCAAGGCAGAAGTACATACAGCAAAATGAAGAGCAATACAGCATCACCAGAACCTAGCTCGCCTCCAACATCTAGACCTGAACACCACAAATTGGAAGAAGCAGAAGAAAGTAGCCTTATGAGTAACTTCATGAAGAAGGTAGAGGCTTGTGTAGAGGAAAAGACAAGAAAATTGGAAGAACGCTGTAAACAACTAGAGGAAAGGGCAAACAAGTTAGAAGAAAACAATAAAGCCCTCCAAGAAAACAATAAAGTCCTGGAAGAAAACATTAAAGTCCTGGAAGAAAACAATAAAGCACTGAAAGAAAATCATGAAAAAACAATGAAACAAACAAAGGAAACAGTCCAAGAACTGAAAAGGGAAATTGAAAAAATAAAAAAGACACAAACAGAGGGAATGCTGGAAATAGAAAACCTGAGTAAAAGATCAGGAACTTCGGATGCAAGTATAACCAACAGAATGCAAGAGATGGAAGAGAGGATTTCTGGCATTGAAGATACAGTAGAAGAAATAGTTCCATCAGTCGAAGGAAACACTAAAGCCAACAAAGTCATGAACCAAAATGTCCAAGAAATCTGGGACACCATAAAAAGACCAAACCTACGAATTATAGGGATAGAAGAAGGTGAAGAATACCAACTCAAAGGCACAGAAAATATATTCAACAAAATTATAGAAGAAAACTTTCCCAACTTAAAGAAGGAAATGCCTATGAAGATACAAGAAGCCTATAGAACACCAAACAGACTAGACCCCCCAAAAAAGTCCCCTCGACACATAATAATTAAACAACTAAATGTACAGAATAAAGAAAGAATATTAAGAGCAGCCAAGGAAAAAGGTCAAGTGACCTATAAAGGTAAACCCATCAGAATAACACCCGATTTCTCAATGGAGACTTTGAAAGCCAGAAGGACCTGGACAGATGTAATGCAGACACTAAGAGACCATGGATGTCAGCCCAGACTAATATACCCAGCAAAACTTTCAATCATCATAGACGGAAGGAACAAGACATTCGAAGACAAAGCCAGATTTAAACAATACCTATCCACAAACCCAGCCCTACAGAAAGCACTAGAAGGAAAATTCCAACCGAGGGAAGTCAGATACACACTTGAAAACACAGGCAATAGATAAAGCCACAACAGTAAACCCCAAAGAAGAGAAGTACACACACACTACCACCAAAAATAACAGGGATGAAGAATCACTGGTCATTAATATCCCTTAATATCAACGGACTTAATTCACCTATAAAAAGACATAGACTTACAGAATGGATACGAAAGCAGGACCCATCTTTCTGCTGCATACAAGAAACACATCTCAAATTCAAAGATAGACACTACCTAAGAATAAAAGGCTGGGAAAAGACTTTTCAATCAAATGGTCTTAAGAAACAAGCAGGGGTAGCCATCCTGATATCCAACAAAATAGACTTCAAACTAAAATCAATCAAAAGAGATCAAGAAGGACATTACATCCTCGTCACAGGAAAGATCGACCAAGATGAAGTTTCAATTCTGAACATATATGCCCCAAACACAAGAGCACCCACATATGTAAAAGAAACATTACTAAAGCTTAAACCACATATAAAACCCCACACATTAATAGTGGGAGATCTCAACACCCCACTTTCACCACTGGACAGATCTCCCAAATCGAAACTTAACAGAGAAATAAAGGACTTAACCGATGTCATGACCCAATTGGACCTAATAAATATCTACAGAACATTCCATCCTAACAAGAAAGAATATACTTTCTTCTCAGCACCCCATGGAACTTTCTCTAAAATCGACCACATACTTGGCCACAAAGCAAATCTCAACAGATACAAAACAATCAGAATAACCTCCTGTGTTCTATCAGACCACCATGGTTTAAAGCTAGATTTCAACAACAACAAAAACTACAGAAAACCTACAACCTCATGGAAACTGAATAATGCTCAACTGAATCACCAATGGGTTAAGGAAGAAATAAAGAAAGAAATTAAAGACTTCCTAGAGATCAATGAAAATGAAGACACCACATACCCAAACTTATGGGACACTATGAAAGCAGTGTTAAGAGGGAAATTCATAGCACTAAATGCCCACATAAAGAAGTTGGAGAAATCGCACACTAGTGAATTAACAGCACATCTGAAAGCTCTAGAACAAGAAGAAGCAAAGTCTCCCAGGAAGAATAGACGCCAGGAAATTATCAAAGTGAGAGGTGAAATTAATAAATTAGAAACTAAGAGAATAATACAAAAAATTAATGAAACAAAGAGTTGGTTCTTTGAGAAAATCAACAAGATAGACAAGCCCTTATCCAAACTAACCAAAAGACAGAGAGAGAAAATCCAAATCAACAAAATCAGAAATGAAAAGGGGGACATAACAACAGACATTGAGGAAATCCAGAGAATTATCAGGTCATATTTCAAAAACCTCTACTCCACAAAACTGGAAAACCTAAAAGAAATGGACATTTTTCTGGATAGATACCACATACCTAAGTTTAATCAAGACCAGATAAACTATTTAAATAGTCCAATAACCCCTAAGGAAATAGAAACAGTCATTAAAGGTCTCCCAACCAAAAAAAAGCCCAGGACCAGATGGTTTCAGCGCAGAATTCTACCAGATCTTCAAAGAAGAGTTAATACCAATACTCTCTAAATTGTTCCACATAATAGAAACAGAAGGAACATTACCAAACTCCTTCTATGAGGCTACAATTACCCTGATTCCTAAACCAAACAAGGATGCAACAAAGAAAGAGAACTACAGACCGATCTCCCTCATGAACATTGATGCAAAAATACTCAATAAAATACTGGCAAACAGACTCCAAGAACACATCAGAACAATTATCCACCATGATCAAGTAGGCTTCATCCCAGGGATGCAAGGGTGGTTCAACATACGAAAGTACATCAATGTAATACACCATATAAACAAACTCAAAGAAAAAAACCACATGATCATCTCACTAGATGCAGAAAAGGCATTTGACAAAATCCAACACCCCTTCATGATAAAAGTCTTGGAGCGATCAGGAATACAGGGAACATACCTAAACATAATAAAGGCAATATATAGCAAACCAACAGCCAACATCAAATTAAATGGAGAGAAACTCAAAGCAATTCCACTAAAATCAGGAACGAGACAAGGCTGTCCACTCTCCCCATACTTATTCAATATAGTACTTGAAGTTCTAGCCAGAGCAATAAGACAACATAAGGAGATTAAGGGGATTCAAATTGGAAAGGAAGAAGTCAAGCTTTCCCTATTTGCAGACGACATGATAGTATACTTGAGTGACCCCAAAGATTCCACCCAGGAATTGATAAAGCTTATAAGCACCTTCAGCAACATAGCAGGATACAAGATCAACTCAAAAAAATCAGTAGCCCTCCTATATACAATGGACAAAGAAGCTGAGAAGGCAATTAGAGATACATCACCCTTTACAATAGCCAAAAATGACATAAAATACCTTGGGGTAACACTAACCAAGCAAGTGAAGGACCTATATGACAAGAACTTTAAGTCCCTGAAAAAAGAAATTGAAGAAGATGTCAGAAAATGGAAAGATCTCCCATGCTCATGGATAGGCAGGGTTAACATAGTAAAAATGGCAATGTTACCAAAAGCAATTTACAGATGCAATGCAATCCCCATCAAAATACCAACACAATTCTTCACAGATCTGGAAAGAACAATACTCAACTTCATATGGAAAAACAAAAAACCCAGGATAGCTAAAAGAAACCTGTACAATAAAACAACTTCTGGAGGCATCACAATCCCCGACTTCAAGCTCTACTATAGAGCTACAGTAATAAAAACAGCCTGGTATTGGCATAAAAACCGACATGTGGACCAATGGAATCGAATTGAAGACCCTGACATTAACCCACACACCTATGGACATATAATTTTTGACAAAGAAGCCAAAAGTGTACAATGGAAAAAAGAAAGCATCTTCAACAAATGGTGCTGGCATAACTGGATATCAGCGTGTAGAAGGCTGCAAATAGATCCATATCTGTCACCGTGCACAAAACTTAAGTCCAAGTGGATCAAAGACCTCAACATAAATCCAGCTACTCTGAACCTGCTAGAAGAGAAAGTAGGAAATAGTCTTGAACGCCTTGGCATAGGAGATCACTTCCTAAATATAACACCAGTAGCGCAGACACTGAGACAAACAATCAATCAATGGGACCTCTTGAAACTGAGAAGCTTTTGTAGAGCAAAGGATACTGTCAACAAGGCAAAGCGACAGCCTACAGAATGGGAAAAGATCTTCACCAACCCCACATCTGACAGAGGACTGATATCCAGAATATATAAGGAACTCAAGAAATTAGACATCAAAAGGACCAACAGTCCAATTGAGAAATGGGCTTTAGAACTAAACAGAGAATTCTCAACAGAGGAATCCCAAATGGCTGAAAGACATTTAAGGAATTGCTCAACTTCCCTAATCATCAGGGAAATGCAAATCAAGACAACTCTGAGATACTACCTTACTCCTGTCAGGGTGGCTAAGATCAAAAACACTGAAGACACTTTATACTGGAGAGGATGTGGAACTAGGGGAACTCTCCTCCACTGCTGGTGGGAATGCAAGCTTGTACAACCACTTTGGAAATCAATATGGCGCTTTCTTAGAAAATTGGGAATCAATCTCCCCCAAGATCCAGCTATACCACTCCTGGGCATATACCCAAGAAATGCTCAATCATACCACAAGAGCACTTGCTCAGCTATGTTCATATCAGCATTGTTTGTAATAGCCAAAACCTGGAAACAACCTAGATGCCCTTCAACTGAAGAATGAATAAATAAATTGTGGCACATATACACAATGGAATACTACTCAGCAGAGAAAAACAATGACATCACACGGTTTGCAGGCAAATGGATGGATCTAGAAAAAATCATCCTGAGTGAGGTAACCCAGACTCAGAAAGACAAATATGGTATGTACTCACTCATAGGAAGATGCTAGATGTGGAACAAGGATGACTAGACTGCTACTCACATCACCAGTGAGGCTACCTGGAAAACGGGACCCCCAAAAAAGACACGGAGAAATGGACGAGATCTACATGAATAGCCTGGTCATGAGTGGGAACAATGAAGGGCGACAGTCAAGGGAAAGAGTGGGAGATCCTAGCTGGATCAGGAAAAGAGAGGGAGAACAAGGAATAGGAGACCATGGTAAATGAAGACCACATGAGAAGGTGAGAAGGGGAGGAAGCAGAGAGCTAGGGAGGCCCACAGAGATCCACAAAGATACCCCCTCAAAAGACTGCTGGCAATGGTCGTGAGACGGCAGGAACTGACCTACTCTGGTGATGGGATGGCCAGACACCCAGATAGTGGTGCCATAAACCCCATCCAAGGACTGAGGAATCTGAAGGCAGACATCCACGGCTGGGCCCCTGGTGGAGCACTGGGAGTCTAATTAGTGAGTAAGAAGAGGGTTTATATGAGCGAGAATTGTTGAAGCCAAGGTTGGATAAAACACCGGGACAAATAACCAAATGAATGGAAGCACAGGATCTATGAACCAAAGGCTGAGGGGCCCCCAACTGGATCAGGCCCCCTGAACAGGTGAGACAGTCATTTGGCTTGATCTGTTTGGGAGGCAGCTGTGCATTGGTGCCAGGTCCTGGGCTCGTTGCATGAGTTGGCTGTTTGAATCCTGGGACTTATGCAGGGACACTTGGCTCGGTCTGGGAGGGGGGAATGGACCTGCCTGGACTGAGTCTACCAGGTCAACCCCGGTCCTCGGGGGAGACCTTGATCTGGAGGAGGTGGGAATGGGGGGTGGGCTGGGGGGAGGGGTGGGCGAGAGGGGGAGAACAGGGGATTCTGTGGCTATTATGTTGAACTGAATGTTGTTGTAAAATAATAATAATAATTAAAAAAAAAGAAAAAAAAAGTAGGGCACAAGAGCAACGTGACCTGAGGAAAGCATTTTGGGAGGTGGGGGGGGGGCTGTTCTAATTCTGATGTGGTGGCAGTTGTGTGTCTTGAGAATTTTCTCAGGCTTACTAAACCATACACCTAAAAGAGATTAATTGCATTTAAGCCATCCACAGCAGTCTGCAGCAATAGTTCACAGGTAGAGCTCTTGCCTGTCCACATGCACAAGCCCTAAAATCAATCCCTAGCCCCATGAAAACAATCCACACTTAAGCTACTAAAAATGAGATAATTATTAAAAGTTTAAAACATATTCTGACTCCCTGTTGGAAGTTTAGTGTGTATGTACAGGACTGAAAAGCAGAGGCAAACTAGCAATAGGAACATCAATAAATGCTCTACAGGTAGTGTGGAAACAACCTGCGTGGTCATCTCACTAACAGGAAAATCTTCCCTGCCTCCAGTTCAAGTCAGCAGGGACTTAACATTGTCCACCAGGAGAGGGCACCTTGAGACCTCTAGCTGTTAAGTAAAGGATAACCATATTACAATACACAGACCTAGAGAAACTGAGTACCAAGGAGGACTCAAGAGGGGGATGCATGGATCTCCCTGGGAAATAGAATAGATTTTGCAGGTGGAATTGGGCTGGGTGGATTTGGGAACAGGAAGGATCAGACAGGGCAGGGGAAGAACAGATAGGGAAGGTACTGGGAAAGATGCCTGAAATTTGGGGGCATTTGGGAGCTATGTGAAAACAGAGGGCAGTGGAAACTCTGTGGATTCTATGATGGTGACCCTAGTGAAGACTCCTAATAATGGAGGATACAGAGCCTCAGCTGGACATCTGTAACCAGGCAAGGCTTCCTGTACTGATAAGTAAATAAAGACTTTATGTCTGGCTTTAAGTGAAATGTACAGTAAAGCCTTTGTGTCTGGCTTTGAGAGAAATGTTTCAGCAAAGCCTTTGCTATGTTTAATCATTAGAGGCTGAGAAATAGTTTTGAGATGGTTTAAACCTTGAAGAATTGTTTCTCTGGAGAGTCTGTACTTGATGCTGTATGAGAGCTCGCAGCTGCACTGACGTGGGTCCTAAGACAATCCTGGCAGATGGAGCATTCTTACTTTTGATTATGGATTCTATAATAAAAAGAGCCTGAAATTTGTGTGGGTTGTCTGCTCCCATGGGCAGCAAGAGCAAGATGACTTTCGTCATTGGAGCCTTTCCCAGTCCCAACTGACCTTGTGTGTTTGAATAAAGTAACTGGAGAGAGCTAGCTGGGTGTCAGTCTCTTCCGACAAGGCTAAACTCCTAGCTTAGCATCTTGGTGAGCTTCTTTCTCTACCGGGGCACCTATGACCCAACATCAAACAAAAGCTTCCAGTGGTGGGACAGGGACAGAGCCCTCTAGTGAAACAGAGAAATGCTTTAGGAGAACATAAAGACAACTGAGCAACATTTGTCACCTTTATATGATGGCATAAAGTTTTTTTAAATTATTTTTTTAAAATTTATTTTACATACCAACCACAGTTTCCCCTCCATCCTCTCCTCCCATTCTCTCTCCCACCTTCTTTCCACTCCTCCCTGTCCACTCCTCAGAAAGGGTGTGGCCTCCCATGGGAGTCAACAATGCTTGGCATGTCAAGTTGAGGCAGGACCAAGCTCCTCCCCACTCCTTCAAGGCTGAGTGAGACATCCCACCATAGGGAATAGGTTCCCAAAAGTCAGTTCATGCACCAGGGACAGATCCTGGTCCCATTTCGAGGGATCCCACAAATAGACCATGCTACACAACTATCACTCACATGCAGAGGGCCTGAGTAACAAGGAGGACTCAAGAGGGGGATGCATGGATCTCCCTGGGAAATAGAATAGATTTTGCAGGTGGAATAGGGCTGGGTGGATTTGGGAACAGGAGGGATCAGACAGGGCAGGGAAGAACAGATAGGGAAGGTACTGGGAAAGATGCCTGAAATTTGGTTACTCACATACAGGCTCCCTAGCTGTCAGTCTAGAGTTCATGAGCTCCCATGAGCTCAGGTCAGCTGTCTTGGTGGATTTTCCCATCATGAACTTGACTGCTCCCCCCCCATATAATCCCTCCTCCTCCTTCTCTTCAACTGGGTTCCCAGAGCTTGGCCCAATGCTTGGTTGTGGATCTCTGAATCTGCTTCCATCAGTTACTGGATGAAAGTTCTATGATGATAAATAGGGTACTCACCAATCTGATTACAGGAGAAGGCCAGCTCAGGCACCCTCTCCACTATAACTAGGAGTCTTAGCTGGGGTCATCCTTGTGGTTTCCCGGGAGTTTCCCTGGAACCAGGTTTCTCCCAAACCCCATAATGCTCCCCTCTATCAAGATATCTCTTTCATTGTTCTCCTTCTCAGTCCCTCCCACAACTTGATCATCCCAATCCTTCATGTTCACCCCATCCCCTCCACCTCTACTACTCCCATGCCCAGTTTACCCATGAGATCTCATCTACTTTCCCCTCTCAGGGTGATTGATGGGTCCCTCTTAGGGTCCTCTGAGTTACCTAGCTTCTCTGAGGCTGTGGATTGTAGCCTGAGTGAGCACATACCATGTTTGTCTTTCTGGGTCTGGGTTACATCACTCAGGATGAAGTTTTCTAGTTCCATCCAATGCCTGCAGATTTCATTATGTCATTGTTTTTTTTTTTTAAAGCTGAGTGTACTCCATTTTTTTACTCCATTTTTTTTTTACAGCTGAGTATACTCCATTGTGTATATGTACCACATTTTCTTTATCCAGTTTTTGGTTGAGGGGCATCTAGGGTGTTTCCACGTTCTGGTTATTATAAATAATGCTGCTATGAGCTTAGCTGAGCAAGTGTCCTTGTGGTATGATTGTGCATCATTTGGGTATATGCCCAAGAGTGATATCACTGAGTCTTGAGGTAGATTGATTCCTAATTTTCTGAGAAACCACCGTACTGATTTCCAAAGTGGCACTCCTGCCAACAGTGGAGGAGTGTTCTCCTTGCTCCATATCCTCTCTGACATAAGATGTCATCAGTGTTTTGATCTTAACCATTCTGAGAGGTATAAGATGGTATCTCAGAGCAATTTTGATTTACATTTCCCTGATGACTAAGAATGTTGAGCAGTTCCTTAAACGTCTTTCAGCCATTTGAGATTCTTCTGTTGAGAATTATTTGTTTATATCTGTAGTTCATTTTGTAACTGGGTTGTTTGGTATTTTGATGTCTAGTTTCTTGAGTTCCTTATATATTTTGGAGATCAGCACTCTGTCAGATGTAGGCTTGGTGAAGAGCTTTTTCCATTCTGTAGGCTATCATTTTGTTTTATTTACCATGTCCTTTGCCTTACAGAAGCTTCTCAGTTTTAGGAGATCCCATTTATTAATTGTTACTTTCAGTGTCTGTGCTACTGGTGCTACATTTAGGATGTAGCCTCCTGTGCCAATGCATTCAAGGTTACTTCCTACTTTCTCTTCTATCAGGTTCAGTGTAACTGGAATTATGTTGAAGTCTTTAATCCACTTGAACTTGAGTTTTGTGCATGGGGATATATATGGATTTATTTGCAATCTTCTACATGTTGACATCCAATTAGACCACCCACATTTGCAAAAGAAATATTACTAAAGCCTAAATCACACATCAGACCTCACACACTAATAGTGGGAGACTCAACACTTTACTCTCACCAATAGACAGGTCTGCCAGACAGAAACTTAAGAGAGAAATAAGGGAACTATCAGATGTTATGACTTAAATGGTCTTAACAGACATCTATAGAATATTTCACCTAAACACAAAAGAATATGCCTTCTTCTCAGCACCTCATGGAACCTTCTCTAAAATTGACCACATACTCAGTCACAAAGCAAATCTAAGCAGATACAAAAAAATTGGAATAACTCCCTGTATCTTATCAGATAACCATGGCTTAAAGTTGGAATTCAATGGGTGAGACAGTCATTTGACTTGATCTGTTTGGGAGGCAGCTGTGCGTTGGTGCCGGGTCCTGGGCTCATTGCATGAGTCGGCTGTTTGAATCCTGGGACGGATTATGCAGGGATGCTTGGCTCGGTCTGGGAGGGGGGGACGACCTGCCTGAACTGAGTCTACCAGGTCGATCCTGGTCCTCGGGGGAGACCTTGATCTGGAGGAGGTGGGAATGGGGGTGGGCTGGGGGGAGGGGGAGGGGGGCTAGAGGGGGAGAACAGGGGAATCAGTGGCTATTATGTTGAACTGAATGGTGTTGTAAAATAATATATATATATATATATATATATATATATATATATATATATATAGTTGGAATTCAAAAACAGCACGAATTAAAGAAAGCCTACAAACTCATGGAAACTGAACAATGCTCAACTGAATCACCACTGGGTCAAGGAAGAAATAAGAAAGAAATTAAAGACTTCATAGACTTCTCTGAAAATGAATGCACAACATACCCTAACTTATGGGACACTATGAAAGCAGTGATAAGAGGAAAGTTCATAGCACTAAATGTCTACATAAAGAATTTGGAGAAATCACACACTAGCATCTTAACAGCACATCTAAAAGCTCTAGAACAAAAAGAAGCAAACTCACCCAGGAGGAGCAGATGACAGGAAATAATCAAACTGAGGACTGAAATCAATAAAATAGAAACAAAGAAAACAATGCAAAGAATCAATGAAACAAAGAGAAAAATACCAAGAATTAATGAAACAAAGAGTTGGTTCTTTGAGAAAATAAACAAGATAGACAAACCCTTATTCAGACTAGCCAAAAGGCAAAGAGAGACTATCCAAACTAACAAAATCAGAAATGAAAAGGGGGACATAACAATAGACATTGAGTAAATACAGAGAATCATTAGGTCATACTTCAAAAACATGTACTCCACAAAATTGGAACATCTAAAAGAAATGGACAACTTTCTGGATAGGTACCACATATCAAAATTAAATCAAGACTAGATAAACAATTGAAATAGACCTATAACCCCTAAGGAAATAGAAGCAGAATTTAAGTCTCCCAACCAAAAAAAAAGGCCAGGGTCAGATGATTTCACTGTAGAATTCTACCAGAATTTCAAGAAGACCTAATACTAATACTCCTCAAATTGCTCCACACAATAGAAACAAAAAGAACATTGCCAAACTCTTTATGAGCCTACAGTTATCTTGATACCCAAACCACACAAAGACACAACAAAGAAAGAGAATTACAGACCAGTCTCCTTCATGAACATTGATGCAAAAATACTTAATAAAATACTGGCAAACCAAATCCAAGAACACATAAAAAAAAACCATCCACCATGATCATGCAGGCTTCATCCCAGAGATACAGGGGTGGTTCAACATATGAAAATCTGTCAATGAAATCTACCATATAAACAAACTGAAAGAAAAAAAATCACATGGTCATCTTATTTGATGCTGAAAAAGCCTTTGACAAAATCCAACACCCCTTCATGATAAAGGACTTGGAGAGGTCAGGAATATAAGGAACATACCTAAACATAATAAAAGCAATATACAGCAAGCCAACAGACGGCATCAAATTAATTGGAAAGAAACTCAAAGCAATTCCACTAAAATCAGGAACAAGACAAGGTTGTCCACTCTCTCCATATCTGTTCAAAATAGTACTTGAAGTTCTAGCTAGAGCAATAAGACAACAAATGGAGATCAAGCGGGTACAAATTAAAAAGAAAAAAGTCAAACTTCCACTATTTGCTGATGATATGATAGTATACATAAATGACTCCAGAAATTCTCCTAGGGAATTCCTACAGCTGATAAACACCTTCAGTAATGTGGCAGGATACAAGATTAACTAAAAAAAAAATCAGTAGCCATCCTATATACAAATGATAAATGGGCTGAGAAAGAAATCAGAGAAACATCACCCTTTACAATAGCCACAAACAACATAAAATATCTTGGGGTAACTCTAACCAAACAAGTGAAAGACCTGTATGACAAGAACTTTAAGTCTTTGAAGAAAGAAATTGAAGAAGATATCAGAAAATGGAAAGATCTCCCATGCTCTTAGATAGGTAGTATTAACACAGTAAAAAGGATAATCTCACCAAAAGCAATCTACAGATTCAATGCAATGCCCATCAATATCCCAACACAATTCTTTATAGACCTTGGAAGAACAATACTTAAATTCATATGGAAAAACAACAACAACAACAAAAACAAACAACAAAAAACAGGATAGCTAGAACAGTCCTTACAATAAAGGAATTTCTGGAGGCATCATCATCCCTGACTTCAAGCTCTCCTATAGAGCTATCATAATAAAAAGAGCTTGCTATTGGCATAAAAACAGACATGTGGATCAATGGAATCAAGTCAAAGACCCTGACATAAGTCTACATACTTATGAACACCTGATTTTTGACAAAGAAGCCAAACTTGTGCAATGGAAGAAAGAAAGCATCTTCAACAAATGGTGCTGGCATAACTGGATGTCAACATGTAGAAGACTGCAAATAGATCCATATCTATCACCATACACAAAACTCAAGTCCAAGTGGGTCAAAGACCTCAACATAAACCAAGTTACACTGAAGCTGATAGAAGAGAAAATTGAAAGTAGCCTTGAATTCATGGGTACAGGAGACTACTTCCTGAATATAACACCAGTAACACAGACACTGACAATTAATAAATGGGACCTCCTGAAATTGAAAAGCTTATGTAAGGCAAAGGACATAGTCAATAAGACAAAATGACAGCCTACAGAATGGGAAAAGATCTTCACCAAGCCTACATCTGACAGAGGACTGATCTCTAAAATATATAAAGATCTCAAGAAACCAGACATCAAAATACTAAACAACCCAATTACGAAATGGACTACAGATATAAACAGAGAATTCTCAACAGAAGAATCTCAAATGGCTGAAAGACGTTTAAGGAACTGCTCAACATTCTTAGTCATCAGGGAAATGTAAATCAAAATTACTCTGAGATACCATCTTATACCTCTCAGAATGGTTAATATCAAAACACTGATGACATCTTATGTCAGAGAGGGTGTGGAGCAAGGAGAACACTCCTCCACTGTTGGCAGGAGTGCCACTTTGGAAATCAGTACGGTGGTTTCTCAGAAAATTAGGAATCAATCTACCTTAAGACTCAGTGATATCACTCTTGGGCATATACCCAAATGATGCACAATCATACCACAAAGACACTTGCTCAGCTAAGCTCATAGCAGCATTATTTATAATAACCAGAACGTGGAAACACCCTAGATGCCCCTCAACCAAAAACTGGATAAAGAAAATGTGGTACATATACACAATGGAGTATTACTCAGCTGTAAAAAACAATGACATAATGAAATTTGCAGGCAAATGGATGGAACTACACAATATCAACCTGAATGAGGTAACCCAGACTCAGAAAGGCATACATCATATGTACTCACTCATAAGTGGATACTAGATGATGTGAAGCAAAGGATAACTAGACTACAGCCCATAGCTCCAGAGAATCTAGGTAATAAGGAGAAACCTAAAAAAAAAAGAACCTTAAGATGGACATATGGATTGCCCTGGGAAGGGGAGATAGATGAGATCTCCTGAGTAAACTAGGGGTAAGGAAGGACAATAGAGGGGAGGCAATGATAGATGAGAACTTGAGTGACCAGGATGGTTGAGCTGAGGGAAGGGATGGAATGGGAGAGCAATGAAAGAGATATCTCGATAGAGGGAGACATTATGGGGTTAGGGAGAAACTTGGTGCTAGGGAAGTTCCCAGGAACCCACCATGATGACCCCAGCTTAGACTACTGGCAATAGTGCAGAGGGTGCCTGAACTGGCCTACCCCTGCAATCAGATTGGTGAATACTCTGTCATCATAGAACCTTCATCTGGTAACTGATGGAAATGGATGCAGATATCCACAGTCATGCACCAGACAGAGCTCTGAGAGTCCAGTTGGAAAGAAGGAAGATGGATTATATTGTTGGAGACCGACTCTGGACAGTTGTGTCTTGAACCTTGTGTTACCTGCCACGATTTATCAAGCCTCGTGTAAATAAGAGGCTTTTAGTCTAACCTAAGAATGTAGGATTAAATAAACCTCTTTAAATCAGCTAGCTGCAGGGGCCTGGGACCAAAGTGACCCTCTGCTGACCCTCCTTAGGAATTTTCTTTGTCCTCTCCTCACTCCTGCTCCCCCTCCCTACCTGAAGCCCTGTTTATAAGCTCTAACACCCAGTCAATAAACGAGGCCTTGACGCAACTCAGACTGCTTTGTCTTTCTTCACGCGCTTGGTCTCCTTTCCCTCTCGCCCCCCATTGATTCACAGGTGGTCCCTCCTCGAGACCCTCGAATAACCTGGCCTGCTGAACGGGTCATTATATGAGCAATGTGGGTCAAGATCATGATGGGGGAAATCTACAGAGACAACTGAACCAAGCTCATGGGAACTCATGAACTTTAGACTGACAGCTGTGGAGCCTGCATGGTACCAGACTAGACCCTCTGCTTTTGGGAAACAGTTTTGGGAGCTTGGTCTGTTTGAGGGACCCCAGCAGTGGGATCAGGATCTATCACTGGTTCATGAGCTTGCTTTTTGGAGCCAATTCCCTATGGTGGGATGCCTTGCTCAGCCTTGATGCAGAGGTGAGGGGCTTGGTCTTGCCTCAACTGAATGTACTATGCTTTGCTGACTCCTCATGGAAAGCCTTACCCTTATGGAGGAGGGGATGGGTGTGGCATAAGGGAGGGGGGAATATGGGGGAGAGTGGGAAGAGGGATAAGAAGGGGACCTGTGGTTGGTAATGTAAAATGAATAAAAAAATTTCTTAAAAACAAAAACAAATGTGGGTGCCCTTGTAATTGGGGCATAACTGCTCAGAATTGAGACTTCACCTTGATGGATTTTTTCTGTTATGGATATGAATTGTCCTTCTCTATCTCTTTTGATTATTTTTAGTTTGAAATCTATTTTGTTAGATATTAAGATAGTTACACCAGCTTGTTTCTTAGGTTTGTTTAATTGGAAAAATCTTTTCCCAACCCTTTACTCTGAGTTAATGTGTCTTTGGAGTTGATATGTGCTTCTTCTTGTATGCAACGGAAGGATGGATCCTGTTTTTTTTTTTTTTTTTTTTCTGAGACAGGGTTTCTCTGTGTAGTTTTGTGCCTTTCCTGGAACTCACTTGGTAGCCCAGGCTGGCCTCGAACTCACAGAGATCCGCCTGGCTCTGCCTCCCGAGTGCTGGGATTACAGGCATGCGCCACCACCACCCGGCTGGATCCTGTTTTTATATCCATTCTGTTAGACTGTGTCTTTTTATAGGTGAATTGAGTCCATTGATATTAAGAAATATTGATGACCAGTGATTGTTAATTCCTGTTACTTTTTGGTTTTGTTATTGGTGATAAAGTGAGTGTGTTTCCCTTCTCTGGGATTTGCTGGTGTAAGGTTATCTATTGCCTGTGTTTTTGTGGGTGCAGCTAACTTCCTTGGGTTGGAGTTTTCCTTGTACTTTCTGTAGGGCTGGCTTTGTGGATAGGTATTGTTTAAATCTGTTTTTTTTTTATGTAATATCTTGCTTTTTCCATCTATAGTGATTGAACGTTTTGCTGGGTATAGCAGTCTGGGCTGGCATCTGTAGTTTCTTAATGTCTCAAAAATGTCTGTCCAGGACCTTCTGGCTTTCAGAATCTCCACTGATAAGCCAGGTGTAATTCTGATAGATCTGCCTTTATATATTACTTTGCTTTTTTTCTTTGCAGCTCTTAATATTCTTTCTTTATTCTGTATGTTAATGTTTTGGTTATTATGTGGTGAGGGGACTTTTTTGGTCCAGTCTATTTGGCCATAGGCCAAATAGCTTTATTTATTAACCAATGGGAACAACACATATTCACAGCATATAGAAAGACATCCCAGCACACTCCCCCTTTTTTGTCTAATCAAAAAGGAAGGTTTTAACTTTAACATAGTAAAATTACATAGAACAAAACAGTTATAAAGCAAGAATTACAGTTACAATACTAGTATATTTGTATTTGGCAAAATTAAAGAAAATATTCTACTGTCTATCCTATTTTTGTGAGTCTAAAATTTTGTATCTAATTTATCTTTTATCATGACTAAGGAAAACTATAATTATAACTATAGTTATATTTTATATAGTCTTAAACTCCATCAAAGACCCCAGAAGGATATAGTATTACCTAAGTAATATAGCTAACTAAGATAGCTGTGGCTTGTTCTGTCTCTCTGACCTTCCAGTATTCACCCCAAAGACTGGCCTCGGGTTTGATTTTATTAATAAGAACTTTTAAGATTCCTTCTACATCTGGCTCCCAATGTTCGTATTATGAATTCATGAAAAAGCTGTTTGCCTGTGGCCTTGTGAGCCCCATCTCAGGCCCAAGCTATACTCAGCCAGTTGTGGTGGTGCATGCCGGTAGGATTTGCTGAAGGAGACAGAGGCAGGAGGATCCCGAGTTTGAGGCTGGCCTAGGAGGCTTGGGAGAAGCTTTGGCCTGGACTGAGCCACAAACAGTGGTGGGACCATGGAAGCAGTGGCTACTGCTCCACGTTGCCAGCTCCTTTTCATTGTGTTGGTGACTGCGGTGATGCTGCTACCTGGGACGAAGGGTTTACTGCTGCTGGTTCAGAGAAGAATTGCCAGGACCATCGTGTTACAAGAAAGCATCGGCAAAGGTCAGTTTGGAAAAGTTTGGCAAGACAAATGGTGGGGAGAAATTGTTGTGAAGATTTTCTGTTCTAGGGAAGAATGTTCATGGTTCTGAGAGACAGACATTTATCAGACTGTGATTGCTCCAAATCACAGAGGAGGCACAAAAAAAAAGTCTGCATGGAACCATGACCACACCTAACAGCAACTTTGAAATCTTCAAAAGGACTATGGTAAAGCCATTAAGCTGATTAACACCACGGAAAGATCTGCTTTGGACTACAAACTGCTTAGGACAATTTTGAGATGGCTAGCTGAGATGATCCAGCCTGACAGACTACTTGAACAAAGACTTGAAACAAGCCCTGAACTTTCCTTTTATGCAGAGACTGGACAAATGATACAGGACTTGACAATTAACCCAAAAATTTTCTTTTCAAGATTCCCTAAAGATATCTTCACCCCTAGAAAGCAAAAAGAAAAAGAGAATAAGATATGAGATATATCATTGAATCTACTCTAAGAAAAAAAGATAAAGAAATAATAGGATAAATAGGTAGATCATTGAATCTACACTGAAGAAAAAGGGGAAGATATAAAAATGACAAAAGGTAGACTACTGAATGTATTATGAAAAGAAAAAAGAGAGAATATGGATATGATAAGATAAAAAGGGAGATTATGGAATCTACTTTTAAAAAGGAACTACTTGTTTTAAATAAGATAAGTAATGAAAATTTTTTGGTCTGAGTTTATCAGATGTTACTGGACTGGACATTGTTAATATATATAATGGAGTTTTTATCTGAATCTGTCAAATGTTAATGGACTAGACATCATTAATGTAATTTTTGGCTGTATATATTGTATATACTTATTGGATAGTTTTTCTTGTATTAGTTATAAGCTTTCTTTAATTTTTGACAAAAAGAGAGGAAATGTGGTGGTATTGTGTTCCCCAAAATATTGTGTACCTTAATAAACTTATCTGGGGTCAGAGAACAGGAAAGCCACTAGTTAGGCAGCGAAAGCACACGCCTTTAATCCTAGAGTTTCAGAAGCAGAAATCCATCTGGGATCTCTGTGAGTTCAAGGCCACATTGGAAACAGCCAGGCATGGTGACTCATGCCTTTAATCCCAGGAAGCAAGCCTTTAATCCTAGGGAGTGATGGTAGAAAGCCGAAAGGTATATAAGGCGTGAGGACCAGAAACTAGAAGCATTTGGCTGGTTAAGCATTTGGCTGGTTAAGCATGTGGCTGGTTAAGCATTTGGCCTGGTTAAGCTTTCAGGCTTTGAAGCAGCACAGTTCTTCTGGGATTCATTCTGGATGAGGACTCAGAGGCTTCCAGTCTGAGGAAACAGGACCAGCTGAGGAACTGGTGAGGTGAGATATCTGTGGCTTGTTCTGTCTCTCTGACCTTCCAGTATTCACCCCAATAACTGGCCTCGGGTTGGATTTTATTAATAAGAACTTTTAAGATTCCTTCTACATCGAAGTGCATTGTAAGCAACTTCCAAAATTCTAGAAATTAGAGAGACATCAGGCTGCTTGGAAAGTCACCCAAAGTTCCTCTGCAATGTTGGGACATCCATCTTCAGCCTACAAGTCTAGAGTCTATGGCAGACTTATTTTGTGAAGCAGGAAATTTGAAGGATTGTCTCGCTTATTGGCAAAGTTCATTAGTGGGTTTCCCTATGTCCTGCAGAATGTCTGGCAGTATCTTCTGTGAAGCAGGTACCTGAAGGACCATCTCACCTGTTTTGGCAAAGTTCAGTTACTGGTCACTTTCCCATGGGTCCTGCATGTCCAGTTTATACATCATACCATAAAGCAGTCCAGGCAAGAGCAGTTTCTTGCCCAAATGGCCAGTTTTGCCAAGAAGAAGACAAACTCAATACGGAATGTCTTTGATGCCCATCTTCTTCTTTGAAGTAAATTGGTGCTACCAGGAGCAGACATGTCTCACTGCCCATTTTAAATGCCATATTCTGTAGGTCTTTGAAGTGTTTGAAGGTTATCTACCTAATTGAAATACATCTATGTATATCTAGAAAACTTAACTAAGATGACTATAAGTTTGATTATCATAGATGACTAATTATTAATCTGTATTTTTTAATTATATATTTCAATTTTAAATGAGCTGCATAAGCACAATACCATAAACAAGAGTAGAAATATACATTCAGTATAACAAGATTAACTTTAAATTTGTATCAATAAACAAAAATCTATATTAATGTAAAATATGTAAGATTAATAATTGTTTTTTGATTAAATGATTCAATAATCTACCCTTTGGTCCTATCATTTCTAGATCATACACTTCTATATCATATGCCCCTTTCTTCTTTTAGAAAAAGATTAACCATGACCAATAACAATTTGTAACCAATCTCCTAAACAAAGACATACATCCATAATCCAATTTTTGGGAAAGTACGTATAGTTTTCTAGGCTATGTCCTGCTGATTAGGGGTGCTGGCAATCTTATGGGGATCCTGAGAAAATTTAGAATTTTGGTCAAGTCTTGACAGTAGTAGTCTGTGAGGCTGGATCACCTCAGCCAATGCCCTTGAACCTGTTCTGGATGCAGAACTCAGAGGAAACTGCAACAGAGGCATTTTGAGATGCCGGATCATTGGGGCCATATGTTTTCATTGGTGTCTGGTCCCCTTATCCTGAAAATACACAAACTTTTAAAGGTAACATAAATATCTGCATTAATACAAGTACAGACTGTGCATTGTGCACAAGTCAGCCAAAGATAATTTCTTGTAATGTGTTTGAGAAGGTAAAATATATATTATGTGTCTGCAGTTCTTTCAGGTTTATGTTTTTATGTCTGTAGTCAGGATTTCAAGGGGTCTTCCTCTATCAAATCTGATCATCTTTAATTTTGAATGAATCCATAGCCTCTCACTTCCCGAGGAAACAAAATCATAACCTCTCCCCCAAAGTGTCATACATTTTGACTTAAATTTTGGAGTCAAGATATTTTTAAATTATGTAGGATTATTTAATCCAGCAGCTTTTATAATCAAATGTCTCATAGCAGTCAACAATTTTAAAGACAACACGATAATATACATAATCCAGACTTTCTGTGAATTTTCCATCCTCACGTGGTTCATTTTCTTTATATTACTTTTCTCCCCTTTATAAGGACTTCATTTTACTATTTTAAAACTATTATTTCTTTTTTATGATCGTCTATACCTTCTCTTTACTCTCACAAGCCTACATATATTTTTAAACACGCTGTAACCTGTTTAGAGTTTTTTCCATCTGAATCTGTTCTTCTTGTGTATCTGTGATCCTTTTCTGACCAGGAGAGATTCTAAACTGCTAAGCTGCAGGGCTGGGGTGAAAGCAGCAGCAGCTTTGGCTGCTGGTTCCGCCCCACTTGGCTTTTCAACATGGCACAGGTACCAAGGCATCGTGCTTACCTCCCCAATTACGTGTAATGATATAAAGAACTGGGAAAGTTAGAAGGTTGTGAAGTCATGGGCACAATTGTTTATACCTTCTATTGCTGAGGACAAGAAATACAATCTTTGGGCTAGATAATTAGCCCTTGCCACACAGCAAATCTGCCAGCATCTTGGAACTAGACTTATGCATCTCCAAACTTAATGAACAAATTTTTATTGTTTATAAGCTACAAACTTATGATATACACATAGCCATACAAACATATTTATATATAATTATTGATATGTAAGGCCTAATGCCCCAGTATCATATGGGTTATTCTTGGAATCCTGAGCTCATGGGTCCTCCTGTCTCTGCCTTCCAAGTAGCTGGGCCATAGGCATTTGTCTCAGCACAAAACTTGAAGCTTAAGATGATTTTGCTATAGCAGCAGTATTTGGCAAAATTCCCTAAGAGAGCAGAAGAGATAGAATGTGCATATGTTATAAAGGGGGATTTACTGCCAGGTGGTGGTGATACACACTTTTAATGCCAGCACTTGGGAGGCAGAGTCAGGTGGATTTTTGTGAGTTCTCTGTGAGACTGAGGCCAGCCTGGTCTACATAGCAGTGGAAGGACAGCCTGGGCTGTTACACAGAGAAACCTTGTCTTGAAAAGCCAAAAAAAGGTGGGGTAGGGTGGGGTGGGATTTACTCGAGTGACTGATTTATATGAGAAGGGCTGGGTACTCTAATAATATCCATCTGTACCCTAAAGAGGTTCAGAACACCTGTAGTTGCTTAATTCATGAAGTTCAGTGCCATAGTTCCAATCTATCATTGAAGTCTTGGAAGAATCTCTGAGTCTTTAGTCTTCAACACACATTGGAATGTTGAAGATGTTGGAGTCTGATGTCATCAACGGATGGTAGCATCAGCATCAGAGTCAGTTAGATGCATTCACCAAGAAGAAGCAGAGGCAAGAAGGCAAGGAACACTGCTGTTTACATGGACCTCTTTATGTGTGGGACACTCTGTGGAGGAGGTTCTTCTCCCCTCAAATAATCCTTGGAAATCCAGATGCTATGAAGTTGGAAATACTTTGAATGTTTCTATTGGCATGGTATAATAATGGCTGTGCCTGACTTTACCAGTCAGCAAAGCATGATGTCAATTTAGTGTTTCCCTTCAAATTATCTGTGTTCCCAGTCCTGGCCTAGGCAGATGTTCTCTCTTCCCTCAACTTCCCTTCTGAAGAAACAGCTGGGCTTTTGGAGATGGACTATCCCAGCTCTTCTAAGAACAAAGACATGGAACTAGATTTTTTTGTTACCTGAACAGCCCGATGTGTCTTAATCACTAGCAGCAGGAGCCCAGTAATGAGCTCAGGCTGCAATGGGAGAATCTGGCAGCAGCCCTCCTGGAGGGTGTCCTTCTCCGCCCCTGGTGTCCATGATTGACAATCAATAATCTTAACCTTGACCTCAATGGTCAGGCTGTCCTGGGGTTGGTCTTCCTTGCACTGGATTTTAAAAGGGAGAGTTTGCCATCCTGGGAGAACCTGACTTATAGGACAAGCAGATCAGAGGTAAGGGGCTAGGGTATATTAGGGTCTCTAGCACAAAGGATCAGGCCTCCTAAGGACAGAGAGAAAATGTTTTGGGAGAATTTATGAAGCTAGAGGAGAATTTGGCACCTTTATATAATGATATAAAGTAAAAGGGAGGATATTAATTAGAAAGGTCAAAAATATCTACTGACAGCAAAGAGGTAAGAATGAAAGTCATGTATATGGACAATCAAGGAGAAAGGGGTTATCACAGGAGCCATGAGGTTTCAGGGAAACTGTGGAAATAAGGAGAAATCCCCCATGCATGGACAAGTGCTCAGGGAGATGAGAGATTGAACCTCTATTGTACATGTATGGACCTTCTGACACCCCCACCCTGCTACTAAGAACTCACCCCATATTCAAACACCCTCACAGATGAGCTGTGATCATGCAAATGTGGGCATTGCCATGTCTACTGAACCTTTGGAAGTAAATACAGACCCTAGGAGACACAAAGTAATTAATTTGGTTCTTCTGGACACACACACAGACACACATACACAAATGTCCCACATACACACTCACATAAATGTATCTCTCTCTCTCTCTCTCTCTCTCTCTCTCTCTCTCTCTCTCTCTCTCTCTCTCACACACACACACACACACACACACACACACACACACACACGCACAAAACCTCATATACACATATGGGCACACAAATGTATGCATGCACACATGTGTACACAATTGTATACAAACACACAAAACAAACAAAGCCACATACACACATATGCATAAAAGGGCATGCATGCATGCACACAAATGCATGTCTGGTGCCCACAGAACCTAGCAGAGGGAACTAGATCTCTGGAACTGGAGTTATAGACAACTGGAAGTCACCATGTGGGTGCTGGGAGTCAACCCTGGGCTCTCTGAAAAGCAGCCAGTGATTTTTAACATTTGAGCCATATCTCTAGCCCCAGATTGGTGCTTTTTAATAAAAATTTGTGAATATCTAAATTAACTTATCTAATCAATAACCACACATTCCAAAAACAAAAACAAACAGGTGTTGGGGACTGGAGAGATGCTTCAGCAGTTTGCAGTACATACTGCTTCTAAAGGACCTGAGTTCTATTCCTAGCACCTGTATCAGCTTATAACCACTTGCAATTCTAGTTCCAAGGGATCTAATGCTGTCTTATGGACTCCAAGGGCTCCAGAATATATGTGGCGTATACTTACATAGACAATATACATACTCATGAATAAAAATAAAAATAAATCCTTAGAAAAATAAGTGAATTCTGTCTGTAATCCCAGCACTGGGGAAGCCTAGGCTAGATGATGGTAAGGGCAATGCTAGCTTGAGCATGCATACACACACACACACACACACACACACACACACACACACACACACACACAAATACACATACACATGCAAATACTGTCCCAGGCTAGAGGAGATCACAGATACTTAATCCTACTTCTCATAAAAAAAATTGTGCCAATAAGTACTTTGGAACAGAATAGATGAATGGGCTTCGATGGTGCACAGGGTAGAAAAAAGAAATCAATACTGATGAATGGACATATTATATCTTAAATGAAATTATAATTGACATTTAATATACAAACACAACTGCTAGAGACACTTTAGGATGTTTTCAAATTCAGTGACTCACATGTGAACCTCTAAATGTTGTGTTTTGAAAGTATCTATGAATAATATTTCTATATTGAAACTTAGACTCCAATGTGATGTTATTAAGAGTGAGGCCTATTGGTCAGGAGAATTACTAATTATCCCATCTATCAGTGAAAACACAAGGTATCATCTTTGGGTAATACAGTAATACTGTTGGTATCTTTGGACTTTATGGTCTCCAAAAGTATGAAGCTGATGAGAGAGGGCATGTGATTTTGACACAACTCACCCATATGATATGAGTTCTTCTAAGAACCCATCAACATTTTCCACAGCTTCTGCTTTACTTTGAGAGGGTTTTGGTCACGACAGTTAGGGTGTTTGGCCATCCGATCACCAGAGGAGGTCAGTTTGGGCTTTTTCTCAACCATTGCCAGTAGTCTATTGTGGAGGTATCTTTGTGGATTTCTGGGAACATCTCTAGCACTTTGCTTCTTCCTATTCCCACGGGGTCTTCATTTATCATGGTCTCTCGAATGACTGATGGAATTGGATGCAGAGATCCATGGCCAGACCCCAGGTGGAGCCCTGGGAGTCCAATCGGTGAGAGAGAGGAGGGATTGTATGAGCAAGAGATATTGAGACCATGATTGGAAAAAGCACAGGGAAAAATAGCCAAACTAGTGGAAACACATGAACTATGAACCAATAACTGAGGAGCCCCCATGGAACTGGATCAGGCCCTCTGGATAAGTGAGACAGTCAATTAGCTTGAACTGTTTGGGAGGTCCCCAGGCAGTGGGACCAGAACCTGTCCTTAATGCATGAGCTGGCTTTTTGGAGCCTGGGGCCTATGCTGGGACACTTTGCTCAGCCTGGGTGAAGGGAGAAGGGGACTGGATCTGCCTCGACTGAATCTACCAGGCTGAGCTGAATCCCCAGGGAAGTCCTTGCCCTGGAGGAGATGGGAATGGGGGGGTGGGTTGGGGGGTGGAGTGGGGGGTTGGGAGGAGGGAGGACAGGGGAATCCGTGGCTGATATGTAAAATTAAATTAATTATAAAATTAAAAAAAGAGGGTTTTTGTCTTAGAAAAGAAGACCACATGGTTGAGAGCTTAAGGAAGGAAGGCTAGAAGGGGCCTCGTACCAGTAGAGTGTGAAAGGAGATGGGTACTTTGGGATTCACAAATCCACACTGTTATTGGAGCATTTATTGAGTGGGTCTAACAGAAGATGACCAAGCAGGATAAAGAGTCACATGCACAGGATTTGTGATAAATGTAGAAGAACGGACAAATGCAGAGGTTATGTGAATGTTAGAATCAACTCAGGTTTCTCAATATTATTGGGAACCTCAAGCTGACCCCATCAGCAGGAAACCCCACATACCATTCCTCACACAGGATGCTAAAGCTCTGTGTGATTGTCCTGAGTCCCCTGTATCTCCTGGATCTTCTGGGGCAGAGTCTTGGTCCAGAACTGCAGCCTTCTGGCCTTCAGAGCTCGGCCCACAGTAGGTTTGATGTCCAGCTGCAGGTACTGCTCATCATGGTCCAACATGGGCCAGTAGGGTAGACTCTCGCTGTTGGGGTTCCTGTGGATATGCCAGCCAGTGGGGAAGGGTGAGGTCACTCTGATCCAAAGTCTGACCCCCTGATTTGGGTCAGGGAAGTGGAACAGTTAGGCCAGTGGTTAAAGGGGCTGATGGGACAGGTTTCCTGATATAGGGATACAGGTGTCACCCACTAGTTTCTGCCCATATGAGGGAAGGGAACCTGAACTATTTTATGTCTCTCTCTAAGAAACAAGATCTAAAGAGCAGCACTATATCACTATGGCCCACCAGCCAAGTCACTGTGAGATGACCAGTATCTGATAGCTAGAAAGTATCTGTATAAAGGTGCTATCAGGTAGAGAAAACTCTATCATGTGTTGGAAGATCCATGCATGCTAAAGAGATCACCACATAAAAGGGAGCCCTAGGTAGGGACCCATACCTGGAGGATTGAAAGAGAGTAGTGTTCTCACCCATGTCTTGCAAAGTTGGCCCAATACTTCATCATCCTCCTGCTCAGTAGCTTCTCCTCCTCAGTGAAGTCAACTGGAGCCATGAGGAAGGTAAATGTTGAAGTCCTTGTCACTTCACACAACTGCCACCTCATGCTTCACACTCAATTCCAGCTGTTGT
The DNA here is from genome assembly GCF_049852395.1 of Peromyscus maniculatus bairdii. NCBI lineage: Eukaryota > Metazoa > Chordata > Mammalia > Rodentia > Cricetidae > Peromyscus > Peromyscus maniculatus. The sequence continues at coordinate 37,729,925 of NC_134856.1, read as the reverse complement.
CAGACCCAAACCTATCAGCATTGTTATCTCCCGTCTTCACTATGCAGAATCCATGATCCATGCATGTCTCTAATTGAATTCATGTCCCAATGTGCTGTCATCTCTATCACAGGCTAGACTGGAATGTGTCCAGATTCTAATCTCAGTTAACTTTTTAGGCTATGATATGGTATATATTTGATTTTATTCTCTCCCAGAGCCTAAGTTTCCTCAAATGGACTGAGAACTCAGGACACTTCAGGCAGTTATCTCTGACCTCATTTACTTCAAAGAAAATAAAGAAGTCTCACTTTTAATGCCAAAGAAGAAAGGCCCAAAGACAAACGGAACTTCATCACCATGGTCAGCCTTCACATGGGGTGGCCTGGTACTCTTGAGGAAGCTGGGTTGATGTTGGAACTCATAGAAGTAGACAGGGGCATAGGAACCTGGAGGTGGGTACAAATGGTGATTTAGTAGCCCCGCACCTGAAGTTCTTCTGAAATATATTTGGTAACAAGATACTTTGATATGAAGCTACCTGGAATCATCAAAGTTAAATGGGAGGAGCTCCAGGCTGGAGCACTAGCTGTGGAAAAACCTTGGTTAAAGAATGTTCATAGCCTTCCAGTTGAGTTGTTTCAAGAGTCAACAGAGTATCAGTTACCCATTTTCTCTTCTGTACCTAGATGTCACTCTCTTTAACTAGATATGAGGAGACCTGGATACCACACTGCTCCACAGTGCTCACCCGTGACCCACACCTGTGAGCTGCTCCCCTAAGCCTTGTTACAGATGTACTCACGCTGAAAATGTGCTACTTGGAGTGCAGGGATCCCAAACATGAAGTCTCCCATCATCTCTGTGAACTGTATCTGGAGGGCATGGGGATCCTCTGTGTCCCCCATGTACTCTTCCATTAGCAGGTCACCACACTCAGGAGGCAGCATCTACACCAAGGAGATCAGGAAGAATGAGGTTAGGCATGTTGTTGGTTAGGTAGGTAATAACATTCGGTATGGGGAGAACAGGGCCTGAGATGAGGTATTTATAGGTAAAAAGGCTTATGCTCTGAGGTTATCCCACACAGAATCACACATATATACTGGGGTGGTTTGAAAGAAACTAGCCCTCAAAGAGAGTGGTGGCTCTGTTAGGAGGTATGACTTTGTTGAAGTAGGTATGGTCTTCTTGGAGGAAGTGTGTCACTGTGGAGCTGGGCTTTGAGGTCTGATATGTGTTCCAGCCACACCCAGTGGTTCAGACCACTTCCTGTTGCCTGGGAGTCAAGATGTAGGAATCTCAGCTCCTTCTACAGCACCATGTCACAGCATGAGAATAATGGACTAGACCCCAGAAATTATAAGCCCTCCCAATAAAATATTTTTCTTTATAAGAGTTTCTGTGGTCATGGTGTCTCTTCACAGCGATAGAGACCCTAACTGAGACACATACTGACCTTTATTAATAGGAGTCTTTTTGAGGAGATATGAGGGACCTCTCTATTTGTACAGGACCAGAGGTGTCTCACCATTTGTGCTGCTGTATTCTTCATAACAGCCTGCAGGTTCTCTCTTGTTATTTCCTTTATTGTCTGAGAGGAGCCCAAGGCCTGGGAAGCAGAGGACACTGTTAAGTATGGGATCTGATGGACTTGGATTAAACATGTATTGAGTTTCTACTGCTTAGCATGAGTGTCCAGACTCCCAGAGTACTGGAACAGAGACTCACCATAGGGACAATGAAACCATACTCATCATTGTTGAAACCTATGATGCTGGGGACAGGGCGAAAATCCACAGAAGCCAACAGCTCTTGGGGATGCCTGGGAAAAACCACTCCATCCACGGTGGCAGGAATGGTCTTGAAAACCTGAGAGGCATTAAAACTCAATGCTGAAAGTCAATGAAATACATATGCCGATATCTACTGAGTTACTGCTGCCATTTTCCCATTTCTCTCTAGTTTCAGGGTGCTCTGCTCACTCTGGAAGGGAATCTACACTTGGAACAGTCTATCTTGGTGTTCAGATTGAACACAGAACTAAAAGAACACAAAGAGTGATGAGGCTCTTCCACACGACAATTATACGAACCTTATTAATGGCTAGAATCTCTGCTTCACTTTTGCCTCTCAGACAGCGCACCAGGTCCTCTGAGTCCGTGGTCTCACATCCAGACATGTTGGCCACTGTCTGTAAAGGAAACAAGCAGGGAAAGAGTTTTCTCAATTTCAACTAAATGCAGTTGCACCTAATTCTCACACTTACTGTGTGTTCTTTGTCGATTGGAATAAGTATGAAATCATTCCCTTTGCCCTAGTGCTCATAGGTGAGAGCTATTCAAAGTACCCTTTCTGTATGCATGCTTGTTCTTTTTGTTTAGGGTAGTTTTATTTTTTCCACCTCTCTGTGTTTTGTGTATGAGAGAAGAATAAGTGTCTCCCATCTGACAATACGAATAGTGAAATTATAGATACATGTTACTATCTCCAGCCTTTTGTGAATTCAGGACATTTGAACTTAGGTCCTCAGGCTTGCACTCCAGGCACTTTAAAAAAAAAAACCACTGAACCATCTCCTAATTGTATGCATATATATATATATGCTAATGATGGGAGTTTCTAGGAGCAGTTTTCTGGTCAAATAACATACTCACACAGTATGAAATGATGTAAGTGGAAGCTACTTCTAAATTTCTGAGAAATAACTGGGAAGAAAACTATTTTCTCCTGTCCTTATTTCCCCAATGAACAGAATGCCAGAATACCAGAAGGTGAAGGCTGAAGGGGCAGACTAGGGCTATGATGGTTGAGGGCACTTACAGAGTAGACCATCTCATGGGTGTCAGAGATAAGGTCAGGCAGCAGGACCACTCCACTCTGCATAATGGCTCTGTGGAAGAGTCCTTTGGACATTGGGGAAACAACAAGTGAAGACACACTTGTGCCACCTGCAGACTCGCCAAAAATAGTGACCTGGTCAGGGTTGCCTCCAAAGTGGGCGATGTTCTGCTGGACCCAGCGTAGGGCAGCCACTTGGTCCAGGTAGCCCCAGTTGCCTCTGGCATGCTGGTCTCCAGTGCTAAGAAGAGGAAGGGATGTGGATCACAGGGCTGTCTAGGTTCTTCTCAGCTACCATTGCATAGCCCAGCCCTGGAGTCACCTGAAGAAGCCCAGTACACCCAGACGGTACTGGATATTGACAACCACCACATCCTCAATAGCTGCTAGAGTGGATCCGTCATACATGGAAGCCATGCCTACAACCAGTCCACCACCATGAATCCACACCATCACCTGGAGAAGTCAAGAGAGATGCCATGAAACTGCTAGCCAGCCCAACCTCTGCAGGACTGCTTACTGGAGTATCAACTGCTGTGCCTCTTTGCAGCTACACAAATACATAAAAATCCTCAGGACTTTAGATTCTTGGTCATGGCCAGGGCCCTCTAGTAGCCCCATCAGTGTATATCTAGTCCCTGTGCCCACCATGTATCTCAGTTTGAATTCAAAGCTCTATGTATAGAGTAATGTCATTATTACTCAGGCTCTTCATAGTGGAAGAAAGAGGGGCTGTCTCCATGGACATCTTTTCAGATTAAAATAGAAAAGGATCGTCAACTCTCATCGGCACAACAGATAATCCAAAACTACAAATGAATGACATCAATGCTTTGGTCTTGAGCAGGCAAGTGGTTCTGCAGGGCTCAGTTTGTAGAATGAGTCTTATTTTATCAAAGAGCCAGAGCCTTTGATCATGCAATGCTCTAGCACTATGTGTACCTTACACAGGATTAGCTGCATAGTGTGGCTGAGAAGGCCTTTTTTTTTTTCTTTTTTGACACAATTAGGGTGAGGCTTTTCAACTAGAGTTCACACAGCAATGGAGCTTAGGTTGCTTTTCCTCTTCTAACCATCTTGAAAAACATACCCTGTCCCCAAACTGATCATGGCCCAACACTCACAGGCAGGTTAGAACCCTCATGGGCATGAGCTGGTGTGTAGATGTTGAGATGCAGGCAGTCCTCAGACATAGAGATGGGAGGCAGGATCTGTTTCATATCCACCCTACCCTCTATATTCATCATATCAAAAACTTGCAGACACCTGATGGAAATAGCAGACAGATATTCCAAGGGTTTTATGGTGGTTAAAACCAAATGTGAGTCTGGATCTTTTCTCAATCACCTTCGGCTCCTGTTCCTTGTGATGCTCTGTTAACACCCATTCTCTCTCTAAGTTCCTTCCCACCAAGGTAAAGGCCACAGGCTCCATGAAAGCTGGGATGGAGCCAGATGTCTAAGGAGTCTTCCATTTGGCTTGGGCTTGGATGTTGTTTTCCCCTAAGTCTCAGATATAGAGTGTTCTAGGTGTCTCTATGGGGATGATTGGCTGTATGTGGAGGCATTCACAGAATTACATAATAATAGAAAAGTGACCTAAGCATTAGAAGGCATATAATTTTTTCCTACTCTCTGTTTCTGGATGTTGATGTGATGTGACCAGCTCCTGCAATTTTCCTTCACTGTGAATCCTCCCCCCGCATGATGGATTGTAATCTGGAGCCTATAATAGTAGCTTTCTCCCCTAAGTTGCTTTTGTCAGTATTTTATTACAGCAACAGAAAACAAACTAAGATTGCAATATTGGAGGGTTGTATCCACAGGTACTAGAGGAATTGGTAGACAGTATTGCCCTAAAGGGCAGTGAGAAATCCTTCATCCCATGTACAGACTCTCAGGGAACTTCTTTTTCCTACACTGTCTCCAGAGGAAATTAGTTACATATCCTTGCTCCCTTGTTAGTGCACTGGCCCTATAGTGACTGTGAGGGTGGGGTTAGTGAGTATCCATAATGCTGCACTCCTCAGGACCTGAAGTCTATTCTACTGGATTCAGGGGGCACTCTCTGCTTAATAGGTCACATAACTCATGCCTAGGGATCCCTCCCATTGTGGCAGAGAACACTCGGCTCAATTTGAATCTGTGAAAAATTTTACATTTGTTCTGTCCTACAATATCTGCATCTAACTCCCTGTGGGTGCCCAGCACTGACAAAAAGGTGGTACAGTTGTTCTACTCAACTTTATCCCATGCACCAGAAAAACACTTGGGGTACTCCTGCACTATGAGGGAAATCTTCTATGGGCCTGAGATGGAGAAAAGATTTCAGCATAGCTCACAGCTTAGAGCAACTGTTCATCTCAGTGCCAGACACCCTCTGGCCCCAGAACTTACATGGCTGGATATGAGGTCCCATCTCTCACACCACTCCATGGTTCAGGGGCTTCAGGAGGTGCAAAACGCAGTGGTCCTATGGGTGGCTTGGCAAAGGGAATTCCCAGGAAGCTATGAACACCAACTTTGGTGTCCTTCACTTGGATGAGGCTGCCACGGACCTGGCCAGTGTTTGTGTTTCTGATGGGGCTAGCCTCTGATGAGTCCTGACCTGGGTGGAGAGACGCCCTCAGGGTTAGTCTTATGCAATCCACTGCCAGCAGATTGTGTGTGTTACCAGGACACATAGCAGAAGAACTGTGTGTGGGTGTGAGTGTTGGAGCTTGCCTATCACTCATGGCCAGGAACCATTTCTATTACCCCTTTGAAGGTTGTCAGAACATTTCTCTGGCCAAAGAGGTCACACACTCAGTCATTTGGCCACATGAATTTGTGATTATTGCCATTCTTACCCAAAGGTCAGCAGTAGCTGCAATCATAGCCATATACTGAGGGAAAAATTTCTTCAACTCATTTTTCCTTGAATTGTCTAGCACTCTCCAGAGCTCTTTACATTGAACTGTCTCCTCACTATGAAGTGACCTTTGACATCTCTGACCCTCCATGTGCTAGCAGGCCCACAAAACCTGTGGGCCTTGGCCAGGAAATTGGGAGGCACATGTTTCCCACACTTTTATCTATCTGCTAGATTCTATCATTTCCCTCAGCCCCCATCCCTGGGCTTTCCCTTCCACAAACTCAGCCTCTGACTCTGCAGAATTTTGCAGCTCTGACTCTAGTCATTCCCCATTGCCAGCTTAGTAAGTCTCACCCTGCACATGGAGGAGGAGAAGCAGGAGCCCAAAGACCACAGCATTCAGCCAGCTATGAAGTTGATTCAGTGGCATGATCAGCTCTCTCAGACCCGAGTCTGCTGCTGTATGGGACAATCACGTTTCACAAACAGGAAGCAGAATCTGTGGGCTTTTTCCAGGCAAGAGTTTAAATCCAAAGGATGTAGGCGGGAACTTGGTGTGGTGGGGCAAAGTCCTCATTGTAGGAGAACTGATTAGTCAGAAGTGACCGGAGCCAAAGGCCAGGAGGCAGGGCAATTCACTTCTGCTATTTCTGTTCCCTTTTTGGCCTCCTGGAAAGGCACACCATGGATTCTGAAGCTCTTCTAGGATCCTAGGAACCCTGTCCTCACTCCTGGGCAAAGAGCTGTAACAGGAGAAGTCAGAAGGCTTCTGTAAATACTCACTCAAGACGTCATAGGAGAGACAGGTAAATGCAGGAGCTCTGAGTGTGACCTTCATCCTCAAGACTCCTCTGTGCTTTGAAGACTCAGTTTACTGAGCCTGCTTCCAGGGTCCCTGGTCCCTACAATGACCTTAGGGCCTACTTGGACACCTCCCTGTTAGGTCATAGTTGTTTGATCAAAACACAGTGCAGTTCTGGTGCTTTTAAAGTCCACAGCCCCTATTCACTCCACCCTCATGTTGTGTCTCCTCTAGTGGCCAGGTCCTGCCAAGATAAACTTCACAGTCATTTATGCATTTAACAAATATTTTTTAATTGTTTGCATTTATTTATTTATTGTGCTCATCTACGTGTGTGTGTGTGTGTGTGTGTGTGTGTGTGTGTGTGTGTGTGTGTGTGCTCCCAGGCCATGGCTCACATATGGAGGAAAAAGGATGATTTAAGTAAGCCCATATTTTAATTCCACCATATGAAGCCCAAAGTGGAACTTAGGCCATCAGGGTTGGAGGAAAGTTCTCTTACAACCTCTTGATTAATATTACATGTAACCATATGACAAACACTTAATGGGGCTTGCTGGCTCCAACACTGGGGTTAATCTGATGTCTCAGGAACTATGATAAACCTGAAATATAGGTCTATAAATAGAAGTTTCAGAATCACAATAAAATGCTGACAGGATATATTAAAGAATGCAAGATCAGGAGTCCATACTCAGTCCAGACTGACTTCCTAGAGGAAGTTATATAGGGATCAGTGTCAGACAGCCTTTAGTGCCACCTGAGAATTGACCCTGGCTTCAAATTATCTTCATTATTATCTAAATAATAGTCTAGAGCCCCACCTCATGGCACTGTGGTACTTCTTCCTTAGTGTATCTCTGGCTGTTTCCCTGGCACAGCACAGCTTGGCTTTTCCTGCCTCCTCTAATCAACAAGGGCTCCTTTAATTCCATATCACCTCTCCAATGCACTCTTGTCCTGTCTTAGCCTTTCTTTGCAGGTGTTCTCTCCACTCCAAGTTCCCAACTAAAGGAACTGCTGGACCATGAGAGTTGAGAAGTTTCCTGTTCAATAATCTCAGAAAGAAAGAACCAAATTCCCAATGGATCTTGGACATCCCTGTGCTTCTTAATCTCAGACATGTTTGTAGCTCAGCTAGGGAAATCACTGTGTGCTCTGCTACTCACTGCACCATCACTCAGAGCCCCTGTGTTGATGATAGCTGTGGCCACAGTAAAAATGTGAAATGAAGAAGACATTTAGGTTCTATTCTGTGGAGGGAGGCAGAGAGTGAGTAGGGAGAGCATATAGAAAAAGAGATGAGAGAGAGAGGGAGAGAGAGAGAGAGAGAGAGAGAGAGAGAGAGAGAGAGAGAGAGAGAGAGAGAGAGAACATGGATTAGTTGGCCCTCTGCTTATGTAGGAAGGTGGTAAATGTGACCCCAGCCTGGACTACATAGTGAGATAAGAAACATGTCCTCTCCATACCAAAGAAGAGTCTTAACATGGAAGTGACTCAGGCTGCAGCTGCTGAGGGGTAATGGAGCTGAGACTCTGCAATGACAGGAGGGAATATCAAGGACGTTATGCTGGATGGCAGCTAGTCTCCAGTGGTTCCTCTTATAGCACATGACAGGAAGAGCTACAGTGTTCCTAAACCATAAGCAGGTGCAAACTACAGCAACAGAAAGCAGTGCAGGAGGGAAGGGAGGGATTCTTGAGATGGGGGATGGTATCCATGAGCTCAGATGCTGAGCCTCTGCTTAGCATTCCCCTCATCTGTGCCCTGGTATCCAGGACAGACAACAGGAGTCTTGACATTCGTGCAAATATCGTGGTACCTATGGCTGGACTCAGTGCAGTGACTGAAAAAGGAGTCTTGGTTAAAGGTAAAGGGTTGTACAAGTCCCTGGGTCTAAAGAAAATGTTTTGGGGAAGCAAAAGGCATATTGAAGACAATTTGGTATCATTGCAAATGACAAAATACAAGACACGTTGAATTGGTAGATGTGAGCAGTTTAAGTACAATACTAACAAAGAGAGCTCTAAGAGTTGAAATTAAATGAAAATTCATCACATGGAACACACAGAAGAGACATGGTTAAGGAGGATTTATGGAAAACGGGAAGATACTCCACACATTGAGAAGTCATCCGCTAAGGTGCCAAGGATAGGGATACCTTCTGCTAGACAAGCCTCTCCTACCTCACACCCATGACACACCAAAGATCTTCACACTCCGTACGGGTACTGATCCCTGACCCAGGAGACTGGCAATGTCGTTCTGTTAGAAACCTTAGTCAAGTATCTGAAAATGCATGGCAGACTACACATCACAGACAGAGAACTTCTATGGGGTTGGGATGAAGGAAGCACCTCATTCTGGCCCAGAGCTCAGAGCACATTTTCACCTCACGGCTGTAAGTTCTCTGGGTCTCAGAACTTACATGGCTGGGTAGGAGGTCCCATCTCTCACACCACTCCATGGTTCAGGGGCCTCAGAGGGTACAAAACACAGTAGGCCTACAGGTCCTTCCTTCCCTCCCTCCCTCCCTCCCTCCCTCCCTCCCTCCCTCCCTCCCTCCCTCCCTCTCATTCTCTATTTCTCTTTCTTTCCTTCCTTCCTGTTTGTTTTGTTTTTCTAGGCAGAGATTCTCTGTATACCATTGGCAGTCCTGGGACTGCTCTGTAGATCAGGCTGGCCTCAAGTCAGGGACATCCTCTTGCCTCTGCCTCCTGAGAGCTGGGATTATGGTGTGTTCATTCACGGCCTGGCAAAGGTAGGAGTTTCTTTATCCCCACCATGGCCAGAAAGATTGCCCATGCCCCTTTCAGTGGTACCCATGCACATCTCTGGTCAACAAGGAGACATCCTCAGAGCCACTTGGCAGCAGGAATGCATTATTTTCATTGTTATCCAGAGTTCTGTAGCAGCTACACTCACATGCAGAGGAAGGAACTGCCCCTTTGCTTTCTTTCCACTAATCTGCAGGTCCAGTTGCTCAGACCTCTTTACACTGGAGTAGCTGTTTTAGTAAAGGCTGTCACAGACAGAGAGACCTCAGACTGTGACCATTAAAGTGATCTTAAGATGCACATGGACCCCTTAGCCACATTCCCTGTTCCACCATCTCTATAATTTACAGCAGGGTCTTAGCAATGCCTTCAGGTTCCTGTGGAAGTATCAGACACAGCTTATCTGTACATAAAGGAAAGGCTCTTTCTCTGCCAAGCTGTAGAGTCCAGGCTAAAGAGTATTCTCATTTCTCTCCTGCCCCCTGGAGAGGGAATTGCAAGAATCATCACTTTGATAGGGATGTTCTATTGGTTTAAAACAGTAGATTAAAGAAGGACTGGGTACCAGTTTTCCCAGGCCAGGAAGTAGTTGCACATTCTTATAATCTTAGGCCTCTAGGCAGAAGGACTGTGTTGGGTTTCAGGGCATGCTGGTTGTGAAGTGAATTTTAGAACAATCAGTCCAACATAGTGAGACACTTTCTTAAAAAAATCAGTAAATTAATACATGAAGCTTATCTCGTCATGACCCTGACATTCTGCAGCTTCTTCAGAGGCAAAGTTTTTCAGAATCGCTTTGATCCAGGTGTCTATGTGTGCATCAAGTGTGGCTATGAGTTGTTCTCCAGTTGCTCAAAGTATGCACAATCATTCCCATGGACAGCATTCACTGAAACCATCTTGCAGATAGTGTGACTAAACACCCTGAGAAAAATGAACCTGAAGTTTTAAAGGTATCTTGTGGCAAGTGTGGAATTGGGTTGGCCATGAGTTCCTGAATGATTGTCTCCAAGTGGGGACAATCCTGATTCTGAATATTTAGCAACTCATTGAAGTTCATCCCTAAAGGCTGAGAAGTTCCTACATCCCTAGGCACTAGACTGTGCAGGAGATGGAATGCCAAATGGGGCTGCTGTGGCCAGCTGCTCCAGCCTTGGTCACTGCATGACCTGCTCTGGTTAATTTCTTCTATGCCAGCCAGGGTGGTGATGATCTGTGACCTTCAGAGAGGGGAGTTGGCTGATGCCATGAACCCTTGCCTTGGACCCTTGTCTTCTGGCAGAGAAAACAAAACTCTCTTTCACAATCTGTGGATTCGTCTTGTCTCACTCTGGGTTGGGAAAGTGACCATTGCCCCATTACCTGGCCAGAGGCCTTGTTCTTACCACTCTCTCCAGTTCATACCTGCAGTGGTGTTCTCTCAGAAGATAAAGCCACTGTTCCTAACTGTGCATGCTTGGAAGCTCTTGATATCTGGGAGAGGTGGTGATGCTGAGACCCAAGCTCTCTTGATTCCTTTCTGGAGTGATCAAATGGAAATCAATAAACATGAAGCCTGGAAAAAATAAATGCATGAATAAACAAACAAACAAACAAACAAACAAACAAATAAATAGATGATTGATGGATAAATAGATGATAGACAGATGGATAAATAATATAAGGCATAGCTCTCTGCACCTATGTTTGGTACTGTGCTTACTTGGGGTGGGTACATGAGGGAGCACAGGCTGTGGTGGAAGGACTTGAACTCTAACCCCACAGTAGCTTGGAGCTGTAAAACAGTGCACACCTGATCCCGTCCTTCCTCGAGACTCTTCCCACACATGGACATATGCTTCTTGTAGGGCAGGGATCAGAAAGGTGAATTCTGCCATGGTCACTTAAAACTGTAGTTGGAGGGTCAGGGGGTCTGCAGTGTCTCATGGCTTCCTCTATCAGCAGGTCACCAAACTCAGTAACAACCTTGAAGACCTGAGGCCATTCAAAATGAGGGAATTAAAATCAGGTTCCAGACTTAACTTTGGGTTTTCTTATATCTAAAAAGTGAATTATCCCACACTTATTAATTTATCCCATGATTCTCATATCCATTTCAAGAGATTTCACACTTAGTGTAGCTGATTCTGGTTCCTAATTGGCTTTGAATATTTTAAGGTCAAAAGGTTATGGAGATGGGGTAATTGTCTCAGAATAGTAAGGTCTCTTTACTCCATACCCATTGGTCCCCTTTCCTCACAAAACCATTATTCAATAAAAGACAGAATCCCTTCTTCTCTTTTGCCTCTCAGGTAGTAACCAGATTGTCTGAGTCCATCTGTTCACACCCAGACATGATGGATAGCAACTGTACAATACTTATGCAGGGATGGACTGGCTCATTCTTCCAATATGAGAGAAGAAAAATTTCAACATTCTCAATTGTGTGTGGTCTGCAAATCTCACAGTGTACACTGTGTGCACTGTGGCCAGTATGAAACCGCTCTCACTTCCCCATGCTGAAAAGTGACAGGCATAGGAGCCATCCCACCTCCTCACATGATTCTAAAGACAATGGGGACCACTAGGTACAATTTGCTGGCTAAGGAGAATGCTCAACCTGTGTGAGGCAGAGGAGTATGGATTATGGCCATTGAGACTCTCCTCAGTTCCCTGGAACATGGCACTTCCCCAGGCATCTCTATGGTCCTTCTTATCCTCATGCTGCAGGCAGAGCCAGGAGCTCACAAGATGAACAGAGAGTCAGAAGGCCAGGACAGGGTGAGAGGGCATTCACTGTGCAGACAATCTCAGGGAAGATGGAGATGAAAATGGGAATAAAAAATATCACGGCTCTACCTGTTTGTCACAGTGGAAGAGTTTGTGAGACTTGTTAAGCATCCTTGTGCCTCAGGCAAATAATTCCATTCACATGATACCATACAAGGGGTTTAAAATTTCTTAATTATAGTTCTCTTCCAAACTTCAGCACCAGAATGCAATTAATTAGTTGGCTGCCAGGAAACATGGATCACGACTATAGTTAATATAAAGGGGTGAGATGGAACTGTTTTGAGAGACAGAAACATCCTCACACTTGAAATGGACATGGTTACAATGTCTCATGCATCTGCTCAAAATAACAAAAGTATGCAGATAAATAGATAGATTTATTACATACAAATTATTTAATAACAAAGCTCTTTAGAAATAATGTAGCTATTGAAATATTAAAGTGTCCTGTGAGTCCCAGATGGCTGTTTGCAGGAGGAGCACACTAATGCCTTCAGACTGCAGTGGAAGCATCAGGCAGCCATCCTCCTGCACGCAGAGGAATTGTTCTTCCCTCTCCCAGCACCTCAGTCGGGCTGTGCTGTATACTGTCTACCCCATGGTGTCCAGGGTAGAACATGCAAGAATCACCATTTTCACCTGATGATCCTAATAAACCTAGGCTGTGCAAGTTCTGATTTGAGTGAAGTTGATGATGGACATCACATGGATGCTAACTCTTCTCTGTCTCAGAGTGGGAACCTTGGATGCTATGCACTCCTTAGGCAGCCATTTTCTTTCCATGCCCAGAACTGCAGGGGGTATCCAGTGAAGCCCTTTTTGTCCTTCTGGGTTTGTCATCTCTGCAAGCTTCTACTTCCTTGGCACCTTGCCTCACAGAGCATCATGTTTTGAGACTGTAGAATTTGGCAGACCTAAGCTTCAAATCAGCCCGGTGTTTCTGAGTTGCCCTCCCCTATCTGATCTACATGGATCAGTGTCTTTTATGCCAACTGATATGAGTGAGGCCAGACAAGTAGCATGTACAGGCATCAGAGGGTTTTGCCTACAACTTCCCAAGGTAAAAACTCAGCCCCTGTCCTCAGTGACTGGATGCCTACATGGGTTGCCTTGCTGCGTGGCATATCTGTCCATAAAGCTCACTGTGTCCACAACTGATGGTTGACACTGTTACAGACACAGACAGCACTTGGTGAAGTGGTCCTGCTTCAACCCTGGCACAACATGATGTTTCATCCTTCAAGAGCAGCTTTCCCTGAATTGTCATTTAATGGGATGGTGTCTTTCAGTCTGAGGGTGGAAACACCTAAAGCAAGAAGAGGTCAGATTGTAATCACTATGTGAAAATCAAATATATATGCACACATTTTTCTTCTTTTTGCTTTTGTTTATTTTTTATGAAGCAGAGCTGGCATTCTTTTTTATTTCTTGGGTGACCAATGAGTTTATTAGGGTGTGGTGTCTGGGAGAAAGGTTGCTTACAGGAGCATGGATAACTCAAAAGCCAGCACAGCCTGAGTGATGACTCAGGAGAGCTGCTCCCTAGAAATCTATGTGTGATTTTCACACAGCTCAGCAGATCCAAGGGGCTCTTCTCCTTAGCAGTCTACTTCTTTCAGAGTTGGCATTTAAAAGAAGAGATGTTTGCAAGTTTGCAGTACAGGATTAAAGGGAGGCATCCAAGGAGAGGACAAGACACACTCAAGCATGGATGTTGTCTTTTCAAGAGAGCCTCCCCTTTACAGTAGCCATATATTTTAGACTTTAGGGCCTTCTGGAGTTACATGCTAAGAAACCTCTTCTTTGTTAGTGAATGGGATCGTGTGTGGTTGCTGATGTGCACTGGATAGAAGTCCATCAGGGATGTGGTACTGTAAACAGGTTCACTGTCTTCCTTGTGAGGTTTCCAGAGCCTTGTAGCATTACATCTGGCAGAGGAGTAAAGCTGAGCATGCTTAGGCCTGCAGCATGATGAAAAGCTCTTTTAATACTCCCTCTACATTTTTTTTTGGTTTTTTGAGACAGGGTTTAATCTGTGTAGTTTTGGTGCCTGTCCTGGAACTCGCTTTGTAGACCAAGCTGTCTTCAAACTCACAGAGATCCGCCTGGCTCTGCTTAAGGGTGTGTGCCACCACCATGTGGTTTGATACTCCCCCTTTAAAACATCTCTCTACAAAAGGAATGTTGTCTCAGATGTAGATAATCTTCACAGCCAACATTATTGTGCTGGAGTTCTTTTGTGTTTTCTCTTAGTGTATACTAATGACACACAATAGTCATTTTCATCATGACATTTTCATACATGTGAATGAGGCATTTGCTCATGTTCATTCCCCTATTACTTTCATTTTCCCCTTTTCCTTTCTTTGTCAACTAGTCCTTCTTCTCCTTTATTGCTTTTTTAATTGTTGTTGATCATCCAATAAGTTTGGTTAGAGCAACTAATTGGGTGATGGTTTATTTACAGGAATATGGGTGGTTTACTGGTAGCTACACCACTGTGAGAAATGTCTCTTTCCTCCCCAGCATCCATCACTCACCTAGAGATGCTGAGGAAGGGATGGGACCTCCTGAGCCTATGTGCCCTCGCAACTCTTCATTGGCTGAACATCCTCAGAATTTTATTGTGTGATCAGATTCTTGCCAGATTGCCGGACTTCAGTTGGAGAGCCTCCTATTTCCTTTACCTCAACAAGAGTGCTGGATTATCCGGTATGATTCATCACAACCTGCTCACACCTATCTTCTTAAGTCATCCTGAGGAGTGTGTGTAAAACACTGACCTTGATGTCCCTGAGAATGAGCTAGTACTAGGTGCCATAGAAGAGGATGTGATACAACTCTGTGTCTTATTATTGTCTGTGATTCAGAATCCAGGTACCTGAAACAAGACTATTCAGAAGAGCAACCATGAATGAGCATGTTAGAGCTTCTTGCCTATAATGTTGAGTGACCATTAGAGTCCAGGAATCTGCAGACAAGGAATTCAGGCTGTAGGAAATGTGGCTTCCTTAAAGTAGCTCCAGCTGGGGGGATATGTCAGAGATTTGCCAGAGTTCACAGGAGACTGTCTGGGGATAAAAGGCATCAAGGTTTGCACACTTGCCCTGCCCTGGTCCTCTCTTGGCTCAGCTTCTGATAAGGCCTGAAGACTTTGTTACAGGCCAAGACCACATGCTCTTTGCCCTAGAAGACAAGTTGTACCTTGGGAAGGGAACCTGGGCCTCTCATTTTAGCAGTGTGGTGTGAGGCTGGAGAGTTCTAGCTCTGTTTTGGGCCAGGATACTCTCCAAAGTCTTTTTGGGGGCACTTGCATAATTCTCTGACCAAAGTGAGTCATAAGAGTCCAATGATGTCTTGAAGGTGTTAATAATTTCATTGGTATCCAAGAGTCTTCAGCATCAGCAGCCACAGTCTAACCACAGCCACACACAGAGAAAGGAAACTGTGGTGATATACTGTGTACCCTAATAAAGCTTGCCTCAGGATTAGAGGACAGACCCAGCCTATAGATTAGACATAAAGGCCAGACAGTGGTGCCACACATCCTTAATCCTATCTCTTGGGAGGCAGAGATCCATCTATGGATCTCTGTGAGTTCAAGGCCACACTGGAAACAGAGTCAGGCAGTGGTGGTACACACCTCTAATCCCAGTACTGGGAAGCACACCTGACTTTAATCCTAGGAGGTGACAATAGGGCGGAAAGGTGTACAAGTTGTGAGGAAACAGGAACTAAAGCAATCCAGTTGAGACCCTTTTGGATGAGGACTCAGAAGCTTTCAGTCTGAGGATTCATGGAAACAGGATCTGCCGAGGAGTTGGTGAAGTGAGGTTGGCTGTTGCTTGTTCTGCTTCTCTGATCTTTCAGGTTTAATTCCAATATCTGTCTCTGGGTATTTTATTAAAAGACCATCTAAGATTTGAACAACAGGAAAATTCCCATCTGTCTCTCTGCTCATGACTATATGCTTGGTCTATCTGACCTCCAGGCCCAGTAGTCAGCAGAGCTCATCACACTATTCTTCCCCTAAGTGCTCACTGACCTTGGGCATCACTGACCTGTGTGTGCTGCAGGACCACCTGTGGGCTTTAGTGGATATATTACCCCTCACTGCTGTCTGTCATCCCCATAAGCCCCTCCCTCCGGGATCCATTGCCTCCTGCCCTCCCAGTCTCTGACTCTGCAGAGGTTGGCAGCTCTGACCCTGTTCCGATCGTCCCCTTTCAGAGTCTCACACTGAACACACAGGAAGAGAAGCAGAAACCCACAGGCTACATTCTTCAGGAAGTCAGGAAATTAATCCAGTGTCATGATCAGCTAGCTCAGTGGTTCTCACCCTTCCTAATGCTGTGACCCTTTAAGACAGTTATGGTGACCCCGAACAATAAAAGCAGAGAGCTTTCATGGGACTGAACTAGGCTCTCTGCATATATGTTACAGTTATGTGAGTGATTTTCCTGTGGGAATCCTAGCCGTGAAAGCAGGGGATGCCTCTGACTCTCTTTCCTGCTTTTGAGACCCATTCCTCCTGCCAGATTGCTTCATCCAAGCTTGGTGGAGGAGAAACAGAAATGGTGGAGAAGGAGTGGATGGGGTGGGAGCGGTGTGTATGTGTGGGATGACTGGGAAGATGGGAGGGAGGGGAAGCTTTGGTTAGGATGTAAAAACAAGAACATAAAAAATAATATTGCATTGCTCCTTTGTGAATGTAATTTTGCTGTTATGAATTGTAATGCAACCTTCTGATATTTGGGATATAGCATTGCAACCCATGTGAAAGGGTCGTTTGACCCCCCTCCTCCCCAAAGTGGTCACTACTGATAGACTGAGAACCGCTCAGCTAGCTCCTGAGCCTGAGTTTGTGCTGCTATGGGATGTACTTTGTTTCTCAACAGGAAGCAGTTGTGGGCCTCGTCCAGGTAGGAATTTGTACCCAAAAGGTATAGGCAGGAGCTCTATGGGGCAGTAAAAGGTAATGTCACAGGAGACCTGCAGTGCCCAGACAGAGTTGAGGAGAGCCTGTGCTTATCAGGCTGATAAAGCCACCTATCATTTTGCTTTTATTGCTCTCTCCTCCAGAAGGCACAGTGTGGACTCTGAAGTCATTTTGAATATCAGTAACCTTCACCCCAAACCTCACCCCAAATCATGGTAACTCCCTTGTCACAGATCCAGCATGGGTGAAGGAGTGGGGAGCAGGAAGCAGAAGGCTACACTGGAGATTCCTGATCTCTAAGCAGGTGTGTGCAGAGGATCCCACAGATGAAGAAACCACAGATGAAGAAAGCACAGATGAAGAAAGCACAGATGGTGAAGGGCATGGACATTTGAAATTTATACCCTGGGACTTAGGCCTGCAGATGCCCACCCCATGGACTGTTATATCTCCCTCTGAATTTTGTCTGCTGTCTTTTGGTTTTCATTTGTTTCCTTTTCAGTTTCATTTCATTATTAAAATTTTAACTTTCCTTTTTTATTTCTTCAATGACACATTCATCATTCAAAAGTGTGTTGTTTAATCTCCATGAGACTGTGTGTGCTCTATAGTTTCTCTTGCTGTGGGTGGGTAGTTTTATTCCATTGTAATAAAATAAGAGAAATTATTAATGTTTCTATATTTGTCAAAATGTGCTTTGTATCCTAATATATGACCTATTTTATAGACAGTCCTAGGGGTAGCTGAAAAGAATGTGTATTCTGTAGTGTTTGGATGAAATTTTACATAGTAGCTGTTAGTCTATTTGTTCTATGATATAATTTAAATCATATTTCTCTGTTTAATTTTATGTGGTTTCCTTCGTACATCTCCTATTCACCCCTTTTCCATTCTGTACCCACACTAGTGCAAGCTCCCACTGAGATCAAACTCAGAGACATGTATATCATCTGACAAACATTTTCAGGCCCTATTGTTTCCAACACTGGGACTCTCTGGGCTCTCAGAGCCTATGATAAAGCTGAGATACTGACCCATGAATAGGAATTTCAGAATCCTAGGGAGCCCTGCCAGGATACACAAAGAGTACGGGGTAAAAATTCTGAAACAGCTCAGTATGAACTCCTGGGTGACGTGGTGAGCAACCTCAGGCTTTAGGGACACCTGAGGACTGGCTGATCTTGGCTCCTTCTGTCCAGCTCCTAAGTCCAGTGCATCCACACCCCAGTACCAGTAGGCTTTTCTCTTTAGTGGTTTGCAGTGTTCTCACTGGCATGGTGCAGCAATGGTTTCTCCTCCTTCCTCCAATCAGTAAATAATTCTACAGATTGAGCATCTCTATCCAAGACTCTCTGGATTCCAGAGAGTATTGTGTTTTCATCCCTTACTAGGGAATAATGTGCTCTCTGTCTGTCTGTCCAACCTAAGGAATAACTGGTCTATGGAAGATTCCAAAGTTTAAAATTATGGAAGCAGTTTATTTATGTTACACGGATAATCTGATGTGCCCTATTAATCCTGGGCTACTGTGTAGCATGACTTGGGGGAAGGTCCCCATGTGCTCTGATACCCAATGCACCATCATTCAGAGACCTTTTTTTAAAAAATTTAATTTAATTTTATTTTACAATACAATTCAGTTCTACATATCAGCCACGGATTCCCTTGTTCTCCCCCCTCCTGCCCCCCTCCCCTTCCCCCCCAGCCCACCCCCCATTCCCACCTCCTCCAGGGCAAAGCCTCTCCAGAGGACTGAGATCAACCTGGTAGACTCAGTCCAGGCAGGTCCAGTCCCCTCCTCCCAGGCCGAGCCAAGCGACCATGCATAAGCCCCAGGTTTCAAACAGCCAACTCATGCAATGAGCACAGGACCCAGTCCCACTGCCTGGATGCCTTCCAAATAGATCAAGCCAATCAACTGTCTCACCCATTCAGAAGGCCTGATCCAGTTTAGGGCCCCTCAGCCTTTGGTTCATAGTTCATGCGTTTCCATTCATTTGGCTATTTGTCCCTGTGCTTTATCCAACCTTGGTCTCAACAATTCTCACTCATATAAACCCTCCTCTTTCTTGCTAATTAGACTCCCAGAGCTCCACCTGGGGCCTAGCCATGGATCTCTGCATCCAGATCCCTCAGTTGTTGGATGGGGTTTCTAGCACGACAATTAGGGTGTTTGGCCATCCCATCACCAGAGTAGGTCAGTTCGGGCTGTCTCTCGACCATTGCCAGTAGTCTATTGTGGGGGTATCTTTGTGGATTTCTGTGGGCTTCTCTAGCACTTTGCTTCTTCCTATTCTCATGTGGTCTTCATTTACCATGGTCTCCTATTCCTTGTTCTCCCTCTCTGTTCTTGATCCAGCTGGGATCTCCCACTCCCCCAAGCTCTCTTTCCCTCGACCCTCGCCCTTCATTACCCCCACTCACATCCATGTTGTTCATGTAGATCTCATCCATTTCTCCATCATTGGGTGATCCCCGTGTCTTTCTTGGGGTCCTGTTTTCCAGGTAGCCTCCCTGGTGATATGAGTAGCAGTCCAGTCATCCTTGTTCCACATCTAGTATCCTCCTATGAGTGACTACATACCATGTTTGTCTTTCTGAATCTGGGTTACCTCACTCAGGATGATTTTTTCTAGATCCATCCATTTGCCTGCAAACCTCATGATGCCATGAGGTTTTTTAAGATGATGGTAGATAAGAGTTTGTTGTTGAAATCCAGCTTTAAGCCATGGCAATCAGATAGGATTTGGGGTGTTATTTCAATTTTTTAAAATATTATTTGAGACATGCTTTGTTTCTAAGTATTTGGTCAATTTTGGAGAAAGTCACAAGGTGCTGAGAAGAAAGTATATCCTTCATCTTTGAGTGAGAAGTTTGGTAAATATCTGAGAAGACCCACATTAGAAGAATCCACATTAACAATATTAGAAATGAAAAGAGGGATATAACAGTAGACACTGAGGAAATCCAGAGAATCATAAAAACATACTTTAAAAACATGTACTACACCAAAAAGGAAAAACTAAAAGAAATGGATATTTTTTTCAGATACATACTACTTACCAAAGTTAAATCAAGATCAGATACACAATTTAAGCAGACCTGTAACCTCTAGTGAATTAGAAGTATTCATTAAAAGTCTCCCAACCAAAAGAAGCCCAGGGCCAGATGGTTTTAGTGTAGAATACTACCATACTTTCAAAGAAGAGTTAATGCTAATACTCCTCAAATTATTTCACAAAATAGAAACAAAAGAAACATTGTCCAATTCATTTTACAATATCACAATTACTTTGATACCCAAATACAATTTTTGTCACAAACATGGATGCCAAAATACTCAATAAAATACTTGCAAACTGAATCCAAGAACACATCAAAAAAGATCATCCACTATGACCAAGTATGCTTCATCCTAGAGATGCTGCGATGGTTCAACATAGGTAAATTGACAAATATGATCTACCATATAAACCAAATGAAAGACAAAAACCACATGATCATCTCATTAGATGCAGAAAATGCCTTTAACAAAATCTAATACTCCTTCATGATAAAAGTCTTAAAGAGATTAGAGACATACATCAACATAATAAAGGCAATTTACAGAAAAGACATATCCCACACCAACTTAAATAAAGAGAAATTCAAAGCAATTCCACTAAAATCAGAAATAAGACAAGGCTGTCCACTCTATCCATAGCTATTCAACATAATATTGGAATTCTAAGCTAGAGCAATAAGACGACTGAAAGAAATCAAAGGAATACAAATTGGAAAGGAAGAGGTCAAAGGATCTTTATGTGCAGATGATATGACAGTATGCATAAGTGACCCCCAAAAAATTCCACTAGGAAACTCCTATAGTTGATAAACATTTTCACCAAAGTAGCTGAATACAAAATTAACTCACAAAACTCAGTTGCCCTCCTATATACAAAGAACAAATGGACTAAGAAGAAGTTGGAAATATCTTTCACAATATATCTCAAATAATATAAAGTCACGAGGTAATTTTAAGCAAGTGAAAGGTTTATATGTTAAACTTCAAGTCACTGAAGAAAAAATTGAAGAACATATAAGAAGATGGAAGGATCTCCCATGATCATGGATCAGTAAGACAGTAAAAATGTTATAGTAAAAATAGTATAACAGATACATAATAATAGTATAATAGATGGTCATAGTAAAAATGACCATCTTCCAAATAGGACTCTACAGATCAATGCAACCACCTCCAAAATTCTAACACAATGCTTCACAATTTCTATATACATATGTAAACACAAAAACCTTAGGATAATAAAAACAATCTTGAATAATAAAAGAATTGCTGGAGGTTATCACCATTCTCAATTTCAAGTTATACTACAAAAAGCTATAGTAATAAAAGAGCATGGTATTGGCACAAAGACAGACATATCGATCAATGGAATCAAATTGAAGACCCAGACATAAGCCACTCACCTATGGACACCTGATTTCTGACAAAGTGGCCAGAAGTACACACTAGGAAGAGACAGCATCTTCAACAAATAGTGTGGTCAAGCTGGAGGGCTTCATGTAGAATAATGCAAATGGATCTATACTGAATAAAACTCAACTCCCAATGCATCAAAGACTTCAACCTAAAACCAGATACACTGAACCTGAAAAAAGGGAAAGGGGGAATAACCATGAACTAATTGGCACAGGAAAAGACTTTGTGAACAGAACACTGTTAGCCCAGGCACTAAGCTCAACAAGTAATAAATAGGATCTCATGAAACTGAGAAGCTTCTGCACAGCAAAAGACATTGTCATTCAGACAAAGTTGCAGCCAACAGAATGAGATCAAGTTTTACCAACTATACATCCCATAGAGGGTTAATATCCAAAATATATAAAGAACACAAGAAACTAGGTATCAAAAAATAATCCAGTTAAAAATGGGAAACAGAATTCTCAATAGAGGAAACCCAAATGGCTAAGAAACAAAGAAATGTTTAACATCCTTAGCCATCAGGGAAATGCAAGTCAAAACTACTTTGAGATTTCAACTTACAACTGTCAGAATGGCTAAGATTAACAAAGCCAACGACAGCTCATGCTGGCAAGAATGTGGAGGAAGGGGAATATTCCTCCATTGCTGTTGGGAGTACAAACTTGTACAGCCACTATGGAAATCAGTTTGGCAGTTCCTGGGGATGATGGGAATTGATCTCCCTCAAGATTCAGTTATACCACTCCTGGGTATATACCAAAGCCTGACATCTTCTTTAAATGTTTAACATATGTCTCATAACTTAGAAATTCTGCTCTAGCTTATAAATCCATAATTTGAATACATGTGATCATATGAAATCATGTGTGAGACTATCCATACAACTTTATTAAAACCCAAACCTGCGATGGGAGGCCAATATCTATAATCCAACCATCCAGGAAGCCATGGCAGTGAGGTCATTAGTTCAGGGCCTACCTGGGTTACCTAGAGATCTTGTCCCCCAAAAGAAGAGTAAATAAGCAAGTGAAATGGTTGTGCATAGATTTGGTAAGGGGTTAGAGTGTGTTGTGCGCACACCTGGTTGACATTCTACAATAAAAGGAGACAAAACATGATGTGAAGTGACAGGGCTGAAGTGACAAGGCCAGTCACAGAACATTCTACTTACATTGAGTTGGAGACAAGTCCCAATACAGCAAGAAAAAGCAATGTCTTGGCTGCTTTAAAATGGGGCCAAAGGTAGTGAATGACAACAGAGGGGCCTGATAAAAAGCCTTTGGTGGGGGACTGAGGGTTGTTCTGAATCTGATGTGGTGGCAGTTGTGTGCCTTGATTTTATTTATACTAAAATGTGATTTGTATATTAATAAATAAAGTTGCCTGGGGGTCAGAGCTAAAAAAAAAGAGAGAGAATTTTCTCAGACGTACTAAATAATATACCTAAAAGGGATTGATAGCTTTGAAACAATCCACAGTAGTCTGAGCAATAGTTCACAGATAGAGCACTTGACTAACAGGCATCCACACTCAAGCTACTAAAATGAGATAATTATTAAAAGTCTAGAACACATTCTGACTCCACATTGGAAGCGTAGTGTGTATGTACAGAACTGAAAAGCAGAGGCAAGCTAGCAGTAGGAACATCAATAAATGCTCTACAGATAGAGTGGAAACAACCTGCATGGTCATCTCACTAACAGGAAAATCTTCCCTGACCCCAGTTCAGGTCAGCAGGGACCTAATGTTGTCCTTGGGATGCCATTGTTTACACATTCTACCAGGAGACAGCACAAGATGTAATCATTGAAATCTCTAGGCAGAGACCTGTTTCTTACCACAGTAAATCTGGACATTGGATTTCTCAATCTACAAAATTGTAATTTGTTACTGCTTGTAGTTTACTAAGGTTATGGTTTTTGTTTTGTTTCTGAGATGTGGGTCTTGTTATCTTGCCCTGGACTTATGTAATCCTCCTGCCTCAGCCTCCAAACATCTGAGGCCACAGACACTAAGAGCCCAGTTTGTAGTTTATTATTTATTGGAAACAGCATTGTCAACAGCATAGTCAACAATGCCTGAAGCTTCTGCTTCATTTGAAGAGGGTCTGAGACTCAGAAAAGAGGAGAGAGAGAGAGAGAGAGGATGGTGAGAAGATAGTGAAAGGAAGGAAGGAAGGAAGGAAGGAAGGAAGGAAGGAAGGAAGGAAGGAAGGAAGGAAGAAGCAGTCAGACAGGCAGGTGTCACGGACTGGCCCACCGGGAGTACCACGACCATAGGAGAATCAGGGCTTGGGTAGTCAGGAATGCAAGGATTCGGTGACTGACAGACAGACAACACACTCAAAAGTGGTTTGAATCTGTTGTAACTTTACTTCTGCAAATCAGTAGTTTATATACAGAAAAGAAAACTATCAAGTCATACAGGGAACAACAAGAGCTTGGCAATAATTCAATTACATCATCTTTAAAAAAAAATCAAGCACACAGTTACTAATCGGCGCTAGACATATCCCTTCACTCACAAGAACTTTATGACCCAAAGATCAGTCTGTGTTTTATAAACTTAGTACAGTCCCTAGACTTGTGAAGGCTTCTTTGTGGTTGCGGCTGTGTCCTTCATTTTTATCTCAGCCACTCGCTAGTTTATTATGCACTTCTACTTTTCTGGTTCTCATGACCCACTTAGCCAATTTGGATGTTGCAGATCCTCTCTAAGTATTTCTTCAGTTCTTTACCGTATATCTCTTCTAATATAAAACCTTTTTACCTGCTGGAATATGGACACTTGTACTTTTACACCTGTAAGGGGAAGGGGTTTTGCTGTAGTCCTTAAGTTTTCTATGCTGAACTTCCTCAACAGAGGGGCCCACCATCTGCCTCCTATGAGATAATGTTTTCTGCCATAAATCACTTTAGTTGGGATTCCTAAAGGATTCCTAGTGGGTGAGTGTTCATTCCCTAGAAGTGCCTGAACTATTATACTTTCTATTATCTAGCGGCTTGAGGCTTGAGGTCTTTAAGGAATAGTTCATTCTGCTATATCTAAATAAGTTCCATGTCCAGCTTCCCCTTTCCTTCACAGTTCACAACCCAAGCATTCATTAATTTTGGCTGTGTTTTGTAGATTAATTAGAACATTATCAGAAAAGCAGTTATACAGAACCCATAGCCCAGAGACCTCATGATCTGTGAAGCATGTCTCCTTCGAGAAGGAGGCATAACACGGGTACTCTGCCAGGAAACTCCAGGGAGCTTAGTCCCGTGGGACATGTATCTCCCGTCCGCTATTATTGACATAATTGTTCATGTCACACGGACGACACTGGAGTTGTTATGGCAGGCAGGCATCTAATCCTAATAAAGTGTTAAAGAAGATGGGATGGGATATATATATATATATATATATATATATATATATATATATATATATGTATATATATATATCCATATGATTATGAGAATATTTATTGAGTGTAATAAAATGTGTCCAGAACAATAAGGAACAACATAGAGAGGGTTTGTCATACACAACTGAAAAAGCAAATGCTGAGAATAGAAATGCTTACATGAGTGTTGAAACAAATAAAAATAAATAAATGGACTTTGTAACCTCAGGATGACTCCATTTGCCTTTAACCCCACACATCTTTCTGTCACAGGGCCCTAAAGCTCTGTGTGTTTGTTCTGAGTCCCCTTTAGTTAGTTGAGTTCCTGGATCTTCTTGGGGCAGAGTCTTCACCCAGAAATTCAGCTTTCTGGTCTTCAGAGCTCAGCCCCCAGCAGCGGGGATGTCAGGTTCTGCTCATCATGTGGACTAGTAGTATAGACCCTCACTGTTGGGGTTCTTATTGATATACCACTCAGCAGGGAATGGTAAGGCCACTCTTATCCAGAGCCTAATTCCTTAATTTGGGTCAGAGTAGTGGATGAACAGGCCAAGGACTTGAGAGGACAGATGGACTGGTGTACTGATAAAGAATACAAGTGACAGAAGCAGGCAGGCAGGCCCGGTGGCAGTTGGTAGAGGTAGAACTTGGAACAGGGCCACCTTTAATCCCAACACCCGGGGAAGGAGCTATCTTCATGGAACAGAACCAGAACGGATCTGAACACTCTGTCTGAGGCCAACCCAGGGCCCAGTTGCTGATCCTGCGAAACCCAACAACTTGGAGGTGTTGGTGAGACTACCCTGCTCAGCTGAAATCCATCCGGGAGAGGATTCAGAACTCGACAGTTTGAAGTCAGAGGAAACAAGTTCAGCTGAGGAGTTGATGAATGAGCAAAACGTGATCTGAGAACACAGAAGAAGGTGCTGCCCAGCCACCGAACCAGATCACCAGAATCATAACTATATACTTCACCAACTGAGAAAAGCTGTTTCCGACACCGCCTGCACCGAGCAGAGGAAGAGATGAGTAGACACCAGTGCAAAAATACAGGCAACAACATAAAGACCTATATGACAACATCAGAACCTAGTGATTCTACATCTGCAAGACCTGAACATACCAAGACAGAAGAAACAGAAGAAATCAATCCTAAAAATGACTTTAAGAAGATGATAGAGGCCCTTAAAGAGGAAATAAAAAATTCCCTTAAAGAGGAAATAAAAAATTCCCTTAAAGAGGAAATGAAAAACTCCATTAAAGAGGAAATAAAAAATTCCCTTAAAGAAATGGAAGAAAAAACGAACAAAAAAATGGGAAGAAATCAAATCAAGCCAAGAAAAAGCAATTAAACAGATGAAAGAAACATTCCAAGATCTGAAAAATGAATTTGAGACAATAAAGAAAACACATGCTGAGGGAATGCTGGAAATAGAAATCCTGACTAAACGAACAGGAACTACAGAAACAAGCATAACCAACCGAATGCAAGAGATGGAACAGAGAATCTCTGACACTGAAGACACAATAGAGAAAATAGATTTGTCAGTCAAAGAAAACACTAAACACAAAAAAGTCGTAACACAAAACATCCAAGAAATTTGGGACACCATGAAAAGACTAAACCTAAGAATAATAGGGATAGAAGAAGGAGAAGAATACCAACTCAAAGGCACAGAAAATATATTCAACAAAATCATAGAAGAAAACTTTCCTAACCTAAAGAAAGAAATACCTATGAAGATACAAGAAGCTTACAGAACACCAAATAGGCTGGATCCAGGAAAAAAAAGTCCCCTCACCACATAATAATCAAAACACTAAACACACAGAACAAAGAAAAAATATTAAGAGCTGCAAAGGAAAAAGGCCAAGTAACATATAAATGCAAACCCATCAGACTAACACCAGACTTCTCAATAGAGACTATGAAAGCTAGAAGGTCCTGGACAAATGTTATGCAGACACTAAGAGACCATGGATGTCAACCCAGACTATTATACCCAGCAAAACACTCAATCACCATAGGTGGAGTAAACAAAATATTCCAGGATAAAACCGGATTTAATCAATACCTGTCCACAAACACAGCCCTACAGAAAGCACTGGAAGGGAAAATCCAACCCAAAGAAGCTAAACACATCCATGAAAACTCAGGCAATAGATAATCCCACACCAACATACACCAAAGAAGGACAACACAACACAACCACAAAAATAACAGGAATTAACAATCACTGGTCATTAATATCCATCAATATCAATGGTCTCAACTCACCTATAAAAAGACACAGGCTAACAGAATGGATAAGAAAACAGGATCCATCCATCTGCTGTATACAAGAAACACACTTTAACTTCAAAGACAGACACTACCTCAGAGTAAAGGGCTGGGAAAAGGCTTTCCAAGCAAATGGACCTAAGAAACAAGCTGGTGTAGTTATCCTAATATCTAATAAAATAGACTTCAAACTGAAATCAATCAAAAGAGATCAGGATGGACATTACATATTTATCACAGGAAAAATCCACCAAGATGAAGTCTTGATTTTGAACATTTATGCCCCAAATATAAAAGCACCCAAATTCATAAAAGAAACACTACTAAAGTTTAAAATGCACATCAAACCCTACACATTAGTAGTGGGAGATTTCAAATCACCACTCTCACCAAAAGACAGATCTACCAGACTGAAACTTAACAAAGAAATAAAGGACCTAACAGATGTTATGACTCAAATGGACTTAATAGATATCTACAGAACATTCCATCCTAACACAAAAGAATATACCTTCTTCTCAGCACCCCATGGAGCCTTCTCAAAAATTGACCACATGCTTGGCCACAAAACAAATCTCAACAGATACAAAAAATTGGAATAACCTCCTGTATCTTATCAGACAACCATGCCTTAAAGTTAGACTTCAACAACAACAAAAATTATAGAAAGCCTACAAACTCATGGAAACTGAATAATGCCCACCTGAAACATCAATGGGTCAAGGAAGAAATAAAGGAAGAAACTGAAGATTTCCTAGAATTCAATGAAAATGAAAGTACAACATACCCAAACTTATAGGACACTATGAAAGCATTGCTAAGAGGAAAATTCATAGCTCTAAATGCACACATAAAGAAGATGGAGCAATCCCATACCAATGAATTAACAGAAAAACTGAAAGCTCTAGAACAAAAAGAAACAAACTCACCCAGGAGAAATAGAAGCCAGAAAATAATCAAATTGAGGGCTGAAATCAATGAAATAGAAAACAAGAGAACAATACAAAAAATCAATAAAACAATGAGTTGGTTCTTTGAAAAAATCAAGATAGACAAACCCTTAGCCAAATTAAACAAAAGGCAAAGAGAGAGGACCCAAATTAACAAAATCAGAAATGAAAAGGGAGACATAACAACAGACAATGAGGAAATCCAGAGAATCATCAGATTATACTTCAAAAACCTGCATTCCACAAAATGGAAAATCAGGAAGAAATGGACAATTTTCTGGATAAATAAATACCACATACCAAAATTAAATCAAGACCAGATAAATCATTTAAATAGACCAATAACCCCTAAAGAAATAGAAACAGTCATCAAAGTCTCCCAAACAAAAAAAGCCCAGGACCAGATGGTTTCAGTGCAGAATTCTACCAGACTTTCAAAGAAGAACTAATACCAATACTCTTCAAATTGTTCCACACAATAGAAACAGAAGTAACACTACCAAACTCTTTTTATGAGGCTACAATTATCCTGATACCCAAACCACACAAAGATGCAACAAAGAAAGAGAACTACAGACCAATCTCCCTCATGAACATTGATGCAAAAATACTCAACAAAATATTGGCAAACTGAATCCAAGAATACATAAAAAAATTATCCATCATGACCAAGTAGGATTCATCCCAGGGATGCAAGGATGGTTCAACATACGAAAATCTGTCAATGTAATACACCATATAAACAAACTGAAAGAAAAAAAAAACACATGATCATCTCATTAGATGCTGAAAAAGCCTCTGACAAAATCCAACACCCCTTCATGATAAATGTCTTAGAGAGATCAGGAATACAAGGAACATTCCTAAACATAATAAAGGCAATTTATAGCAAGCCAACAGCCAATATCAAATTAAATGGAGAGAAAGTCAAAGCAATATCACTAAAATCATGAACAAGACAAGGCTGAACATTCTCCCCATATTTATTCAATATAGTACTAGAAGTTCTAGCTAGAGCAATAAGACAATAAAAGTAGATCAAAGGGATACAAATTGGAAAGGAAGAAGTCAAACTTTCACTATTTGCAGATGATATGATAGTATACATAAGTGACCCCAAAAACTCTACCAGGGAACTCCTACAGCTGATAAACTCCTTCAGTAAAGTGGCAGGATATAAGATCAACTCAAAAAAATCAGTAGCCCTCCTATACACAAAAGATAAAAGGGCTGAGAAAGAAGTCAGAGAAACATCACCCTTTACAATAACCACAAATAATATAAAATACCTTGGGATAACACTAACTAAACAAGTGAAGGTCCTTTTTGATAAGAACTTTAAATCTCTAAAGAAAGAAATTGAAGAAGATATCAGAAAATGGAAGGATCTCCCATGCTCATGGATAGGTAGGATTAACATAGTAAAAATGGCAGTCTTACCAAAAGCAACCTACAGATTCAACACAATCCCCATAAAAATCCCAACACAATTCTTCAAAGACTTGGAAAGAAAAATACTCATCTTCATATGGAAAAACAAAAGACCCAGGATAGCTTAAAGAATGCTATATGATAAAGCAACCTTTGGAGGCATCACCACCCCTGACCTCAAGCTCTACTATAGAGCTATAGTAATAAAAAACAGCTTGGTACTGGTATAAAAACCGACATACAGACCAATGAAACCAAATTGAAGACCCTGACATTAATCCATGCACATATGAACACCTGATTTTTGACAAAGAAGCCAAAACTATACAATGGAAAAAAGAAAGTATCTTCAACAAATGGTGCTGGCATAACTGGATCTCAATATGTAAAAGATTACAAATAGATCCATATCTGTCACCATGCACAAAACTCAAGTCCAAGTGGATCAAAGACCTCAACATAAATCCAGTTACACTAAACTTAATAGAAAAGAAATTAGGAAGTACTCTTGAATGCATTGGCACCAGAGACCACCTCCTAAATATAACACCAACAGCACAGACCCTGAGCACAACAATTAATAAATGGGACCTCTCGAAACTGAGAAGCTTTTGCAGGGCAAAAGACATGGTCAATAAGACAAAAAGACAGCCAACAGAATGGGAAAAGATCTTCACCAACTCCACATCTGACAGAGGATTGATCTCCCCAGTATATAAAGAACTCAAGAAACTAGATATCAAAATACTAAACAATCTAATTAAAAATGGGCTAAAGAGCTAAACAGAGAATTCACAAAACAAGAATCACAAATGGCTGAAAGACATTTAAAGAAATGCTCAACATCCTTAATCATCAGAGAAATGCAAATCAAAACGACTCTGAGATACCACCTCACTCACACCTGTCAGAATGGCTAAGATCAAAAACACTGAAGACAGCTTATGCTGGAGAGGGTGTGGAGCAAAGGGAACACTCCTCCACTGTTGGTGGGAATGCAAGCTTGTACAACCACTGTGAAATTAGTATGGTGGTTTCTCAGAAAATTAGGAATCGAACTACCTCAAGACCCAGCCATCCCACTCTTGGGCATATACCCAAGGAATGTTGATTCATACCATAAAAATACATGCTCAGCTGTGTTCACAGCAGCACTATTTGTAATAGCCAGAACCTGGAAACAACCTAGATGCCCATCAACTAAAGAATGGATGAAGAAAATGTGGTACATATACACAATGAAGTACTACTCAGCAGAGAAAAAACAATGACATCATGAAATTTGCATGCAAATGGATGGAACTAGAAAAAATCATCCTGAGTGAGGTAACCCAAACCCAGAAAGACAAACATGGTATGTACTCACTCATAAGTGGATTCTAGATATAAAATAAAGAACATTCAGACTACAACCCACCCAACCATGGAGGCTATGTATATAGCATGGAGGACCCTAGGATGACTGTGGCTTATAACAAATTTTGGTTTTACTCAATTACTGAGCAAGCCTCAATGAAACATTTCACTATTAAGATAAGAATACATACTGTATCAAGCTGATAATAGAAAAATAAATTAATTTTAAAACATAAAAATAAATAAATAAAAATAAAAGAAATTTGAAATATTAAACAAACAAACATATTTTACTAAAGTAAAAAAAGGGGGAACTAGGAACTCATCATTCCTCTCCACATTCTATTCTTTCCCTTGTTTTATATATTTTAAATTTTTTATCGGTGGATTCTGGTGGAGTATCCACTGCAGATAAGCACTGGAGGGCTCCTGTTGCAAATCACCCTCTGGAGCAATGGAAGGATCTTTCTACTAGCACGTGGAGGAGACCCGATCTAGTGTTGGTGTGGCCACGGGGTTCTGTTTATGTCTTTCCTCAGGACAATGAGATTCCTCTTTGGTTGCCTGAGCACTGACCGTGCCCTGTGGCTGCTGCTGAAGCCCAACATGACAGAGATCTATTGGGTCTTCTTGAAAAACTCTACCCTTCTAATGCCAATGGAGATTGAGAGCCCAATATGACCAGCTTTGGCAAGCATTAATGTAAGCCTAGGAACTGTAGCCATGAGGTTGGATTCTCCAGAAGAGCTGCCAGCTAAAGTCGTGCTGGGATCAAGAAAAATGGGCCTTGGTGGTTCGTGTTACTGGAGTTGTATCCATGCCCCTGGTTGTCCACACGCTCCAGAAGAGAATTTGACATTGCTGCTGCCGTTGTTGCTGTTATAGCAATGGTGGCCACCGCTGCTACTGTTTCTGGGATTACCATTTCATAATTGCTTACTACAGCTAGCACAGTAGAGACCCTGGTGACAAAAGTAACTACCACAGTTAGTTAATCTTTCATTCTATTGGGCATGATAAATTTAATTCAATAGTTATATACATCTCAATTGGCTTTGAAAATTATAAATTTATAAACTCAAGTTCCATTTGCTTTTGGGATACCATCTTACAAGGACTCCAATTTACAGTAAGGCTCATTAAGGAAGGGAATGGCTCAGTTGCCTTTAGCCTACTGGCTATGGGTGAGATAGGACCTCTGTTGGTCTTTTCTGTGTTGAACACACAGATTGCAAGCCCAGGGCCTCTTTGAGATCTTTGGCAGCAGTTAACCCTGCAGCTCACACACTATTGAGCCTGTATGATAATGAGTATTCAGAGACGGGTAATGCCTGGGGGGCGCTCACCAACCTAAAACAGAGCACCTGTGTGGCCTGGGCAGGCGTCTCCATGACAGGTAAGGTGACCTGCTGACGTCCCACGCAACCCAAGTCAGAAGCTCATTTTTTTTTTAATAAAAATGGGGACCTGTAGGTCCCTGGCCCCTGTTTTGGGTAACTGTTGCCTTGCTTGCTGACCTTGACCTTGATATCCTCCCTATGCTAATCCCCTGCCGGGTTCCATCCTCCTGAATGCTTAAAGGAAGTTCCTTGTCTGTGTATCCTGCATAATGGGCGTTAACAGCTTAGATGCAAGATTGTAAAACATTGGTAGCAAACTTCTGCCCTCCAGGGTTCTCCCATTGTGCTGTAAGCCTATATTCAAGACCTCCTCCCTCCTTCAATAAACGACATTTGGCATTGTGTATATATATATATATATATATATATATATATATATATATAATTTAAAATATTATATAAAAAATTATTGAATGAATACTGTGAGTGTAATCAATGAATACTGCAAATGTGATTAATATCATGAGTGTAATTAATGAATATCATGAGTGTAATTTAAAAAATAAATAAATAAAATAAACAAGAAAAAAAAAGAATACAAGTGACACCCACCAGTGTCTGCTTCATATGAAGCAAGGGAAGTTGTCTAGTTTTGTCTCTCCCTCCCAGAGGGAAAAATCTAAAGAACAGTACCACAATACTGTGACTCACCCACTCTGTGGGATCAGCAGTAACTACAGCTAGAAGGTATCTGCCCAAGTGTGCCCAGTTTTGGAGAAGACTATGGTATAATTAAGAACCAATGCATGCTCATGAGGCACACCCACATGGGAGGCCAGGGTGGAAATCTAAACATAAGGAGATTGAGGGAGGGTGTGCTCTCACCCTTGTCTTGCAAAGTTAGCCCAGTACTTCATCCTCCTCCTCCTCCTAATCAACAGATACTTCTCCTTAGTGAGATCAACTGTAGACAGAAGGGGACAAGGATGTAAATCCCAGTCGCCTTATGCACGTACCAACTCATATTCTAATATAGCAACCATAGCCTGACCTCTGAACCCTAGGTCTGATTTATACTCTCTTTCTTCAGCACTCAGAATCCACGATTCATCCAAGCCTCTATTTGAATTCTCTCAGGATCACTCCTACCTCAGTGTGCTTTCATTCCTTCCAGCACAAGCTAGACTAGGAAGGTTCATATTTTTTTTTTGTTAGATCAAAGAGCGTTTATTTACCAGCATATGTGGGAGTTGTTCACCTGTACAAAATGGCCGTGACCCTGAAAGGAGTGTGCAGGCTCCTTTTAAACATAACTAGGGGAATTTCTGGAATAGTTAGGTCATCTCAAATATGATTGGTTAAATAAGCAGCTGTTATATTAGTGCACTTTTAATTTGCTGAGGTTTTATCTTTGGACATACTTGGATAAGTTTCAAGGGGTTCGCAGAAACTGCCCTTGAGACATTGTGGGGCTGACCCAGGTCTTGTTTGGGCTCTCTCCCTCATCCCTGTATGTAATTTGTTGATAAATGTCCCTTTGTTGGGAGAGACACCTGTTTGCTCTTTTCAACGAACTGAAACCTAAAGTCAGTTGTAAAGCGGAAAAGTTTAAACCCTTCATGTGAAATCTTGAAGTCCTTTCTCTGCCTTTCAAATAATCTTTCTTCTGCTGATTCTCCTTAACCAACCACTGCAGAGGCAGCTTCTAGTTGCTTCCTATGGACAGGAGCCCTAGCTAATTTTCACTCTGCGCAGTTTTATTACAGATGAGGCTGACAGATGAGAGTGGAAGGTTCATATTTTAACCCTAGTAGAGTTGTCGGTTTTTTGTTTGTTTATTTCTTTTTAGCAAAGAAATGGGTTATCACTTGATCCTGTTCTCTCCTACAGCCTCAGTTTTCTCAACTGTCCCGAGAGCTCAGTAATCACCCAGGAACTCACCTGGGGCTCCATCCAGCTCAAGGAAAACAAGAAAAATCACATTTCATGCCCCAGGAGTAGGACCCAAAGATGAAGGGAATGTGATTACAGTGGTCAGCCCTCACATGGGATGGCCTGACATGCTTATGCTTGATGAAGCTGGGCTGATGCTGGAACTCATAGAAGTAGATGGGTGCATGGGAACCCGGGAGTGAGGACACATGTTGACATAATCATTTCTCACATTTAGCTTTTCCACCTAACCTTTGGTGACAAGAAACCTTTCTCTAAGTTATCTGGAATCACAGTCAGGTGGTGAGCACACAGTATTGAAAGGACAGCAAACCATGGAGATGAATTAACTGGTAGTAAGGACAGGCAATCCCACATTCTGATGACCAGGTCCTCCAAGCCACACAATTCTTCCAACCTGGTTGATAGCCAGAATATCTGCTTTAGTCTTGTCTCATAGGCAACATGCCAGGGCCTCTGAGTCCTTGGCCTCACATCCTGACAGGTTGGCCACTGTCTGTAAATGGAACAGGTTCATCCCTCCCAGAAAGGAGCAGATTTTCCTTGATTCCAAGTGGATAATATTGCCCCCAAATACCACATCCTACTGGTTTTTTTGTGTGTGTGTGTGAAAGGACTTAAGTGGAATTGTTCGCATCATCAGTTGCTCAAAGGTGACAGCTGGGAAAGAGACTATTTTACCTGCATATTTGTTTTGTTTGTTTTTGTGTGGTGTTCATGTGTGACACTGGGTATGGTGTGTCATGTTGTGCCTGTGAAGGACAGATAACACGCTTAGGTGTCACATGTCACCTTACCCCTTGTTTGCATTTGTCTGCACTGGCTTAGCTGAACTATTACCTTCCAGGGAGTCTACTGTCTCTACTTCCCATCTGTCAGCAGGAGTACTGGGTTTACTAACACATATTACTATCTCTAGCCTTATGTGGGCTCTGGGGATTTGAACTTGGGGCCTCACACTTGTACAGCTGACCCTTTTCCCCAAACTATGCATTCTGGTTGGATTTTGTTGTTGTTGTTGTTGTTGTTGTTAATTTGATACAAGACATGGTCATCTGGAAAAAGGAACTTCAACTGAGAAAATGCATCTATCAGATTGGTCCATAGGTGAATCCGGGCTTTTTCTTATAAATGACTGATGCAGCAGGGCCCATCCCACTATGGGCAGTGCCACTCATGGGGAGGTGTCCTGGGATGTATAAGAAAGCAAACTGAGGAAGCCGTGGGTTACAAGGCAATAAGCAGTGTTCCTACCTGGCCTCTGCTTTAGTTCTGCTCTCCAGAGATCTGTCTGAGGGCCCACTCTGATTTCTCTTCAAGTTGAACTATAAACTGGAAGCTGAAATAAAACTCCTTTTTTTGCAAGTAGCTTTTGGCTGTGTTCTTTATCACAGAAATAAGAAGGAAACTAGAAAACTATGCACACGTGGTTTTGCCAATGGTGGAAGCCACTGGGCACAGTTTTGCTGTCGTATATCACACTCAGCAGATACAAAGCAGAGGGAGGTGGATTCTAAATTTTATGCCTCCCAGAAATTACCAGAAAGAAGCAATTTCTCATGATCCTTGTTTTCCCCACTTAACAGATTAATAGAGTACCAGAGGGCAAGGACTGAGGTAGCAAGTAAGGACTGGTGCTGTTGAGGACACTCACTGTGTAGATCACTTTGGACTTCTCAGAGATAAGGTCAGGCAGCAGGGCCACTCCACTCTGTATAATGTGGCAGAGTCCCTTGGACACTGGGGGCACAACAAGTGAAGACTCACTTGTTCCTCCTGCTGACCCGACAAAAATAGTGATCTGGTCTAAGTTGCCTCCAAAGTTGGCCACATTCTGCTGGACCCATTGTAGAGAAGCCACTTGGTCCTTGTATCCCCAATTGCATCTGGCAATTGTTCTGGCAGTGTTCTTAAATTGCAGGGACAAGAAACACAGGTCTGTCCATGTTCTATTCAGTCCCATTTACCCAGCCCAGTCACAGGCTTACCTGAAAAAGCTGATACACAAACGATAGTGAATATAACTATTACTATTTCCTCAGTAGCTACCCGTATGGATCCATCAGTCATGGAAGCCATTCCTATAACCAGTCCACCACCATGGATCCATACCATCACCTGGAGACATCAACGCTGATGCCAGGAGAACCACTCTCACCTCAAGATCAAGTGGACTGCTTACTGGATTATCAACTATTGGTCTCTGTGCAGGTCAACATACACACAGATTACCTCAGGATCTCAGGAAATGGTCCATAGATGGAGTACTCTAGAACTATAAGCACAGTTCCATTCCTGCTGGGGACCAGCCTCAGTAGTTTCGGGGGTCTGAAGGACGGGATACCTGGAAGGCGCAGTAACGACTCGGAGACACTGCTTGTGCAAGCTGACAGGCCACTTTGGGCTTCTGCAGTTGCTAAGTAGCTTTTGCTACAGCTTCTGCTTTTGCCCTGGTAACCTCAGTCTTTTATTTTCATGAGCATGGGGAAACAGAAAGAAAAGGGGGGAAATCACCCAATATGGAATGTTCTCATAATTCCAAAGGTTATTCTTAGAAAATCACCAATATATTCTTCATCATCTTTAATTAAACACAGGAACTGTCCCAGGCTTAACACCAAAGTAAGCATAATCTATTTTTATTATTAATGATTATACAATCTTCTGAGCACTCGACCCAGAGGCTAGCAACATGCAATTTCACAAAAAAGGTAAAAATAAGAACAGTGGTTAATATACCAGACAGTCATTTCCTTCTCACAGCCTGCTCCGACCTCAAGACCCCTGCAGCTGCTGAAGTTCCTCATCAGCCTTCTGCAAACACCAAGCCCCATGACTGGTGGGCCACAATGACCTCAGACAAGAAATCTGCCCCTGCAAGTCAGCGACTTATGTCTTTCTTATCCCGACAATTCCAAGAAAGACCTGATCCAATTTTCAGAGCTTCCGTGAAAGGAAGCTCACCTTCCTGGTGGGTCTTTTCAATCTAGGAACCCAATAAAACTTGCAGCAATCACTCCAACCATTGCCACATTGTCTCCACACTCCTTCAGGAAGAATCAAAATATCAGGATTAAAGTTGCCATCTCCCTTTCTTTTTCTTTTCTTTTCTTTTCTTTTTTTTTTTGCCATCTGCCTTCTTGGTGGAGGCCATCATTTTCCTCCTATTCTAGGTTCCCACACTTATAGTTTGTCATCCCATCTATATGTTACTCCATATCCCTTAGGGTCTCAAGTTTTACACAATGCCCTTGGAATATCCTTAGAAACGGAATTATTCATCATGGCCTATTTGCATCCAGTGTGCTGATATACATTATACCATGTGCTATAGTTGACCACACATTCAGTACAGTTTATCCAAGCCTGAAAAGTTTCCCCAGGCTGTAGGTTCTTTC
Source organism: Peromyscus maniculatus bairdii (assembly GCF_049852395.1). Classification (NCBI taxonomy): domain Eukaryota; kingdom Metazoa; phylum Chordata; class Mammalia; order Rodentia; family Cricetidae; genus Peromyscus; species Peromyscus maniculatus. Next base: position 37,692,382 of record NC_134856.1, on the reverse strand, counting down.
CCATGATGTGCATAACTGCCTTAACCCCAGCCTGGGTGATCATATCTGTATAATTACCCATGAAATTTATTTTATTCCTTTCCTGTATCACAGAAATTAGCATTGATCTAGGAACACAGAACATGAAGATAAGATAGAAGAAAAATACTAGCATTACAAGAAGTAATTATAAGGAGTAGAACATGACATGTGCATGCCATAAAGCATGACCTTGAGACATGCACGTATTTCTGCCTTGGCCCTCTAGAGGCATGCTAAGCAGAACATCTGGAGGGGAATGCACGGAGGGTTGATGGTCCACAGTCTTGGGTCCCTCATCTCCAATGTCTGCTGGCAGCACATTAGGCATTTTATGTGGCATCTCTGGCACATTCCTACCCCCAATCATGAAATTTCAGCGTGGATTAGTGGCTCTAGGTCTAAAGTAATGTCATCACCAACCACCCTGAGACCCATCAAAGTGGAGCAAGTAGGAATGTCTCCATGAGTGTCTTCCCTGGTTGCTATTCAGAAGAGTCATCAGATCCCATTGGCACAACAGATAACTTGCAGCCAGAAATTTTGGTGATATCAATATGCAGCCACTGATCATCCTCCAGAGTGGGTCTGCCAGGTTCAAGTGATAGAATTATTGGTTTAATCAAAGACCTAGAGCCTCTTACCTCTCTGAGCCCTGTAGCGAAAGTTTTTCTGTGCTCTCCCAGCACGAAGGACCCCACAGCCACTTATAAAATAATCACTCAGAAACTTATATTAATTAAAACTGCTCAGCCATTAGCTCAGGCTAACTATTGAATAGCTCTTACACTTAAATTAACCTATAATTCTTATTTATGTTTAGCCACATGGCTTGGTACCTTTTCTCAGTTCTGCCTTCAGATCTTGCTTCCTCTGTGGATGGCTGGTGACTCCAGACTCAGCCTTCCTGTTCCCAGAATTCTCCTCTCTGCTTGTCCTTCCTGTACTTCCTGTCTGGCTACTGGTGAATCAGCACTTTATTAACCAATCAGAGCAACACATTCACAGCATACACATTGATATCCACAGCAGAGCCTCTGTGTTCTGAGTCACACACCCAGGTTTAAGCAGCTCACCATGGCTGAGATGACCTTCTTGACCCAAATAAAGTAAGACTAATCATGGTCTAAACTACAGTGAAGCTCAGAATTACTTTGTCCCTTCCAATCTTCCAGAGAAAGAAACATCTTCTCCCCCAGCTGACTGTAGCCTGACACTCAGAGGTAAGTTAGAATCTTCATGGGCATAAGATGGTGTGTAGATATTGAGATACAGGCAATACTCAGACATAAAAGTGGATGGCATGATGAGATGCATCTCTTTTACAACCTGAAAAGTTATCATATCAGTCTGCAGACACCTGGTGAAAATGGAAGACAGTTAGTCCAAGATATGTTATTGTGAAACCTAAATGTTAGCTTACACTTTCTCTCAGCCACCTCCAACTGCTGCTTCTGCAATGCCCTGTCATATCTGACCCCTCTCTAAAGTCCCATCCTACGAATGTAAATCCACTAGCTCTACAGAAATAGAAATGGAGCAAGGCTGGGCGGTGGTGACGCACGCCTTTAATCCCAGCACTGGGGAGGCAGAGCCAGGTGGATCTCTGTGCGTTTGAGGCCAGCCTGAGCTACAGAATGAGTTCCAGGAAAGGTGCAAAGCTACACAGAGAAGCCCTGTCTCAAAAAAAAGAGAGAAATGGAGCAACACTTTCATGGAGGCCTCTGGTTGAACAGTAATATTATGAGCCCTAATATATGGAGACTTCTGAAATATTTTATGGAAATGATAGCCTTTCTGTACTAACATCCATCCATTCTGCCTGTACTACTTAAATCATGGTATAATAGTTAGTTTTGATTGCTTACTGGCACAATGTAGAATCACCTGGAAAAAGAATCTTAATGAGGGTTTTCTAGATCATATTGGCCTGCGGATATGCCTTTGGCAATCTTGATTATGTACATTGAGATATGAATATCTGCCTATTGTAGGAGGCACCATTCCCTAGGAAGGGGCTTCTGGATTGTATAAGAACAAAGTTAATGAAGCATTAGCAGGTATGCATGTGTCCCTTAGGCTCTGTTCGTGATTAGGGATGTGATATGATCAGTTCCATTGAACTTCTGCCCCTGTGGTTTCCCATCTATGGTTGATTACAACCTGGAATTGTAACCCACAGTAAAATCTTTCTTCACTCTGTTCCTTTTGTTGGGGTACTCCATCACAGCAACAGAAAACAGACCACGACACTTGGGTATTGGGATTCTGTACCCACATAGAGGTATAGGGATGAATGGACAATATAACAGGGTAGTGACACATTCTTCATCTCACTCCAGACTCTGAAGGTACCTCCTCCTTCTTCTACATAGTCTCCAGATGAAAGCATGTATATTTGTTCCTTAGTCAATGACACCTGGGAAATAGATGGTTACAGTGACTGTGAAGAATGGCCTTAGTCTCTCTCCTCACTGCAGTACCTGCAGTTAAATCCCTGCAGGTGTCAAGCTCTGACCCAGGAGCCTGGCACAGTTGTTCTTCTCTAATCCTTAGCACATTCATCGGAAACAAGCCTGGCAGACTGCCCTCAGCACAGACTGGAGCTGCTATAGAGCTGAGATGGAGGAGGCACTGCAGTGTGGCCTAGAGCTCAGGCCGGAAGTCCCCTGGGCCCCAGAACTTACATGGCTGGCTGGGAGGTTCCATCTCTCACACCACTCCATGACTCAGGGGGCTCAAGGGGAGCAAAGCGCAGTGGTCCTACAGGAGGCTTGGCAAAGGGAATTCCCAGGAAGGTATAGACACCAACATCACTGTCTTTCACATGGACAAGGCTTCCTCTCACCTGCTGTGTGTGTGTGTGTGTGTGTGTGTGTGTGTGTGTGTGTGTGTGTGTGTGTGATCCTGATGGGGCTGGCTGTGTCCTAGACTGTAAATGAAGAGATGCCATCAATTGTGACACTTGAGAATTCCCACCTCATTGTCACGGTGCTACACGGAAGATAACCTGGGTCCTCCCAGTTCAACTGTGGGATGTTGATATGAGGCTTCTGAATTACTTAGGGCTGGAAACCTTGTCCACTGGCCCTCTTGAAAATTGACAGGACACATCTCTAGTGAACACAGTGACAGGTTGAGAGCCACTTTGCATTATGAAGCAATTATTGTCATTATCCAAAGTCAGAAGGAGCTCTAGCCATAACCACACATAGAGGAGGGACATGTCCCCCTTGTTCTTTTGTCCCTGCTGGCTCCTCAGTACATGGTAACCTTACACATCTCTGATCCTGCAAGTACCACAGGGCCCATCCTGTGGGATTTGGTGGGGGCATTTGGGGATGCACAATTCCATACTTCCATCTGTCATTTCTACCAACTTCACCCTCCCTGGTCCTTCCCTCCCACAAGCTCACCCTCTCACTTTGCAGAACCGAGTCGCTCCAACCCTGGTCCCCTCTTTTCACTTATACAGCCTCACAATGCACGTGGAGGAGGAGAAGCAGGAGCCCACAGGCCACAGCATACAGCTAGCCAGGAAATCTATCGAGTGGCATGTTGAATCCCAGGACTAAGTCTGTGCTACTACTGCAAGATGAGTCTTATAACAACAGAAAACAGAACAGCTAGGCCTTACCCAGGCAGGAATTTGTGCCTTTTAGGGGTATAGATGTGGAAATTTGGTTGGGGGTTGGGGGAATGTTCTTATTGCAGGAGAAATGATAAGGCAGAAGCCACAGGGAGCCAATAGGCAAAGTCTCCTCTGCAGTTTCTGCTTCTTCCAAGGCCTCTGGCATAGACATAGCATGGCATCTTAAGTCTTTCTGGAATGCCAGGATCCTTGTCCTTGAACATGGAGTCATCATGATCCCTTGTCCTTTTACTCATCACCCAATGTGGGTATGGGAGTGAAGACCAGGGGACAGAAAGCTGTAACAAGAGAAGCCATGGGGCTTCTATGAGTAGGTACACACTGAAGATGCCACAGATGGATAGAAGTGCAAGGGCAGGAGCTCTAAGTGTGACCTTCATCCTCAAGACTCCTCTGTGCAGTCAAGACTCAAAGAGCAGTGAGTCCACCCTCAGGGTCCCTTGTCCCTTATGGTGATCTTAGATCTGCAGGTCCCCTTCCTGTTAGTTCATGCCAGTCTCATGAAAAGACACTGGAATTCTGGCTCTCCTGCCGTCACCTCCATAATGAGGCCACTCACATTGCCAGCTCCTGCTGAGATTATCTTCACAGTCATTTATCTATTGACAAACATTTGACTGTATATCCATTTCCCCCACATTTACTCATGTATTGTGTACATGTATGTATGTATGCATATGTGTACTCAAGTTCTATCAAGTACATGTGGAGGTCAGAAGAGAATTTGTGGTAGTTGTTAGGATTCTGCCCTCACTCCAGCTGTGCACAGTTCAGGCTCTTGCATCTTACATCATCAGTGTATGCTGGCGACTATGCATGTGCCTTAAAAGCCAGATGCAGACTCCATCCTCTCTCTCTGCTCTGCTCTGCTCCCTCCCCCTACCATCTTTCTCTCTCTTCAGGCCTGGGCTCTCCTCTTTCCCCTCTCTCTTTTCCCTCCTAATAAAGCTCTGAAAACTAACACTGGGTTCTGTCATGACTGTGACCTTTCAATGTGGTAACCAGTGCCACCACCAGCCCAGTTTATCATCCTCTCAGTAATCACTTCTCTATTTCCAACATATGGCACTCAGGGACAAAACTTAGGTTGTCAAGGTTGGCAGCAGACTCCCTAACTGGCTAAACCACTTGCCAGCCCCCACCTGACATACGATGGGGCTCTCAAGCATATAAGTCCAGAAGTAGGAGTTTCAGAATCACAAAAACCCTGGTAAGCTACATCAAAGAATATACTGCCTGGAGTTCACACTTAGCCACAACTGACTTCCTGGGAATCAGTGGGAATCAACATTGGATAGCCTTTAGTGCTAACTGAGATTGGCCTTGGCTCTATGTTTCCAGCCCTGGATAGTTCAGGGACTCACAGCTCATCACTGAGGATTCCTCCCCCTTGGTATAGTGTCATGCCTCCTATGCACGCTTGTCCAGTCTGTGGTCCCAGCCCTTCCTGGTAGATATTCCACTTTTAGTATTCTGACCCAAGGAACTGCTGAGCTGTGGGGGCTGAAAGGTTCCCAACTCCTTCAATCTCTGGGTCAAGGAACAATTTCTTTATGTTTCTTGAACATTCTGGTGCTTCTTCCTAATTCCAGACTGCTTTACAGTTCAGCTGGAAGAAAGGCCCCACATGTACATCATCATTCAGAGGCCAAAGACATGGTAAAAATGTGGGCTGGAGAAGACACTCAAGTTCTCTCTCTCTCTCTCTCTCTCTCTCTCTCTCTCTCTCTCTCTCTCTCTCTCAAATTAAAATGATTTAAAATAGATTCTTCTCTCATAATAGAACCTGACCACGGTTTCCTCTCCCTCCACTCCTCCTAGATCCCTCCCATTTCCTGTCCCTGCTAGATCAATTCCCCCTCATTTACCTCTTCAGATAAGAGCAGGCATCCAAGACAGGACAGCCATGCAACTTCTTTTCTGTAGAGGGAGGCAGGCAGACAGTTTTACCATCAGACAGACAGACAGACAGACATTGAAACAGAGATCTAAAATCAGAGGCTCCAAGCTCATGAAAAAACTTTCAATGAGACACCATTCCACACCCATTTCATATATTCATTGTTAGAAAAGACATGGAACAATTAACACCCTTGTACATGACCAGAGGAGATACTTAGGGGTGCAGTCATTTTGAAAGATAGTTTTGTATTTTCTTCAAAAGTTAAACACACACTTGATTGAGCAGTTCTGCTTTCAGGCTTTAGCAAAGGAAATGAAAGTACTGATCACAAAAAACAAACAAGCAAAAAAACAAACAAAAAAAAACAAAAAACAAAAACAAAAAAAACCCATGTTCCAAAAAGTTGATGAGAACTTCACTAACAGCAGCAAAACCAACAACAAAACGTGGAAATCCCTGAGAAGCACATTAGCCAGGGAGTGAGTAAAACATATGTTCATACACACAGAATGACACTGTCAGTCAGAGGACAGTGCCACACGAATCTCAAAGGCATTATATAAGGAATGGAAAGAGTCACCAATGATTCCTCTTTCATGATAGAATAGCCAGGGCCTTATGGTTATAAATCCTATGCCATTTCCAAAGCATTCCATCAGAAAGCAATCAATGTTTGCCATGATCAGCGATCAGAAAATGATTAACAAAATAATCCAGGGGACCTCTTTCTAGTGAAAGAAACTCTCTCATACTTGAAGTCAGGGTGGTTGACTTCAAAATAGTTCATATTTTATGTGAATTAACCAAGCTATGCACACAAACCATTCAACAGTACATCTTTTCAACAACAAGACTATTGCTCAAAGTCTAAAAATCTCTTTGTCAGTGTCCAGCGCACTTGCAGAAATACCATGTGTGTGCAGCAGAAGCTCAATAATGCCTTCAGGCTCTCCTGGAAATCCCAGGCATCAGCCCTCCTGAACTCAAAGGAAGGGCTTTTCTCTCTTCCCAGCTCCTGAGTCCAGCTGAAGCTAATCTTCAACCCTCTCTACTTCCTGTTATTGAAGATTGCAAGATATTGCAAGAATCATCATTTTGGTGCTGTCCTATGACTGGCCTTCAAGTTAGTGCATGAAACCTGTAAGTGCTAGTCCTCAGGATGACACAGGGAGGATCAGGATTTAAAGAAGGAGGGACATAGCCCCTCTTTTAATTCTTCTCTCATATATTACATCCTGACCTCAGTTTCCCCTGCCTCTACTCCTCTCAGTAGACCCCATTCTCTCTGTGCCCAAAATCTACTCCTCCTCCATTTCCCTTCAGAAAAGAGCAGGGCTTTCAGGGATATCAACCTAACAAGGCACGACAAGTTGCAATAAGACTAGGCACAAACCCTCAGATCAAGGCTGGGTGAGACAACCCTGTGGGAGGAAAGGGTCCCAAGAACAGGCCAGAGGGTCAGAGACCTTCCTCACTTCCACTGTTAGGAGTCCCACAAGAAAACCAAGTTACAAAACCATAATTTATATGTAAAGGACCTAGCTCAGACCCATGCAGGCTCTGTCTCTGAGCCCCTATAAGCCCTGCTTATTTGGTTCCGTGGCCTATGTTCTTGTCGTGTTCTTTACCCCTCTGGCTCCTACAATCCCTCCTCCCTTTCTTAGACAGGAATTCCTGAGCTCTGCTTAATGTTTGGCTGTGAGTCTCTGCAATTGCTCCCATCAGCTTGTGGATGAAAACTCTCTGATGATGATTGGGTTAGGCACTGATCTATGAGTATGACTGAATATCATTAGGAATTATTTAATTGACTTCTTTTTTCCCAGTTGTGTTTGCTTCTATTCTAAGTCTCTGGGATATCCAACCTCCCATTGTATCCAGGCAGTGTCATGTTTGGACTCCCTCTCCTGGCATGGGGCTCAAGTTAGATCAGTTATTGCTTGGCCACTTGCACATGTTATGGACCACCATTTCCCCAGCACATGTTGCATGAAGATCAAATTGTAGGTCCATATGATGGTCCCTTAGAAAATTGGGAATCAGTATACCTCAAGACCTAGCTATTCCATTCTTGGGCATATATCCAAAGGACCCTCTACACTACTAGAAGGACTCTTGCTCAACTATGTTCATAGCAGCTTTATTCATAATATCCAGATACTGGAAACAGCCTAGATATCCTTCAACTGAAGAATGGATAAAGAAAATGTGATATATTTAAGAATGCGGTATGACCCAGCTGTTAGAAAAAAAAAGCCGCCGGGCGGTGGTGGCGCACGCCTTTAATCCCAGCACTCGGGAGGCAGAGCCAGGTGGATCTCTGTGAGTTCGAGGCCAGCCTGGGCTACCAAGTGAGTCCCGGGAAAGGCGCAAAGCTACACAGAGAAACCCTGTATCGAAAAACCAAAAAAAAAAAAAAAAAAAAAAAAAAAAAAAAAAAAAAGCCAAAAAAACGACATCATGAAATATGTCAGGAAATGGATGGAACTAGAAAAAAATTATCCTGAGTGAGGTAATCCAGAAGGAGAAAGACAAACATGGTATGCACTCACTGATAAGTGGATATTAGCTGTTAAGTAAAGGATAACCATGCTACAATCCACAGACCCAGAGTAACTAAGTAACAAGGAGGGCTCAAGGGGGATGTAGGGATCTCCCTGGGAAGAGGAAATAAAAAAGATTTTGTGGGTGGACTGGAAGTGTGTGGGCTTGGAAACAGAAAGCATCAGACATGGCTGGAAAGGACAGAAGGAGAGGGTACTCGGAGAGATGCCTGGAATTTGGGGGCATTGGGAAGCAATGTGGAAACTTATTGTAGTGGAAACTCCCCGGATTCTATGAGTGTGACCCTAGTGAAGACTCCTGTATTGGAGGATATGGAGCCTGAACTGGTCATTTTCTGTAACCAGTGGTGGAACAGGGACAGAACCCTTTAATGACAGAGAGAAATGCATTAAGTGAACATAGACACAGATTGAGCACATTTTTTTTCACCTTTATATGATGGCATAAAGTCTAAGTAAAAGTTTTTAATAGAGGACACAGAAAAACTTTAGGGACAAAAATAAATTCAGAATAATTTAATAATGTGGGAGATGAAGGAGAATGATTGTGTCCCAAGGAACCAAAGTGTTCACGGGGATCTGTGAAAGTTAGAAATAGCCTTCCATACATGGACAGATACTGGGGGAGACTGAGATAGGATGCTCTACACCTGGACATTTCTGGACCTTCTGATGCTCCCATCTGACTTCCAGGACACACCTCACAGTCGTATCTCCAGGCCCTGGGGTGGGGGAGAAACTTCAACAGACTCCAACACACACCACACCACACACACACACACACACACACACACACACACACACACACACACTCATACACACACTGTCTCAGGCTAGAGGACCTAATGGTCAGATCCAGATATCCTCAAAAAATACATCACTCACTACTTGTGAAATACATAGCTGAGTGGGTGGACTGTCTCAGTATAATGATATTAAGAACTGGTGGTCATTTCATAGGAACTATTGTTATACATTCTATACTGTGGGAATGACTCCTGCACAAAGGACCCCACTTAACAGAGATGATCTCTGCTCAATGGTCCTGAAACCGGTCCCGGTTGCCCAGCGTGGCCACGTCTTTGACCCAGAAGAGGTCTTGACTCCAAAGAGGCCTTTGGCTGTGAAATGGATGGCTTACCAAAGTCTAAGAGTTGATCCGGTCTGGTAGAGAGGAGATAAAAAGAAGAGTGGCTTCCTGTGTGGCAGGAGATGCAGCGGGAAAAGCACGAGTCTTATTGCCCAAAGCACCAAGAAGAAAGGTATTTGCTGACACAAACCCTTATCTTTCTCACCAATTGGACTCCTGGAGCTCCACCTGGGGCCTGGCCGTGGATCTCTGCATCTGGTTCCCTCAGTTGTTGGATGGGGTTTCTAGCATGGCAATTAGGGTGTTTGGCCATCCTATCACCAGAGTAGGTCAGTTCGGGCTGTCTCTTGACCATTACCAGTAGTGTATTGTGGGGGTATCTTTGTGGATTTCTGTGGGCCTCTCTAGCACTTTGCTTCTTCTATTTTCATGTGGTCTTCATTTATCATGGCCTTTTATTCCTTGTTCTCCCTCTCTGTTCTTGATCCAGCTGGGATCTCCTGCTCCCCTAAGCTCTCTTTCCCTTGACCCTTGCCCTTCATTGCTCCCACTCACATCCATGTTGTTCATGTAGATCTCATTCATTTTTCTGTCATTCGGCAATCCCTATGTCTTTCTTAGGGTCCTGTTTTCTAGGTAGCCTCCCTGGAGTTGTGAGTAGCAGTCTAGTCATCTTTGTTTTACATCTAGTATACTCCTATGAGTGAGTACATACCATGTTTGTCTTTCTGAGTCTGGGTTACCTCACTCAGGATGATAGCACAGGGACAAATAGTCAAACGAATGGAAACACATGAACTATGAACCAATAGCTTAGGAGCCCCCAACTGGATCAGGCCCTCTGGATAAGTGAGACAGTTGATTAGCTTGATCTGTTTGGGAGGCATCCAGGCAGTGGGACCGGGTCCTGTACTCAGTGCATGAGTTAGCTGTTTGAAACCTGGGACTTATACAGGGACACTTGGCTCAGCCTGGGAGGAGGGGACTGGATCTGCCTGGACTGAATCTATCAGGTTGAACTCAATCCTCAGGGGAGTCTTTGCCCTGGAGTAGATGAGAATGGGGGTGGGCTGGAGGGAAGGGGATGGTGGGAGGGGGGAAAACAAGGGAATCCATGGCTGATATGTAAAATTAAATTAAATTATAAAATAAAATAAAATAAAATAAAATAAAATAAAAAGAAAGGTATTTGTATCCCGTTAAAAGGTTTCTCTGCCGACGCAGTAAGCCAGATCAAGCTGAATTCATAGTAAATTATTGTTCAAAGAACACTCAGTGACCTTTCCAGGCCAGAGAGGGGACGCATGGGAAGGGAGCAGGAAAAATGACATGACCACACTGAAGGAGGGGTCCCCAAAACCCTGCAGGCACTGGGTGGGGTGATGACGAAACCTACACAAGCTGGGCCCATGTCCCACCATGGTAGGCAGGGTCCTGAGCAGCTTGCAGCCTTAGGGGAGAAGCAGTGTCCATCACAGGAAATGCAGAACTGGGCCCTCTGGTGGTTCTCTGAGAGGGCAGGGACTGGAGAGAGAGAGAACTGGGGCCCAGCCAGAGATTCCAGCCCAATATCCATCAGCAGCCAAGCCCACACACCATTCCTCACTCAGGGCACTAGAGCTCTTTGTGCATGTTCTCAGATCTCTTTAGCTCCTGGATCTTCTGGGGCAGAGTCTTGGTCCAGAACTGCAGTCTTCTGGCCTTCAGAGCTCGGCTCACAGCAGGCTTGATGTTCAGCTGCAGGTACTGCTCATCATGCTCAAACATGGGCCAGTAGGGTAGACCTTCACTGTTGGGGTTCCTGTGGATATGCCAGCCAGTGGGGAAGGGTGAGGTCACTCTGATCCAAAGTCTGACCCTCTGATTTGGGTCATGGCAGTGGTACAGTTAGGCTGGTGTTTAAAGGGGCTGATGGGATGAGTGTCCAGATGTAGAGATACAAGAGTCACCCACTAGTTTCTGCTTCATATGGGGGAAGACTACTTGACCTGTTTTATGTCTACATGTAAGAGGCAAAATCTAAAGAGCTGTCCACTATGGCTCATGATCCAGGTCACTGTGAGATGACCAGTAACAGACACCTACAAAGTAGATGTATAAATGTGCTATCTAGTAGAGAAGAAACTATAATATGATGGAAGATCCGTGAATGCTAAAGAGACAACCACCCCAAAGGGAGACCTACAGGGACTCAAATATCTCTATAACCCATATAGAGAAGGTTGAGAGAGTGGTGTGTTCTCACCCATATCTTGCAAAGTTGGTCCAGTACTTCATCATCCTCCTGTTCAATAGCTCTTCTTCCTCAGTGAGGACAACTGGAGTCATGAGAAAAATAAATGTTGAAGTCCATGATGCCTCACCCAACTGTCAAACCATGCCTCACACTCACAGTCCCAGCTGCTGTCAGAACTGTAACTATCAGCTTTGTTACCTCCCTTCTTCACTATACACTACCCAACATCCACACATGCCTCTAATTGAATTCATGCCCCAGTGTGCTGTCATCTCCATCACAGGCTAGACTGGGACAGGCCCAGATTCTAATCTTGGTCTGATTTTTTGGGATATAATATGGTACAAATTTGATTTCTATCATCTCCCAGAACCTAGTTTTCCTCAAACAGACTAAGAGCTCAGGAGTCCCTGAGGTGTCATCTGAGACCTCCATCAGCTCAAGGAGAATTAGGAAGACTCACGTTTCATGCCAAAGAAGAAGGATCCAAAGACAAAAGGAACCTCATCAGCATGGTCAGCCTTCACATGGGGTGGCCTGATACTCTTGAGGAAGCTGGATTGATGTTGGAATTCATAGAAGTAGACAGGGTTGTGGGAACCTGGAGGTGAGGATGATGAGTGACTTAGTGGCCCCTCACCTGGAGTTTTTCTGATACATATTTGGTGACAAGGTACCTCGATCTAAAGTTACCTGGAATCATAAATGTTAAAGAGGAGAGGAAGTTCTAAGCTGGAGCACTAGCTGTGGAAAATGCCATGGCAAAACAGTGCTCATGGCCTTCCCAGCTGAGTGGTTATGTCAAGTCAATAGATTATCAGCAACTCATTTTCTGTTCTGTACCTAGATGTCACTCTCTATATCTAGACATGAGACCTGTATTTTACACTGCTCCACAGTGCTTACCAGTGACCTACATCTCTGAGCTGCTCCCTTAAGCCTTGTTACAGAGGTACTCACGCTGAAAATGTGCTACTTGGAGTGCAGGGATCACAAACGTGAAGTCCCCCATCATCTCTGTAAACTGTATTTGGAGGGCTTGGGGATCCTCTGTGTCCCCCATGTACTCTTCCACTAGCAGGTCAGCACACTCAGGAGGCAGCATCTACTCCAAGGAAGAATGAGGTTAGGCATGTGGTTGGTTACATAGGCAACAGCCTTTGGTATGGGAGAATAGGGCCTGTGATGAGATAGGGTGTAGATAAAAAGATTCATGGTCTGAGGTCACCCCACACAGAATCACATATATATACTGACTTTCATTAATAGGGATGCTGTCTGAGGAGATATAAGGGACCTTTCTTTTTGGATAGGACCAGATGTATCTTACCATTTGTGCTGCTGTATTCTTCAGAACATCCTGCAGGTTCTCTCTGGTTATTTCCTTTATTGTTTGAGCAGAGCCCATGACCTGGGAGATAGAAATGTGGTATCTGATGGATTTGGATTAGAGATGTATTGAGTTCCCAGTACTTAACATATGAGTCTCCAGACTCCCAGAGGGTTGGAATTGAGTCTCACCATGGGGAGGATCCAACTATACTCATCATTGTTGACACCTATGATGCTGGGGACAGGGTGAAAATCCACAGATGCCAACAACTCTCTGGGATGCCTGGGTAGGAATACCCCATCCACCACAGCAGGGATGATCTTGAAGACCTGAGAGGCAGTAAAAGTTAATGCTGAAGGTCAATAAAATACATGTGCTGATCCAATGAGTTACTACCACCATTTTATCATGTCTTACTAGCCTCAGGGTGCTAAGCTCATTCTGGAAGAGAATCTACACTTGGATTAGCCTATCTTGGTGTTCATATTGTACACAGAACTAGTGGACACAAAGTCTGACTAGATCTTTTAAGACATACAATTCTACCTACCTTATTAATGACCAGAATCTCTGCTTCACTTTTGCCTCTCAGACAGTGCACCAGGGCCTCTGAGTCCTTTTCCTCACATCCAGATAGGTTGGCCACCGTCTATAAAGGGAACAAGTGGGGTGAAGAGTTCTCTCGACTCCAACTTGATGTTATTGGCCTAACTACCACACTATAGTGTGTGTTGTGTGTGGTTTGGTATAAATATAAATTGTTAACTTTGCCGTATTCCTCAAAGCAAGCAGTATACTTTCAACCTGCATACTTGAATTTTTTTTTTTTGGCCTACATTAGTTCTGTTTACTCTACCCATCTTTCTGTGTTTTGTGTATAAGAGAAGGACTAAGTGTGCCAAAGTCTGTATGTGAATGTAAGAGGACATCTCCTTTTTTCACAGATGTTCCCTTATTTGAGACAGGTGGTCTTCTTTTATTACTGCTTCTATGCTAACTGAAATGCTCTGTGAACATCTAGGGATTCCCATGTTTCTGCCTTCCACCTGACCACAGGAACATTGGAATTACAGATATTACTATCTCCAGCCTTTTGTGGGTCTAGGGATTTGAACTTAGGTTCTCAGGCTTGCAATTCCAGCACGTTAAAAAACCCACAGGGTTACCTCCCAAAGCACACTCCTATTTATTTTCATCAGTAATGTAAGCTGCTAGGAGCAGTTTGCTGTCATCCAGTATGAAGTAGAGGTGAGTAGAGGCAAACCCTTGAGTTTCTCAAATATTACTGGAAAGAAATTGTTTCCCATCATCATTGTTTCCCCCACTGAACAGAAGACCAGAGTACCAGACCATGCAGGCTGAGGGGACAGACTAGGGTGCTGGGGGATGTCTTTCTGTACACTGTGAATATGTGTAGCTCTGATTGGTTGATAAATAAAACTGTTTGGCCAATGGCAAGGCAGAATAAGGTCAGGCAATACATAAAACTGAAGATGGAAAAAAGAAGTATGGAGTCAGAAGAGATGCCAGCCCACTGCCTAAGGAGCAACAAGATGCCAGCAGTCCAGTAATGCCATAGCTATGGGACAACATACAAATTAATAGGAATCGGTTGAAATAAGTTGAAAGAGCTAGCTAATGTAAGCTGACCAATAGGCCATACAGTTTGTAAGTAATATAAGCCTCTGTGTGTTCACTTGGGACCAAGCAGCTGTAGGACTAGGAAGGACACAGAAAAACTTCCAACTACTTAGGGTTGTGATGGTTAAGGGCACTTACAGTGTAGACCATCTCATGGGTGTCAGAGATAAGGCCAGGTAGCAGGACCACTCCACTCTCCATGATGGCTCTGTGGAAGAGTCCTTTGGACATGGGAGACACAACATGTGAAGACACACTTGCACCACCTGCTGACTCGCCAAAAATAGTGACCTGGTCAGGGTTGCCTCCAAAGTGGGCAATATTCTGCTGGACCCAGCGTAGGGCGGCCACTTGGTCCAGGAAGCCCCAGTTGCCTCTGGCATGCTGGTCTCCAGTGCTGTGAAGTAGAGAGGCATGGATCAAAGGGCTGTCTAGGTTCTTCTCAGCTGCTTCTGTTTAGCTCAGCCCTAGGCTCACCTGAAAAAGCCCAGAACACCTAGGCGATATTGGATATGGACCACCACGATATCCTCTGAGGCTGCCAATATGGATCCATCAGTAATGGAAGCCATTCCTCCAACCAGAGCACCACCATGGATCCACACCATCACCTGGAGAAGTCAATAGAGATGCCAGGAAGCTCCTAGCTACCAAAGCTCTGCAGGACTGTTTATTAGAGTATCAATCAACTTCTGTGCTTCTGTCTAACTACACAAATATGTAGAAATCCTCAGCACTTCAGGGCTTTAGTGATGGCTAGGGGCCTCTAGTAGCCCCATCAAGTTGTTTCTAGCTCCCATCCCCACCATATATCTCAGTTTGAATGAATGATTCTATGTATACAGTAATGTTATCATTTCTCAGGCTCTTCACAGTGAAACAAAGAGGGGTATCTTCATGGATATTTCTCCAGATTAAAAATGGAAAGAATCATTAACCCTCATCAGCACAACAGATAATCTAAAGGAAGGAATGGGTGACCTCAATGTGGATCCTTGAGCACCTAAGCAGTTCTGCAGGGCTAGGGTTGGAGAATGAGTCCTGTTTTTTTCAAATAGCTAGAGCCTTTGATCACTCAGTGCTCCAGTGCTTTGTGTCCCTTACCCAGGTTTCATCTGCATAGTGTGGTTGAGAAGGCCTATTTTTTACCCAAAGAGGGCAAGGCTTTTCAACAGAGTCCATACTGCAATGGAGCTTTTGTTCCCCCTTTTTGTTATCATCATGAAAAAATACCCTGTCCCCAAGCTGACCATGACTTGACACTCACAGGTAGGTTAGAGCCCTCATGGGCATGAGCTGGAGTGTAGATGTTGAGATGCAGGCAGTCCTCAGACATAGAGATGGGAGGCAATGTTAGTTTCATATCCTTTAGGCCCTCTGCATTCATCATTTCAAGGCTTTGCAGACACCTGATGGAAATAGCAGACAGATATTCCAAAACCAAATGTGAGTGTGGATTTTTTCTCAATCACCTTCAGCTGCTGCTCTTCATGATTTCCTGTTAACACATATTCCCTCTCTAAGGTCCCTTACAACTAAAGTAAAGGCCACAGACTCCATAAAAGCAGAATGGAGCCAGAATTCCAGAAAGTCCTCCACTTGTCTAAGCCTTGGATGTTATCTTTTCTGAGTCTTGGATATAGATACTTCCAGGCATCTCTATGGAATGACTGTCTGTATGTGGTGACATATAATGAATTGTATAAGAACAGAAAAGTGAACTAAGCATTAGCAGGCATGAAAGCATTTTATACTCTCTGTTCCAGGCTGTGGATGAGATGTGACCAGCTCCTGTAATTTTCCTTCACTGTGAATTCCCCCATACAATGAATTATAATCTGGAGCTTATAATGGTAGCTTCCTCCCCTAAGTTCCTTTTGCCAGTATTTTATTACATTAAAGACAACAAACTACGATTGCAATATTGGAGTGTTGTATCCATAGGTACTAGAGGATTCAGTGGACATACTGCCTAAAGGGTGGTGAAAAATTCTTCATCCCCTGAATATAGAATCTCAGGGAACTTCTTTTTCCTACACTGTCTCCAGAGGCAATTAGTTACATATCCTTGTTCCTTGGTCAGTGACACTTGGCCCTTTAGGTTGTCATAGTGACTGTGAGTGTGGGGTTAGCAAGTATCCATAATGCTACACTCCTCAGGATCTGAAGTGTATTCTACTAGATTCAGGGGCACTTTCTGCTTAATAGGTCAAAACACATGCCTAGAGATCCCTCCCATTGTGGCAGAGAACACTGGGCTCAATCTGAATCTGTGAACAATTTTATCTTTGTTCCTGTCTATAGTACCTGCATCCAACTCCCTATGCCAAGCTCTGCCTAAGGAGATTGGCAAGGTTATTCTATTCAGTTTTACTACATGCATCAGAAAAATGCATGGGGGACACCCCACAATGGGAGAAAACTGCTACAGAGCTGAGATGGAGGAAAGACTTCAGCATGGTTCAGAGCTCAGAGCAAATCTTCACCCCAGGGCCAGACATTTTTTGGGTCCAGAACTTACATGGCTGGATGTGAGGTTCCATCTCTCACACCACTCCATGGCTCAGGGGCTTCAGGGGGAGCAAAGCGCAGTGGTCCTATAGGTGGCTTGGCAAAGGGAATTCCAAGGAAGGTATGGACACCAATTTTGGTGTCCTTCACATGGACAAGGCTGCCTCGGACCTGGCCTGTGTGTGTGTTTCTGATGGGGCTGGCCTCTGATGAGTCCTGACCTATTGGTGGAGAGATGTCATCATGGTTAGTTTTGTGCAATCAGTTACCACAGATTGTGAGAGTTCCTATCTCGCTGTTACCAGGGCACACAGGAAGGAAACCCAGGACCTCCCAGTTCATCTATGAGGTTTGATTGAGTATAGGAGCTCCCCTATGAAGGGTTCACAACATGTCCCCACGGTCGCATATACCAGGCGGACACTTCCGCCTAGCCAATTCCAGGTCAGGAGAGGCAGTTCCGGGTCAGGGCGTCTCTCCTAACCAGGATACCCGGCGGACCTGGACACCTCCGCCTAGCAAGTTCCGGGTCAAGGCGTCTCGCGTAACCAGGATCTGTGACGTTACATGGCCACGTAAGCGCGCTACGTGACCATGTGATCTACACACATGCGTGGAGTAGTGACGTGACCTGGCCACGCCCCCAGCCGGTTGTAAAGTGGAGCACCATGTTCCCAGTCCCCTCTTCTTCTCCACGCACGTGTCTCTCCCACAGGCCTGTGTACTCTCTATCCCTTTATCTCTAATAAACTCTTATAAGCGGATTCTGTCGTGTTTTGTGACATTTCCTTGCAGGGTAAGAACACAACGCAGCTAAATAACTAACATTTTGGTGCCAAAACTGAGCGGGTGCTTCCGGGCGCCCTGTTCCTGGAAGCCCGCGAACCGGGGAATCTACTCCATACGCGACAGACCGCTCTCCATTCGCCTGAACTGCATCCAACTTGCATCCAACACCGCTTTCTTCGATTGGTGAGTTTCCCCATTTTTTGGCCAGTGTAAACGGTTTCCTGAATCTGTGAGAACGACCGTTGATCATCCTGTGCCTCACATGTATTCTTGAGACCGGGGAACCCCCGACCACGGTCTTCATTGGCTACGGTTGGCCCCTATCGCAGGCCTAACTTTTCTAGCCATCTCCCACGTCTGCAGCCTGAGATATTTCTCGTGTTGGGGCCACCGCTGTTGGTGCGTCCTGGGAGCCACGTGAGGTCGACGGGTTCATCCTCTCGATGGAGGGGCAAACGCCGTCCGGATTCTCGGAGAATCCTTTCCCTCACCGTGGAGGGGACACTGCTTCTGGCTGATGAGTGGAGAAGCAGGCTGTGCCCGGTATCTGCCCTTGACCTTGGGGACGCCTGAGGTCTTGGCTCCGTATCACGTTTATTTTTAATTTTTTTTTATTATTTTTCTGCCTCTGCTGCAGACATGGGAAACAAGGCTTCCAACCCTGTTAGTCCTTCCTCTCCGTTAGGCTGTCTTGTTGAAGCTTTAAAACCTCTCAGTTTAATGCCTTACATAAAGATTTCTAAGCTAACTCGTCTATGTTAAAAAAAAAAAAAACTGGCCAAAGTATGCTTTAAAAAATAACAAAAAAGGGCCGCCGAGTGGCTCCTTGGATCCCGATATTTTGCGGGAGCTATCCAATTACTGTCAGCGTTCAGGCAAATGGAAAGAGTTGCTTTCTTCTTTCTCAATGCTAAACTGTCTCTTCTTGTTTCCTTCTCTCCTGCTCATATGCTCCTAGCTATACATAAACCAGAAAATTCTCTGACTCCGGAATCTCTGACTCTAGATCTTGCTAAGAAACCAATGATTAAACAATTTCAATATATAACTCAATCTTATAGTCTCACCTTTCATGACTCCCTGAGGAGCTCAGGCGGGTATGGGAGCAGGCTAGGACTCATACAGACGAAATTCATCAAACTAACCTTTCACACCCCTCAGGAGCTGAGGCGGTTCCTGACCGAGAGCCACACTGGGACTACAACACCCAGAGTGGCTGTCTAGCCAGAGATAGGTTTATTACCTGTCTCCTGACAGGCCTCCGTAAGGCTGCCCTAAAACCAGTAAATAATTCAGGATAAGGACGAAAATCCATCTCTTGTTCCCCAGACCTTCCAGACTAAAACTTAAGCATCTGGAGAGCAAGGCTTCTGACCCCACAGGCAAAAGAGTCACCTGTGGCATTTAAGGTGTGCCAGGGAAAAGATAAAAGCCCGAAAACAAAATTGCCAAGTGCTGGCACTCGCTGACTTCCAAAAGCTGTTGGGTCCCTGTTTTAAGTGAGGAAACGGCCACGGGCTAGCGAATGCCCTGCCAGGCCATCAACAGCCTTGTTAAAAGTGCTGCCTAGAAAGACAGAGTCAGCTGACTGCTCCCAGGCACCAAGATGCATGGGTACATCAAGCTAAGACCTCCAACAGACCTAGGCTTGGTGACAGACATGGCAGGGAACCCAGAACGCAGCAGGGAAGCGATCTGTTTCTTTCCTTCTGGACACCAGAACCATTGGCTCAGTCCTGGGAGTTTTGGGATGCCACCTCCTTTATTGTCAGGGTTGGGGGACAGGCTTATCTACCTCAGCAGACACCACCACTTAATTGTATTTTCAGAGGCATCCCTCTCTCACACACATTCTTAGTGGTGCCAAGCTGCCCTGTACCTTTAATGGGGAGGGATCTCCTAGCTAAGGTAGGAGCATCCATTTCTTTTGCTCCACACATTTGCCTCCTCCCAGACATGCCAGCAGCTCTCCTACTTCTCTTCCTAGCCACTAACTCTACAGACTCCAAATATGCTTTTCATATCCTCCTGTTCCACGCTGCTATTTGGAGGGAGCATGGACTTCTCACAGCAAAAGGAGGATCCGTGTCTAACTCAGGCCATATAATGGCCATGCTGGAGGCTTCCCACCTCCCCAGGGCTACAGCTCGATTTTACCCATATGCCCACCATCAGGAAAAGTTAAATATCTCCTCAGACCAGTTCTAACACCAGGTCTTTTTTCCAAGCCTCCAACTGTTCCAGATAGCCTGTTAACTCCTCTTTCATGTCACCTAAGGTCTATTCTATGGAGCTTTACAGACTGTTCATTACCTCAGCTGTGTGACAATCCTTGCCCATCTCCAATACACATTGGGGATGAGGTTCTTCTCTTTCCTCCAGGCCAGCGCCCTTTACCCCTTTCTCCTAAGTGGCAGGGACCCTTCAAAGTAATTCTTGTAACCCCCACAGCTGCTAAACTCGAGGGCTTTCCTCACTGGGTCCACCTGTCTCACCTAAAACCTTTTATCTCACCTCCATCCCAGAAAAATCTCTCTTCATATACAGTGAAACAAACAGGGCCTCTCACTCTCAAGCTCCAGAGGAC
This sequence comes from Peromyscus maniculatus bairdii, assembly GCF_049852395.1. Lineage (NCBI taxonomy): Eukaryota > Metazoa > Chordata > Mammalia > Rodentia > Cricetidae > Peromyscus > Peromyscus maniculatus. Next base: position 37,672,058 of record NC_134856.1, on the reverse strand, counting down.
ATCAGGATCCACTGCCTTGTCACCAATTCCAGAGGAATAAGGTATCACCCCTTCCTTTCCCAACCAGGGCCACACAGAGCCGGAGGCAAAAAGGACCATCAAAAATATCCAGGCGGTAAGGAATAATGTAATACAACAATTTATCATTGCTCAATACTCAGCAACTGATCACCTGCATTTCCTAAGTGCTAACCTAATAAGGGAAACAGGTGCCTTAAATAAACTACCTCCAGCAAGGCTTGCCTAAGGAAAACAGGTGCCTTAAATGAACTACCTGTAATGAGGCTTGTCTCAGATAGAAATTAAACAGGGTACTAAGGCCAGATCTACCTCAGGTAAATGTCACATGCCTCTATCTGGGCAGGCCAGATCTACCTCAGACAAATGCCAACTCTAAAATAAAATAATAATGATTCTTTCTCTCTAAGCTCTTTCTATGTCAACAGTATCTTGTTAAACAGAAGGTCCCCAACCACAGCACAGATGGACAGCTGCAGAACGAGGAGACAGCAGAACATCATTCCAGGACCTCCACCATCATCCCCGGACTTCACAAGATACCCCTCATCCCCCCCCCCCAAGAGCCAACCAACGCCCACTATTCAGCTGGAAGCAGTCTTTGAGAGAAACGTCGTCCCCGTACCCAGTCAACCACAAATTTTTTCTTTTTAAAAAGGAAATAGTTGGGAATGAAGGGTTCACAACATGCCCCCACGGTCGCATATACTAGGCAGACACTTCCGCCTAGCCAATTCCAGGTCAGGAGAGGCAGTTCCGGGTCAGGGCATCTCTCCTAACCAGGATACCCGGCGGACCTGGACACCTCCGCCTAGCAAGTTCCGGGTCAAGGCGTCTCGCGTAACCAGGATCCGTGACATTACATGGCCACATAAGCGCGCAATGTGACCTGTGATCTACGCACACGCGTGGAGTAGTGATGTGACCTGGCCACGCCACCAGCGGTTTTAAAGCGGAGTGCCATGTTCCCAGTCCCCTCTTCTTCTCCACGCACATGTCTCTCCCACAGGCCTGTGCACTCTCTATCCCTTTATCTCTTAATAAACCCTTAGAAGCAGATTCTGTTGTGTTTTGTGACACTTCCTTGCAGGGTAAGAACACAACGCAGCTAAATAACTAACACCCTATCCTTCAGGACCAGGAACCTTTCCTATTACCCCTTTGAAAGGTGTGAGAGCATTTCTCTGGCCAAAGAGGTCACACACTCTGAGCCATTTGGCCACATGAATGTATGATTTTTGTCATTCTTATCCAAAGGTCAGTAGAAGTTACAGTCATAGCCATATACTAAGGAGGAAAAATATCTTCTGATCACTTTCCTTAGAATTGTCTAGCACTCTCCAGAGCTCCTTACACTAAACTGTCTTCTCAGTCTGGAGTGATCTTAGACATCTCTGATGGTCTGGGTGGGCCCACAAAAATCAGTGGGCTTTGGTTAGGAGATTGGGAGGCACCTGTTTCTCACGCACCCATCCCCCACACTGTCCCATGTTCCCTGGGCCATTCCTCCCACAAGCTCAGCCTCTGACACTGCAGAATTTGGCAGCTCTGCCTCTAGTCATTCCCCATTGCCAGCTTAGTGAGCCTCACCCTGCACATGGAGGAGGAGAAGCAGGAGCCCCAAGACCACAGCATTCAGCCAGCTACGAAGTTGATTCAGTGGCATGACAGCTCTCATCCTGAGTCTGTGCTGCTACATAGGACACCAATGTTTCAAAAACAGGAAGCAGAATCTGTGGGCTTGGCCCAGGCAGGAATTTAAATCAAAAGGATGTAGGCGGGAACTTGGTGTGGTGGGGCAAAGTTCTCATTGTTTAAAAACTGATTAGTCAGAAGTGACGGGAGCCAGTGGCAGGGAGTTACTGCAAAGCCACCTCTTCTATTTCCTTTTCCTCCGACCTCCTGGAAAGGCACAGCATGGATTCTGAAGCTCTTCTGGGATACTAGGAACCCTGTCCTCACTCCTGGGCAGAAATCTGTAACAGGAGGAGCTAGAGGGCTTCTGTGAGTTAGTATTCACTCAAGATGTCACAGGAGAGACAGGCAAGTAAAGAAGCTCTGTGACCTTCATCCTCAAGACTCCTCTGAACTGGAGCCTGCTCCAGGGTCCCTAGTACCTACAATGGTCTTAGAGTTAGACACCTCCATGTTAGGTCACAGTTGTTTGATCAAAACACAGTGCAATTCTGTTCTTTTAAAGTCCACAGCCCCTGTTTACTCCATCCTCATGATGTGTCTCCTCTAGTAGACAACTCTTGTCAAGATCAGCTTCACAGTCATTTATCTATTTAACAAATGTTTCATTGTTTGAGTTTATTTATTTACTGTGTTCATGTTTCTTTCTATTTATTTTTATTTCATGAAAAATTTATTTTCTTTTTTTATGAAGGATTTTTTTATTCATTTTACACACCAACCACAGATCCCCCTCTCTTCCTTCCTCTTGCCTCTCCAGGCTTCCCCCTGCCCAACCCACCCCCTATTCTCTCCTTCAACAAGATGAGGTCTCCCATGGGCAGGTACAAAGTCTGGTACATTCAGTTGAATCAGGCCAAGGCCCTCCCCCTGCATCAAGGATATGCAAGACGTCCCACCATAGGTAGTGGGCTTTAAAAAGCCAGCTCATGCACCAGGGATGGATCCCGATCTCACTGCCAGGGGCTCCTCAAGCAGATCAAGCTACACAACTGTCTCACTTAAGAAGAGGGTCTAGTCCAGTCCCATGGAGGTTCCAGAGCTGTTGGTCTAATGTTGATGAGTTCCCATCAGTTTGGTTTGGTTGTCTATGTAGGTTTCCCCATCATGATCTTGATGCCCCTTGCTCATAGATTCCTTCTTCTCTCTCTTTGACTGGGCTCTCAGAGCTTGGTGTGGTGCCTGGCTATGGATCTCTGCATCAGCTTCCATCAATTAGTGTATGAAGGCTCTATGATGACAGGGTATTCACCGATCTGATTATTGGAGTAATCCAGTTCAGGCACCCTATTACTGTGTTCACGTACATATGGAATAATTTGTGTAAGTTCCTTCCTCTATGTAAGTTCCTCTAATTCCACCATATGGAGCCCAAAGTGGAACTTAGGTCATCAGGGTTGGAGGAAAGTTCTCTTACCACCCCTTGATCAATATTACAAGTAACCATATGACAAACACTTAATGGGCTTTGATAGCTCCAACACTGGGGTCAATCTGATGTCTCAGAACCTATGATAAACCAGAGATAAAAGTCTATAAATAGAATTTTCAGAATCACAATAAAATGTTGACATGATATACCAAAGGATGCAGGATCAGAAGTCCATATTCCATCCAGACTGATTTCCTAGAGGAAGTGGTGTGGGGATCAGTGTCAGTCGCCTTTACTGCCACCTGAGAATTGACCTTGGCTCCAAATTATCTTCATTATTATCTAAATAATAGTTTATAGGCTAACAGCATAGCACTGTGGGACTTCCTCTTTGGTGTCTGGCTGGCTGTTTACCTGGCACAACACAGCTCAGCTTTTCCTGCCTCCTCTAATCAACAGGGGCTCCCTATATTCCATGTCACCTTTTCAATGTACTCTTGTCCTCTCTGTGGTCCTAGCCTTTCTTGGAAGATATTTTCTCTACTCCAAGTTCCCAACCAAAGAAAGATCTGAACAATGCAAGCTGAGAAGTAGCCAGTTCCTTGAATCTCAGGATGAAGGAACTAGATTCCCAATGTATCATGGACATTGCTGTGCTTCTTAAGCCCAGACATGTTTGTAGCTCAGCTAGGGAAATCCCTGTGTGCTCTGCTACTCACTGCACCATCACTCAGAGCCCCTGTGTTGATGATGATCACGGCCACAGTAAAAATGTGAAATGAAGAAGATATTCATGCTCTGTTCTGTGGAGGGAGGCAGGAGTGAGTACGGAGAGCAAGAGAGAATGAAAAAAGAGATGAGATAGATAGGTAGATAGGTAGATAGATAGATAGACAGGGAGAGTAGAATGTAGGAGCTCAAGTCCATGAAAATTCCTTCAATGTGATATTACTATATCCTTGCTCAATAATCAGATTTAAGACCCATAGAGTCAAGTGTTGGCAAAGACATGGAGCTACTGGCACTACATACACCACTGGAGGAGATACAAAATTATATGGTCATTATAGATGTCAGTTAGACAGCTCTTTTAAAAGCTAAACACATTTATCCTGTGAATGAGTAGTTTTACACTCTGGTCTTTAGTTCAAGGAATTGAAAACACCAATTACAGAAACTCATACTTCCAAAGGTCATAAGAGCTTCAATAAAAGCAGTGAAAATCAGGTCACTCAGGTGTACATCAACTAGGGACTGGGTAAAATATGTTGTGTGCATATATGGAAAGACAGTGTTAACTGTTAACCAAATAGAGCACACTTGAATCTTCAGGACCTCTTACTCAGTAACAGGACCAGTCACATAAAAATCACTTTCTGAGATAGGATAGCTAGGACTCTTATGTTTCTAAATTGTATGCAGTTTTCAAACAGAACCATCAGAAAGTGGTTGCCCTGGAGCTGAGACCAGGCAATGACTGACAGAGAAGAGCTCAAGGGAACTTCATCAGGCCAAAGTAGGAGACTCATACTTATGTGAAAATGATTGCATAGCTCATATTTTTATGCAAAATTTGCCCATCTATGCTGGTAAGTAGGCAAATTTGGTTGCATAGAAATCATTGACAGAATCAGAGATTTTAAAAAGTGACACTGGGGATAGGGGCAATAAAAGGTACAGGATGGAGGAAGAGAACATAAGGGAATGGAATGGTAGAGCTGGAACAGGGTTGGAGTGGGAGAGCAATGAAAGAGATAGCATTATAGAGGGAGACATCATGGGGATAGAGAGAAACTGTGTGCTAGGGAAGTTCTAAGGAATCCACAAAGATGACCCCAGATTAAATTGCTAGCAATAGTGGAGAGGGTGCCTAAACTGGCTTACTCTAGTAACCAAATTGGTGAATACCCTAACTGTTATCACAGAGCCTTCATTCAGTAATTGATGGAAGCAGATGAAGAGATCCACAGCCAAATACCAGGCAGAGCTCTGAGAGTCCAGTCAAAGAGAGAGAAGAGGGATCTTATGAGCAAGAGACCTCAAGATCTTGATGGGGAAACCTATAGAGACAACCGAACCAAACTAGTGGGAACTCATGAACATTAGACCAACAGCTGTGGAGCAACCATGGGACTGGACTAGAACTTCTGCTTAAGTGAGACAGTTGTGTAGCTTGATCTGCTTGAGGGGTCCCTGGCAGTGAGATTGGGATCCCTCCCTTGTGCATGAGCTGGCTCTTGGGAGCCCATTACCTATGTGGTGAAACCTTGTACAGCCATGATTTGGGGGGAGGGGCTAAGACCTGTCTCAGCTGAATGTACCAGCCTTTGCTAACTCCTCATGGGAGGCCTTATCTTGTTGGAAGAGGGAATGTGGAATGGGCTTGGGGGGAAGGCTGGAGGGGCAGGAGAAGGGAAGAGAGGGGGATCTGTGGTTGTTATGTAAAATGAACAAAAAATTCCTTAATAAAAAAATGTCATAGCTACTGAAAGTCTAAAGACAGTTTGGTAAAGTGTCCTGTATGTCAGCAGAAATGGAGACCTCACAGATGCATGGGTGCAACAGGAGCTCAATAAAGTCCCCTGTAAAAGTATCTGGCAACTGTCCACCTGGACTCAAAGGAAAGAATCTTCGCTGACCATCTACTGATCCAAGGCTTAATGATACTCTTGTCTTTCTTCTGCTCCCTGGTGTTTGCAATGTGGAATATAAAAATCATCCCATCCACGAATAAGATTTAATATCTCCCCTCCATACTCCATGTGTGTTCAGGCCCTGCTTAGGCAAATGTTCTCTCTGTCCTCAACTCCCTTTCTGGTGAACATCTGGGCTTTGGAAACTGAAAGGACCACTCCACCTGATTCTTCTAAGCTCAAAAACATGGGAGTAGCATTTTTTATGTTATCAGGAAAGCCTGGTGTGTCCTCTTAATTCTTGGCTGCTGTGTAGCATAAAGAGGGGTAACAGCCTTCTGTGTTCTCTCACCCAGTGCACCATCATTCAGAGGTCCTTCATTGATGATGGTGGAGACCATAGTGAACAGGTAGAATGAAGAAGACTCAAATTCTGTGTGTGGTGGAGGGGGTGGTCTGCAATCTTTCATTTGTAGGCAGGAAGAGTGAGATGGACTGAAGCCTACAGAGTCCTCTTCATGGAGATACTACTGCATATGCACACACTCAGTGTTGGCAAGGACAGGGAGCCACTGGCATGCTCACACATGAGAAAATGTAAAATGGTGTAGTCCCGTAGAAAGACAGGCTGACCTCTTCTTCAAAGGTTAAACACACTTGTGCTGGGACTCAGCAAATCTACTGTTGTTGATATAGCCTACTTAAATTACCAGCATGCCTTTTTGTAGCATGAATCTTAGCAGGTCTTATTAATAAAATCAAACCTGAGGCCAGTTATTGGGGTGAACACTGGAAGAACAGAGAGACAGAACAAGCCACAGCTAACCTCACTTGACCAACTTCTCAGCTGGTCTTGTTTCCTCAAACTGGATGCCACTGAGTCCTCATCCAGAATGAATCTCAGCTGAACTGCTGCTCCAAAGCCTGAAAGCTTAACCAGCCAAATGCTTAACCAGCCAAATGCTTCTAGTTTCTGGTTGTCACGCCTTATATACCTTTTTGCTTTCTACCACCACTCCCTGGGATTAAAAGTCCACTTTCTGGGATTAAAGGTATGAGTCACCATGCTTGGTTGTATCCTTGAATAGATGGATTTCTGCCTCTGGAAAGCTAGGATTAAAGGCGTGTGCTACCACTGCCTATCCTAAGTATCTAGTGGCTTTTCTGTTCTGTAACCCCAGATAAGTTTATTAGGGTACATAATATTTTGGGGAACACAATACCACCACACCTTTTCCATTCTGTATCTGACCTTGTCCTCTGCCTCTATGGCATCTATTATCAGGTCAGCTCAAACCTGAACTCTACAATGAGGACATTAAAAGTGTGGCCACAAGGAAGCTCATATCATGAGCATCATTCTTTGTTCCATCAGCTCAGTGTAACAAAAAATAACAATCTTTGGATGAGAAAGCTAGCCCTCAATATATAGCATACCCGATGGTATCTTAATTTTGGAATTCATGGCCTTCAAAATTGTGAACAAATTCCTATTGTTTTTAAGTCATATAGGTTATGATATATATAAACTTATGTATGTAAGTTACATGCGGTGGTATTTTATTTGTTCTGAAATATTGTGTTATTTTATTTGTGTATTAATAAATAAAGCTTGCCTGGAGATCAGGCGTAAAAGGCCAGTCATTTTAAGTAAACAAGAAGTCAGGCAGCACATGCCCTTAAACCCTTAGCAGGCAAGATATCTGTGTGTTCAAGGCCACACTAGTGAACAGAGCCAATTGTGGTGACACAGGCCTTTAATCCCAGTACCAACCATAGAGACCCGGAGGTCTGCATATACAGAAAGACAGTGATAGAGCTCTGTAGGAAGAGGAAGTGAGGCAGCTGGACTAAGAGCCAATGAGAGGGCAGAAAAACAAGGCATATAAGCCTGGGTAGACAGGAAATTGTGCGCATTGGAAGCTGCCAAGTTGGTGAGGTGAGGTAAGCTTATGGCTTTCCATATTTTCCTGATCTCTCAAAGGCTTTAATCCAAATTTCTGGTGTTTTTTTATTTAGTCAGACCTTTTAAGACTCATGTTACAGTTACATGTATCAATCTATGCATATATGTAATTGTGATGCAGTGTGTGTATATGTTACAGGCTGACCTTTAACTTTTGAGCTCATAAAATCCACCTGCCTCTGTCTGTCTAGGAGCTGAGCCACATGTGTCTGCCATAGACCTGAGCTTGCAGCTTATGATAATTTTTGTTATGGTCACATAAACTTTCTAAGGTATCAGGGCTGTGGGAAATCAAAGTTTTTATAAGCTACTTATATAGATGAGAATACTTAGGGCTTGCTAACAGATGAACATGATATTTTGACATCCAATGACCTCTGGTGTGTCAGTTTCCCCAAACATCTGAAGTGGAGACAGGATATTGAATCCAGGCTCTTATACATGTGAGACAAGTGCTCTGTCTCTCAACTATATATCCAGGACATGTATTTTAATCTTTGATATTTTCATACACAGATACAATGTATTTAAATCATGCTTACTCCCCTACCTAGACCAGATCCTTGCAAATTCCCACACAATTCATTCCTTCACCCCTCCAACCCCCCCATCTCTTTCCATCTCAATATAATCCACATAAACTTACCACATCCATTTAGGTGTTTAAAAACATTTCATATTCCACATCTAATAGCTGGTTCACAGTCCAGAGTCCTGTGAATGTTAACAATCTTGCTTCTCATAAAAATAGATCAAGTTGAGCTCAAAGGCCTCTCATAAAAATAGATCAAGTTGAGCTCAAAGGCCATGTGGGTTGGTTTCTGTATTTCTTTACGTTAAGACAATGTCTTGAAATGTAGTCACTAACACTCTAACACTCCTGGTTCAGCCTCTGAATGCTGGGATGAAAGATGTGCACACTAAACTTTTTGAATGATATATACTTTTTAATGAAACCCTTAGTGACCCGTCCAGCAGGCCAGGTTATTTGAGGGTCTCGAGGAGGGACCACCTGTGAATCAATGGGGGGCGAGAGGGAAAGGAGACCAAGCGCGTGAAGAAAGACAGAGTCAGTCTGAGTTGCGTCAAGGTCTCACTTTATTGACTGGTGTTAGAGCTTATAAACAGGGCTTCAGGTAGGGAGGGGGAGCAGGAGTGAGGAGAGGACAAAGAAAATTCCTAAGGAGGGTCAGCAGGAGGTCGCTTTGGTCCCAGGCCTCTGCAGCTAGCTGATTTAAAGAGGTTTATTTAATCCTACATTCCTAGGATAGACTAAAAGCCTCTTATTTACACAAGGCTTGATAAATCGTGGCAGGTAACACAAGGTTCAAGACACAGCTGTCCAGAGTCGGTCTCCAACAGTTCCCCCTCTTTTCTCAAAAATGGACCAAGTCCATGTGATTGGGGTTGCGGAGGTCTGAGAGAGCCTCTGTCTTAGGCTATACAGGGGGACTCCCACGCACGGCAGGTGCCATGTTGAGCCGGTCTCCACGACCTCTGTATGCTGTTGACTCTGGCGTGGGCCCTGTACTATTCCCGTCATTGAGTACTCTCTAGCAAGACCGTGAGGACATTAGGGCTTTAGGACACTGAATCTGAGTCCTTGATGGGGCTCCTGGCCGGCCTCCTCGGAATCTACTCTGTGATAATGAATCAAGACGTGTTGTGGTAAGGCCGAATCAATCTGATTTTTGATAAACCGAGTCAACCGCTGAAAGGCCCAGGGACCAAAGGTAATGAGAAGGAGAAGGAAAATAATCAGGGGGGCCAGGAGGGTGGGGATCAGGGTAGAAAGCCAAGGGGATTCTTTAAAGCTTTTATATAGAAGGGCAAACCCTGCTCCTAAGAGCAAGAGCCTCATCTTACTGCAGCCCCATAATGGCTAATAAAGGAAAAACCCACAAGATTACAATTTCTATACAATTTTGTTTTACAAGATCATGGTCTGGGTACAGAGTGATCACAGACGGGTAATTTGCATCAACAGGTAAATTTTTCCTGAAACCTCAAGCGAGGGGGGGGGGGTATCAAGGCGGGAGTGGAGTTTACACAAAGGTCACAGTGGTCCTTCCTGAAACACCTGCAACTATCCCAGTCACAGTTGAGCACATCTCTTAACAGAAATCTCTTTACATTGTTATATGGTTGCAGGGGAGATTGAACAATGGCTACGTCAGGTTGCTCTTGGAACTAGATTTTTAGTTTCTCATTTCCTGGTGCTTGAAGTTTTCTCTTTTCCTGAGGCTTGGGGGTGTAAGCCTGAAGGGCTAGGGTCTTTCACTCCCCCATTTTCTTTTTGGCAAATTTTAATCTTAAAATTATGGCATTACATTTGGTACCTCATGGCCTATTTTAGTAACTCATGGCCTGTAATGGCCATGCATAGTTCACGTATAATTAGCCATCTTGTCTCTATGCCAGGGATTTTCTTTTGACCCAGCATTTCAGCCTTTTTTGAACAAGGAAAATAGGACGATGTATTCTCTTCTGGAACTGCTTCAAGCTGGCATTGGGGCGTCGTTATCAGGGCCCCTCCCCCCAAAAGGCTGAAAAGCTGGTCAAAGACTGGGCAGGGGGCATTTGTCAGTAGCATGTAGCTGCCTGACACCATAGTGACAGAGAAGAATCATGTTAGCTGGGCTGGTCCACGTTAGCCTTTAGCACGTCCGGAGTCCACAGTCATCTGGAGTGGTGGAGTCAGCAACTGAAACTTGGAGGTGTCTGCCAGCCAAGTAGAAATCTGTTGAGACAGATTTAAACTAGGAACAGAGGTTAAAATTTATGAACTTATTTGAAACCTTAGGTCCATACCCTTAGTAATGGGGAAAGCACTAATCCCAAGACCAGGAGAGAGGAAAAATACCATCTTTAGGAATACTTATCTGGGGTCCTTTCAACCTCTGTGGAGTGGGTCTATGTTTTTATGACTCTTTTGATCCTTTGAGGCCTTTTTGCAGAATGACATAAAAGTTTTAGATACATTAGTATTACCAGTCTGTACTGAAATCCATATTGTAGACAAAGCAGATAATGGGTATCTGTAAAACAGCAGAAGTAGACTTATACCTTTGAGTCCCAACAAGAACTACAGATTTGGGCATTTTTCTTCTGTCCAGAAAGCTAGGTATAAATTAGACAGAGATTTTTGGCCTGGTGAGAAGCACTTTTAGGTTTACATTTAGACATATCTAGATCACATCTAAAACAAATCCAAAATGTTGAGCTTGAGACTGAACAGTAAGTGGTCATTGCTCTATCAGCTCATCAGGACTCCTAAATGTTAAGCTCTGAACCATAGAACAGGAGAGTAATCTGAAACATATCTTATTTTAGACTCATATCTGAACCTTTATGATTTATTTAAATTTTTATATCTTAGAACATTTTCTTTTAACGTAAGCTAAAAGGCTAGCTATGGCCTTGCAGAAGGATCTGGTTGATGCTGCCATGCTGACAAAGTTAGAGCTAGCCTAGCCATCAGTACTGTCAGAGATCTGAGAAGGATAAACTATATTGAGTGCAGACCAAGAAGCTTCCAATCCTATAAATTACAGTGATCAATCCCTACCCAGGTCTCTATAGCATTGGAGGTACCAGTCAGAACAACATCAATCTTCTACCACCATCAAGCCTATAAGGCAGAGTACCTTTTCTGTGGAATAGGGACATGGAAGACTGATAGTGTCCTACTACTTGTCCACAGTCTGGGCTGGGTCCTGGAGGCAGGCGTTGCATTGGGGCATCTTGCCCTGTGGTCAGTGTCTTTCGCAATTCAGGTGGCATCTTCTTGTCATTCCATATCTTCTTTGAAGACCTTGGGAGTCATTGCTAGGAGCTGGGGAGCTAGGAGTCTCTGTTTCTGATAGTAAGTTTTTAATCAAATAATTTAAATGTCATATTCATCAGATCATTGACAGGTTTGAGGACCATTATCTATTAAATGTATCTGAGCCAAACAAATCTAGGCCTAATCTTGAAAATATCTCTAAGTTTGGTAATAATGACCAGGCTAATTTGTTTTCCTATAGATATATTAGTCAAATATACCTTTCAGTTTGTTTTATTTTAAATAGAACCGTTTATGCTTTAAACTAGTATCTGGATAGCCAGATGACTAGTATTAACTTGTATTCCTTAACACAAAAGGACATGCATGCAAACTCAGACATTCAAAACCAAACATACATGTGGCCACATTTTCATTCATACCTGTAGAATAGACAGACATTTTTAAAACTATGACCTTTTGGAGTCTCCATGTAACAGCAGAATAGCAAGAGAAAGAAATCTGAAACATGTTTACTTAAACTTTAAAGTTAGACCTTAAAGTTTCATTATATTTTTTAAACCCTCATGACATACTTAAGCCTTTAAATTTTTACATCTTAAACTGCTTCCTCAAGTCACAAAATCATTTATTTAAACTTTTATTTTAACCAACAATAATTTGAAACCAATTTTCTTAAATGATGGCAAGTATTTGTAACACATTGAACTCAAATGACCAAAACCCATGTAAATTTTTATTTTTCCTGTGGAAACAAAAGCATAATTTTCCTAGTATCTTGAACTGGTGATTTAACATTTCTTTTTCAAGCAATATCAGTGTTATGCCCAGATCGAGTCCCCAAAGAAGCTACTGGAGACCTCAGGTACAGAATGCAAAAGCAAGGTTTATACAAATGAAGTTTACAAGCCTTGGCAGGGGGGCTAGTTCCAAACTTCTCACACACTGCAGGGAGGTTGGAAGGAGCACATGCCTTTCTTTGTGAGGCTAATACAGACCACATAATTCATCTCCCACCAACCGCATCCCTCTTTAGGTTCATATCAGTAGTTTTTAATGTTATCTTTATTTCTCGTTTGTTTAGCAACTGTGTTTAGGAGTTTTATGAGCTGTCTCCAGGGTTTGGGGAGTTTGGGGAGTTTTATGACCACTTAGTCTCTGTCAGATGGTCGTATATCCTAACTCTGTGTTTTCTTAAGTTTCTGTAGTTGATAAAGCCACCTGGAAAAAAGCATCTAAGTTCTTATCTACATTTAAGAATCCTGGTTTTAGCTTCTCTTTGTCTGTAGGGGATGAAGTGGGGGGGATTTACTGAGGTTTCACAATCAGGACAGAGAAGGGTTAACAAGAGAAATTCCTGGCTGGCAGAAGAGACCTTGAAGTTATCACAGTAAAGGAAGGGAGGGGGAGCAGTGGTCATAAAGTATGTCCTTGGCTGCCAGTGTTCCTGAAAAAAAGTTTTTGTTAACTCCTTTGACTAAAGTCAGATTCTCTGTTCAGTGTTCACACAGTTTTGTCAGTTGCAGGCAGCCATTGTCCTGTCCAGAGCAGGACATGAGAATCTTAGCCCACCTGTACTGAGAGCACGCACCCCCACCCTCGTGAGAGCAGCCAGCTGCCTGAGTCCTGATAGCAAGAGAGCTAGAGAAGGAGGGAGGTGGCCCTCGCTGTGCCTCTCTCTCCTTTTCCCCAGGAAAATAAAGGAGGTGAGTAGCAGAAACAGATGACATTTACACAGACAATCCAAGTAACGGCACATCAGCACTGAGATGATGATGGCCTCACTCACAGCAAGCAAGCCCCTCGATTGTGGCTCATACATCCTTCTGGTGGGCTAGGCAAAGGTCTAGTGGAGAAGAAGGGGACTGTCCCATAGCGTCCGTCACAGTCAAGTCAACAATGAGAACAGTTAACACACTACACACAAGACCAAGGGCACATGAAAAAAAACTTTGCCCCAACGAGACAACCAACAAAGCTCCAAGAACAATGACAGCCTGATGTGCTCTGCAGAGAGTGACCCTCCAGGCTCAATCACAGCAAAAACAATCCAGATTTCTGTCCTTGATCAAACAGACATCAGGGGGCTTTCACATTCCTGTCAGTCAGACACGTACCTTTTTTCTTGGAAGAGAAACAGAGTGTAAAGTAACAATGACCATAATAAAACATACAAAAAAACCCCACAAAATGGCTCTAACAATTTCCCGGAACAAAATACAAAGTGGCACTTCCTCCCACCATGGGGAAAGGTACCCAAAGATGCTCCTCTCCTGAGCACTCCCTGGAGGAGACTCCTAAAATCAAATGGTCACATCTGAGGTGGCCCCAAATGGCTCGGGACTAGGGGGTCCCTTGCCCAAATCAGGGAATGACACGTCTCTCTTTCCCTCCCAGGATCACTGTCCGGACATGTCTGTCCCAGTGAGCCTGCAAAGTACAAATCAGTCGACCGGCACAAAACTTAACGAGACAAGACAGAGACAGAGACAAGACAGAGAGCGCTCTTACCGGTAGATGTCAATAAACCTCTGGACCCTTGAGGGTCCCGGTGGGGTCTTTTGGTCTTTTGTTCAATGTGATTTGTGACAACCTCACTCTTACCGTCTTCTGGGACGGACACATCATTTAATAGGTCCTCAGCAAGTGCCAGAAGATGTGACACCCTACTATCCTTTTCTGAATCCTATAAAACATCTCTGATTACTCCATAGAAACTAAAGAATGCATTGGGGACATTCTCTCTGTCCTTAAGCAAGTTATTGATATCCTTTCTGACTTTATTCCATGTCAAAGGGTGGATGCCCGGGCCATTAATAACCAGCCAGGGACATTTTTCTTCCACAAAATAGAAAAACTTAATTAAATCTTTTTTTTCTTTCTTTTTGACTCTTATTCCCCTCTCCCTGATTTCTTCATTTCCTTAATGAAGAGAGCCTCTTTAGAGAGGGCTTTACCCATTGATTGATGAACGGCACTTACCTCAAGGCTGCCCGCGGCGCACGAGTGATGCTGTTGGGGCATCTCTACCCTAGTGAGTCTGGCCAGACCACATTTTCTCTTTGCCGTCCAGTAGTGAGCTGCCGTGCCTTGAGCCCCACGTTGGGCGCCACTTGACCCGTCCAGCAGGCCAGGTTATTTGAGGGTCTCGAGGAGGGACCACCTGTGAATCAATGGGGGGCGAGAGGGAAAGGAGACCAAGCGCGTGAAGAAAGACAGAGTCAGTCTGAGTTGCGTCAAGGTCTCACTTTATTGACTGGTGTTAGAGCTTATAAACAGGGCTTCAGGTAGGGAGGGGGAGCAGGAGTGAGGAGAGGACAAAGAAAATTCCTAAGGAGGGTCAGCAGGAGGTCGCTTTGGTCCCAGGCCTCTGCAGCTAGCTGATTTAAAGAGGTTTATTTAATCCTACATTCCTAGGATAGACTAAAAGCCTGTTATTTACACAAGGCTTGATAAATCGTGGCAGGTAACACAAGGTTCAAGACACAGCTGTCCAGAGTCGGTCTCCAACACCTTAGGGCTATCTTCAAGCATAATTTGGTGTGCCCACATGCTTCAGATACCTCTGAATGAAAGTGAAATCAATGAAATGAGGAGTTTGTGACAAGCCTGTGATTGTTTAACTTAGAAAGACGGTACTAATCTGTCTTACAAAACAATGGCATAATTTCTTTCCCCTCTACCCTTGTGTGCAAGTGCTTCCCACCCTCACCTGTGCTGGGACTTTGCCGATCTTCAGTATGGTTGCATTGGGTGGCTATCTGCTTATGGAGGAAGATGGTAAGGATAACTGTAGCCTGGGCTACATAATGAGTCAAGAAACATGACTTCTCCCCACCAATGAAGAGTCTTAACATGGAAGTGACTCAGGCTGCAGCTGCTGAGGGGTAAATGGAGCTGAGACTCTGCAATGAGAGGAGGGAATCTCAAGTAAGTTATGCTGGATGGCAGCTAGTCTCCAGTGGTTCCTCTTATAGCACATGACAGGAAGAGCTACAGTGTTTCTAAACCATAAGCAGGTGTAAACTACAGCAACAGAAAGCAGTTTAGGAGGGAAGGGAGGGATTCTTGAGATGGGGGATGGTATCCATGAGCTCAGCTGCTGAGCCTCTGCTTAGCATTCCCCTCATCTGTGCCCTGGTGTCCAGGACAGACAACACAGGAGTCTCTACCTTCATGCATAGGTCATGGTGCCTTATGGCTGGTATTCAGTGCAGTGACTGAAACAAGGAGTCCTTGCCTGGGTAAAGTGGAGAACAAAAAGGACATGTTGGTCAAGGGTAGCGGGTTGGGCAGGTCCCAGAGAACCTAAAGAAAATGTTTGGGAAAACAAAAGGCACATTGAAGACAATTTGGTATCATTGCAAATGACATAAAATACAAAACACATTGAATTGATGGTTGTGAGAAGTTTAAGTGCAACACTAACAAAGAGAGGTCTAAGAGTTGAAATTATATGAAAATTAATTACATGGAACTTCGAGAAGAGTCCCTATGGTTGAGGAGGATTTGTAGAAAAGAGGAAGACACTCCACACATGGAGAAGCCATCAGTTAGGGTGCCAGGGACCGGTGCTGCGGGCTGCAGGAATATCATAAGAACTCAGCTGGTTATGGCAAAGTCACTACCTGGAGGAATCAGGGAATTCCTCCAGAGGAAGCCAAATCCCAAGGAGTTTTTGGTGTTACATGGCTTGTTATATATCAGCTGTATTCTGTTATGAAAATCATGTGTGCCTTCATAGTTTTCCCAATTGATTTTTCCCTAAGAAGGGCTAACAATGTGGACTGATCACTCTCTAGACATACACATTCCAGGCATTTGGAGAACAGCCTCAGGAAAGGCTTTCTCTGGAATCAGATATCTCCCCTAGCCACTTTCAAGGACTAAAGGAGACATCACCCAGGTGGTCACCCATTTCCGAGGATTAACAGTGATAACAACCCACAGGCGAGTCTCCTGACTTAAGGTAAATTCCACAAGGGGACACCACCTAGGTCAGGTAGACATTAAGTAATAGCTTTACACAATTTAGCTCAGACCCCTCCTTTCTTACAACCTTACTAACTTTATAGACCTCTAACTACTTACCTAACCACTTCTAGGAATATTTAGATAACCTTCTGTGCTAACAGCTATGCTCATCCAGAACTCCCAGTTCAAGCCTCCCTGTAATTATCATTATTGGTAGCATCTGGCCAGGTCCATCACCGGATGGAGGAAAGTACCTTATCAGAGATACCTCTACTCTCTAAGAACAGACTTAAGCATCCAGGCTACCTGTTTGAGAAGGCCTGGTGGATGTGCTAATTAAGCTTTACTTCCTCCTTTCCCAAACCTTACCTCCAGTTCCAGATCTCCCTTTAACTATCACCAGAGGCATCTAGCTGTACACAGGTTGCCTAGCGACTGAGCACACTTTCCCCCACCCTGCAGAAAAACAGCAGATAGCTTGGACAGATAGGAGCCACAGGAAAAAGGAAGACAGTTTTATTTTCTCCCATTGACCTAGCAACTTATAGATTCTTAACACTTTCTAAGATTATAGTTGAGCACATAAGAGCCCCCTTCTTAGATATTACCTGAATTTAGCCTTTAGTTAATTCATTTCTCCATTGGTCACTTCCCTTTGGGGCTGCAAGTGATAATTAACGGTTGTTGCCTCCCTATGTGATTCTTATCACCCCTCCATTTGACCCTGGAAGCCTGGTTTTGCACTGCTATGGGAATACTGCTTGTAAGTGTATATATACCAGAAATCCCAGGGCACAATAGGACAGAGAAGAGAGAAGAGAATGGAAGAACTAGATGGGTAAGAACTTGAGAGGAATGAACTGAGATGGGGAAGAACTAGATTGAAGGGCTAGAAGAGAGGACAAGAGGAACGAGATGGAAGATGAGGAAGAGCCAGATGAGAGAGAAGGAGACGGGAGAGGAGCTGATAGGGGAAAGAACTAGATAGATGAGAACCTAGAAGGGACAGAACTAGATGAAGGAATTAAGAAAGAACATAGAGGGGATCGCAGACAAGTGTAGAGAGAAATCAGGCTAAAGATGACCTAAATATGAGAGCAGAATATAAGCTTGTAACTGTCACAGAATAATAAAGTATATGAACTAAGGAGTTTCGTGTACATAGATTCATTTCTTCCCATTAAAGATTAATTATCAGCTGGTTGTAGATTCTTCCCGGACCCTGGGAGGGGACTATCGAGGGGCTGGACCCCCATAGTCCCCGATAGACTGGGATGTCTTCTGCTAGATAAGCCTCCCCCACCTTACACCCTTGACACACACCAGAGCAAAAGATCTTCACATTCCTTACAGGTCCTGAACTCTGGCCCAGGAGACTGGCAAAGTTGTTCTACTAGAAGCCTTAGTCATGTATCTGAAAATGCATGGCAGAGTACACATCACAGACAGAGAACTTCTATGGGGTTGGGATGAAGGAAGCACCTCATTCTGGCCCAGAGCTCAGAGCACATTCTCACCTCAGGGCTCCAAGTCCTCTGAGTCCCAGAACTTACATGGCTGGATAGGAGGTTCCATCTCTCACACCACTCCATGGTTCAGGGGCCTCAGAGGGTACAAAGCACAGTGGACCTACAAGTGTCTTGGCATAAGGAATTCCCAGGAAGTATGGACACCAACCATGGTGCCCTTCATATGGACGAGGCTTCCTCTAACCTGCCTTGTGTGTGTTCCTGATGGGGCTGGCTGAGTCCTGGCCTGTGAGTGGAGAGATACCATCAGGGTTAGTTCTGTCCAGGAAGCTGCCACCACACTGTTGTTTCCCACCTCATTTTCACTAGGGTACATGAGGAAGGGATTCAGGTTGTCTGGGTTCAGCTGTGGAATGTGGGTGTAGGACTTCCTTCCTTCCTTTTTTCCATCCTTCCTTCCTTCCTTCCTTCCTTCCTTCCTTCCTTCCTTCCTTCCTCCCTCCCTCCCTCCCTCCCTCCCTCCCTCCCTCCCTCCCTTCCTTCCTTCCTTCCTTCCTTCCTTCCTTCCTTCTTTCATTTGTTTTGTTTTTCTAGGCAGAGATTCTCTGTATACCCTTGACTGTCCTGGAACTCACTCTATAGACTAGGTTGGCCTCAAGTCAGGGAGATCCTCTTGCCTCTGCCTCCTGAGAGCTGGTATTATGGTGTGTTCATTCACTCCCTGGCAAAGGTAGGAGTTTATCCCCACCATGACCAGAAAGATTGCCCATGCCCCTTTCAGTGGTGCCCATGCACATCTCTGGTCAACAAGGAGACATCCTCAGAGCCACTTGGCAGCAGGAATGCATTATTTTCATTGTTATCCAGAGTTCTGTAGCAGCTATACTCACACGCAGAACTGCCCCTTTGCTCTCTTTCCAGCTGATCTGCAGGTCTAGTGTTGCTCAGATGTCCTTACATTAGAGTGGCTTTTTTAGTAAGGGCTGTCACAGACAGAGAGACCTCAGACTGTGACCATTAAAGTGATCTTAAGATATACATGGACCCCTTAGCCACATTCCCTATTCCACCATCTCTATAATTTGCCTTCACTCTGGCTTTCCAGACCTCAATAATCTTTGCACCATGGCCTAGCACTGCAGAACTTCCTCCTTGGTACATTTCTGTTTTTCCTACCATGACACAGCCATACATTTTCCTATCAAAACTCTGTATTGTTCCACTGTAGGGGCTCCAATGTATTCCTGTCCAGTCTGTTTTCCCAGCCTTTAATGGCAGCTGCTCTCCCTACTCTCAATTCACTGACCAAAGGTACTGATGGAATGCAGGATCTGAGATGTCTTCAGCTCCTCTTTATTCAGGGTCAAGAAATCAGCTTCTTATGTGTTCTGGACTTCCTGCTTCTTCTTCTTGATACAAAACTTTTCCCCACCTCAGCTGGTGTGATAATTAGAATGTGAATGGCCCCGTAGCCTCATATATTAGAATGTTTGCTTCCCAGCTGGTGGACTGTTTGGAGGGATTAGGAGGTGTGGTCGTGTTGGAGAAGTATGTTTCTGGGGGTGGGGTTTGAGGTTTCAAAAGCCCATGCCAGGCATAGGCTAATCCTGCTGGTAGATCAGGATGTAAGCACTCAGCTACTGTGCTAGCACCATGCCTGCTGCCATGCTGCCCATCAGGAAGGTGGTCATGGTCTTATCCTCTGAAACTATAAGGAAGTCCCCAGTTAAATGCTTTCTTTTACTAGTTATCTTTGCCATAGTGTCTCTCCACAGCAACAGAGCAGTAATTAAAACAGTTGGGGGGAGGGGTGGAAACCATGTGCTTTGTTATTCACTGCATCTTCATTCAAAGACCCTCTGCTGGTAATTTCCAAGGCCATAGCAGATATGTGGAATGAAGATGCTCAGGTGCATTTCTATGGGAGGAATCAGGGAGTGAACAGGAGCAAGTGGGAGAGAGTAACAAAGGCTCAGATTCCATTAAAAGACGTGCAATGAGACACTCCTTCACACCGTTCAATACAATCAGACTTATGAGCCATAAGGCCAAGTGGTCACAAAGATATAAAGTCACTGACACCCTCATACATGTCTGGAGGAGATGCAAAATGATACAGTCATAGAATACAGTTTGGCAGTTTCTGTTAAAATTAAACATACATGTGTTATATGATTCAGCAATTCTGATCTCAAATCTTTAGCCCAAAGAAAAGAAAAAACTGATCTCAAAAATCTGTTTAAGATGTTCTTAAGAGCCTGAATGGATGTGGTGAGTTTACCACATTTATTGAGAGAGAAAGAGATGGGAGTTGTATGGAACAGAGACCAGGCAATGATTAACATAAAGGATCACTAGCTAATTTTTTTCAGTGAATCAGCATTCACATTCTTGAAGTGTGGGTTTTTGCTTAACTCATATGAGCCCCCTAAGGCCACAGAGAGGTGTTTTCAAGAGGAGCTCAATAATGCCTTCAGACTGCAGTGGAAGCATCAGGCAGCCATTCTCCTGCACTCAGAGGAATTGCTCTGCCCTATCCCAGCACCTCAGTCGGGCTGTGCTATATCCTGTCTACTCCATGGTGTCCAGGGTAGAACATGCAAGAATCATTATTTTCATCTAATGATCCTAATAAACCTAGGCTGTTCAAGATCTGATTTGAGTGAAGTTGATGATGGACATCACATGGATGCTAACTCTTCTCTGTCTCGGAGTGGGAGCCTTGGATGCTATGCATGCCTTAGGTAGTCTGGGTTCTTTTCATGCCCAGAACTGCAGGGGGCTGTCCAGTGAAGCCCTTCTTGCCCTTCTGGGTTTGTTGTCTCTGCAAGCTTCCACTTCCTTGGCACCTTGCCTCACAGAGCATCATATTTTGATGCTGTAGAATTTGACAGACCTAAGCTTCAAATCAGTCTGGTGTTTCTGAGATGCCCTTCCCTATCTCATCCACACGGCTGAACATCTTTTGTGCAAAACTGATCTGAGTGAGCCCAGAGAAGCAGCATGTACAGGCATCAGAGGGGTTTGCCTATAACTTACCAAAGTCAAAAGCTCAGCCTCTTTCCTCAGTGACCTGTTGCTTACATGGGTTGCCTTGCTGCATGGCATATCTGTCCATGAAGCTCACTGTGTCCACAACTGATGGCTGACACTGTTACAGACACAGACACAACTTGATGAAGTGGTCCTGTTTTGACCCTGGCACAACCGTGATGTTTCATCCTCCAAGAGAAGCTTTCCCTAAATTGGCATTTAGTGAGATGGTTTCTTTCATTCTGAATGTGGAAATGCCCTAAGTAAGAAGGGGTCAGATTGTGACCAATAAGTGAAAACCAAATATATATGGGCACATTTATCCTTTTTTTTTTGCTTTTGTTTATTTCTATGAAGCACAGATGGCATTCTTTTTCATTTCTTGGGTGACCAAGATTTTAACAGGGTGTGGTGTCTGGGTGAGAGGTTGCCACCCAGGAGCATGGATAATTCAAAGGCCAGCCCAGCTTGAGTGATGACTCAGGAGAGCTGCATCCCTAGAGATCTATGTGTGCTTTTCCCACAGCTCAACAGATCCAATAGTCTCCTCTCTTTAGCAGTCTATTTATTTCAGATTTGTCATTTGAAAGAAGAGGTGTATGCATGTTTGCAGCACATGGTTAAAGAGGGACACCCAAAGAGAGGACAAGACAAACTCAAGCAAGGGTGTTGTCATCTCAAGAGAGCCTCCCCTATACAGCCATGTATCTGACTTTGGAGGCTTCTGGAGTTATATGCTAAGAAACCTCTTCTGTGTTGGTGAATGGGATCATATGTGGTTGTTGATGTGCACTGGATAGAACTCCAAATATAATATAAGGCATAGCTCTCTGCACCTATGCTTGGTACTGTGCTCACTTGGGGTGAGTACAGGAGGGAGCACAGGCTGCGGTGGAAGGACTTGAACTCTAACCCCACAGTAGCTTGGAGCTGTAAAACAGTGCACACCTGATCCTGTCCTTCCTGATCCCATCCTTCCTCAAGACTCTTCCCACACCTGGACATATGCTTCTTGCAGGGCAGGGATCAGAAAGGTGAATTCTGCCATGGTCTCTTAAAACTGTAGTTGGAGGGTCAGGGGGTCTGCAGTGCCTCATGGCTTCCTCTATCAGCAGGTCACCAAACTCAGTAACGACCTTGAAGACCTGAGGCAATGCAAAATGAGGGAATAAAATCAGGTTCCAGACCTAACTTTGGGTTTTCTTATATCTAAAAAGTGAATTATCCCACACTTATTAATTTACCCCATGATTCTCATATCCATTTCAAGAGATTTCACACTTAGTGTAGTTGATTCTTCTGGTTCCTAATTTGCTTTGAAGATTTTAAGGTCAAAAGGTTATGGAGATGGGGTAATTGTTTCAGAATAGTAAGGTCTCTGTACTCCATACCCATTGGTCCCCTTTCCTCACAAAACCATTATTCAATAAAAGACAGAATCCCTTCTCTTTTGCCTCTCAGGTAGTAACCAGATTGTCTGAGTCCATCTATTCACACCCAGACATGATGGATAGCAAGTGTACAATAATTATGCAGGGATGTACTGGCTCATTCTTCCAATATGAGAGAAGAAAAATTTCAACATTCTTAATTGTGTGTGGTCTGCAAATATCACAGTGTATACTGTGTGCACTGTAGCCAGTATGAAACTGCTCTCACTTCCCCATGTTGAAAAGTGACAGGCATAGGAGCCATCCCACCTTCTCACATGATTCTAAAGACAATGGGGACCATTAGGTACAAGTTGTTGGCTAAGGAGAATGCTCAACCTATGTGAGGCAGAGGGGTATGGATTATGTCCATTGAGACTCTCCTCAGTTCCCTGGAACATTGCACTTCCCCAGGCACCTGTATGGTCCTTCTTATCCTCACACTGCAGGCAGAGCCAGGAGCTCACAAGATGAACAGAAAGTCAGCAGGTCAGGACAGGGTGAGAGGGCATCCACTGTGCAGACAATCTCAGGGAAGATGGAGATGAAAATAGGAATAAAAATTATCACGGCTCTACCTGTTTGTCACAGCGGAAGACTCTGTGAGACTTGTCAAGCATCCTTATGCCTCAGGCAAATAATTCCATTCCCATGATAGTATACAAGGGGTCTAAAATATCTTAATTATGGTTCTCTTCCAAACTTCAGCACCAGAATGCAATTAATTAGTTGGCTGCCAGGAAACATGGATCACGGCTATAGTTAATATAAAGGGGTGAGATGGAACTGTTTTGAGAGACAGAAACATCCTCACACTTGAAATGGACATGATTGCAATGTCTCATGCATGTGCTCAAAATGACCAAGGTATGCAGATAAATAGATAGATTTATTACATACAGATCATTTAATAATGAAGCTCTTTAGAAATAATGTAGCTATTGAAATATTAAAGTGTCCTGTGAGTCCCAGATGGTGTTTGCAGGAGGAGCTCACTAATGCCTTCAGACTGCAGTGGAAGCATCAGGCAGCCATTCTCCTGCACTCAGAGGAATTGCTCTGCCCTATCCCAGCACCTCAGTCAGGCTGTGCTGTGTCCTTGTCTACCCCATGGTGTCCAGGGTAGAACATGCAAGAATCACCATTTTCATCTAATGATCCTAATAAACCTAGGCTGTTCAAGATCTGATTTGAGTGAAGTTGATGATGGACATCACATGGATGCTAACTCTTCTCTGTCTCGGAGTGGGAGCCTTGGATGCTATGCACTCCTTAGGCAGCCATTTTCTTTCCATGCCCAGTAATACAGGGAGGTGTCCAGTGAAGCCCTTCTTGCCCTTCTGGGTTTGTCATCTCTGCAAGCTTCCATTTCCTTGGCACCTTGCCTCACAGAGCATCATGTTTTGACACTGTAGAATTTGGCAGACCTAAGCTTCAAATCAGCCTGGTGTTTCTGAGTTGCCCTCCCCTATCTGATCCTCATGGATCAGTGTCTTTTGTGCCAACTGATATGAGTGAGGCCAGACAAGCAGCATGTACAGGCATCAGAGGGTTTTGCCTACAACTTCCCAAGGTAAAAACGCAGCCCCTGTCCTCAGTGACTGGATGCCTACATGGGTTGCCTTGCTGCGTGGCATATCTGTCCATGAAGCTCACTGTGTCCACAACTGATGGTTGACACTGTTACAGACACAGACAGCACTTGGTGAAGTGGTCCTGCTTCAACCCTGGCACAACCATGATGTTTCATCCTTCAAGAGCAGCTTTCCCTGAATTGTCATTTAATGGGATGGTGTCTTTCAGTCTGAGGGTGGAAACACCTAAAGCAAGAAGAGGTCAGATTGTAATCACTATGTGAAAATCAAATATATATGCACACACTTTTCTTCTTTTTGTTTTTGTTTATTTTTATGAAGCAGAGCTGGCATTCTTTTTTATTTCTTGGGTAACCAATGAGTTTATTGGGGTGTGGTGTCTGGGAGAAAGGTTGGTTACAGGAGCATGGATAACTCAAAGGCCAGCCCAGCCTGAGTGATGACTCAGGAGAGCTGCTCCCTAGAAATCACACAGCTCTACAGATCTAAGGGGATCTTCTCCTTAGCAGTCTACTTCTTTCAGAGTTGGCATTTAAAAGAAGAGATGTTTGCAAGTTTGCAGCACAGGATTAAAGGGAGGCATCCAAGGAGAGGACAAGACACACTCAAGCATGGATGTTGTCTTTTACAGTAGCCATATACTTTAGACTTTAGAGTCTTCTGGAGTTACATGCTAAGAAACCTCTTCTTTGTTAGTGAATGGGATCGTATGTGGTTGCTGATGTGCACTGGATAGAAGTCCATCAGGGATGTGGTTCTGTAAACAGGTTTACTGTCTTCCTTGTGAGGTTTCCAGAGCATTGTAGCATTACATCTGGCAGAGGAGTAAAGCTGAGCATGCTTAGGCCTGCAGCACAATGAAAGCTCTTTTAATACCCGCTTTAAAACATCTGTCTACAAATGGAATGTTGCCTTGATGTAGATAATCTGCACGGAAGCCTTGTGTAGGCGTTCTTGTGTTTTCTCTCAGCATATGCTAATGACACATAATAATGGGTTTCATTATGACATTTTTATACATGTGGATGAGGCATTTGCTTATATTCATTCCCCTATTACTCTCAGTTGTCACCTTTCCTTTCTGCTTTTAACTAGTCACTCTTCTTCTTTGTTGTCATTTTCATTATTGCTGATCATTCAATAAGTTTGGTTATATTAACTAATTGGGTGATGGTTTATTTACAGGAGTATGGGTAGTTAATTTATAGCAATATCGCTGAAGGAAATGTCTCTTTCCTCCCCAGTATCCATCACCCACCTAGAGATGCCGAAGAAGGGATGGAGCCTCCTGAGCCTATGTGCCTGAGCAACCCTTCATTGCCTGAACATCCACAAGATTTTCTTGTATGAACAGATTCTTGCCAAATTGCCAGACTTCAGTTGGACAGCCTTGTATTTCCTTTGCCTCAACAGTGCTGGATTATAGGGCACATTTCACCACAACCCGCTCACCCCTACCTTCTTAGGTAATCCTGGGGAGTGTGTGTTTGACACTGTTACCTTGATGTCCCTGTGGATGAGGCAGTTCCAGTTGCCATAGAAGAGGATGGGATATAACTCTGTGCCTTCTTATAGTTGTCTGTTGTTCAAAATTCTGAACCAAGACTGTTCAGAAGAGCAGCCATGAATGAGCATGTTAGAGCTTCTTGCCTATATGGCTGGGTGACCAGTAGAACCCAGGAAACTGCAGACAATGGTCACAAGCTGAGGGAAGTGTGGCTTCCTTAGAATGGCTCCGACTGGGGCATGGCAGGAATTAGTCAGAGTTCACAGTGGACTGTCTGGAAATAAGAGGCATCAAGGTTTGTACACACGCCCTGTCCTTGTACTCTCTGGGCTCAGCTTCTGATAAGGGCTGGAAGACAATGTTGCAGGCCCAGACCACATTCTCTTTGCCCTAGAAGCCAAGTTGTACCTTTGTCCAGGGTCAGACACATTGGGAAGGGAACCTGGGCCTCTCATTTCAGCAGTGTGGTGTGAAGTTAGAGAGTTATAGTTCAGTTTTGGGCTAGAAACTTTCCAGAGTCTTTTTGGGGGTACCTGGGTAATTCTCTGACCTAAGTGGTGAGTCATAGGAACCCAATGATGTCATGAAGATGTTGATAGTTTCATTGTTATCCAAGAGTCCTCAGCATCAGCAACACAGTCTAACTACAGCCACACATACAGAAGGGAAATGTCCCATCTGTTCCTCTGTTCCTGGCCATCTGTCTGGTCTTCTGACCTCCAGGCCCAGCATTCAGCAGAGCCCATCACACTATTCTTCCCCTAAGTGCTCACTGACCTCGGGCATCACTGACCCTGTGTGTGCCACAGGACCACCCTGTGGGATTTAGTGGATGCATTACCCCTCACTGCTGTCTGTCATCCCCATAAGCTCCTCCCTCCCGGATCCATTGCCTCCTGCCCTCCCAGTCTCTGACTCTGCAAAGGTTGGCAGCTCTGACCCTGTTCCCATCTTCCCCTTTCAGAGTTTCACACTGAACACACAGGAGGAAAAGCAGAAGTCCACAAGCTATGGCCTTCAGGAAGTCATGAAGTTAATTCAGTGGCATGGTCAGCTAGCTCAGTGGTTCTCACCCTTCCTAATGCTGTGATCCTTTAAGACAGTTGTGGTGACCCTGAACAATAAAATTATTGTGTTTCTGACAACCAGGGAGCTTTCTTGGAACTGACTTAGGCCCTCTGCATATATGTTATAGTTGTCTGATTTGGTCTTTATGTGGGAATCTTAGCAGTGAGAGCAGGGGATGTCTCTGTTGCCTGCTTTTGAGACCCATTCCTTCTGCAGGATTGCTTCATCCAAGCTTGGTGGAAGAGGAACAGAAACAGTGGAGAAGGAGTGGATGGGGTGGGAGGTGGAAAGTTGGGGGATGACTGGGAAGATGGGAGGGCAGGGAAGCTTTGGTTAGGATGTAAAAACAAGAAAAAACCCAAAAAAAATCATTGTGTTGCTACTTTGTTCATGTAATTTTGCTACTGTTATGAAGTGTAATGTAATTATCTGATATGTGGGATATGGGGTATCCCACCCCAACCCAAAGTGGTTGCTACCGACAGGTTGAGAATCACTCAGCTAGCTTCTGGGTCTGAGTTTGTGCTGCTGTGGGATATATTTTGTTTCTCAACAGGAAGCAGTTGTGGGCCTCACCCAGGTAGGAATTTGTACCCAAAAGGTATAGGTGGGAGCTCTATGCGCCAGTCAAGATAATGTTACAGGAGACCTGCACTGACCAGCAGTGGTGAGGAGACTCTGTGCTTATCAGGCTGATAAAGCCACCTATCATTTTACTTTTTTATTGCTCTTCCCTCAGAAGGCACAACATGGACTCTGAAGTCATTCTGAATATCAGTAACCCTCACCCCAAACTTCACCCCAAATTATGGTAACTCCCTTGTCACAGATCCAGCATGGGTGAAGGGGTGGGGAGCAGGAAGCTGAAGGCTGCACTGGAGTTTCTGGATCTCTAAGCAGGTTTGTGCAGAGGATCCCACAGATGAAGAAAAACAGATGGAGAAGGGCATCAACATTTGAAATTTATACCCTGGGACTTAGGCCTGCAGATGCCCACCCTATGGCCTGTCATATCTCCCTTGGGATTTTGACTGCTCTCTTTTGCTTTGCATTTGTTTCCTTTTCCTTTTCATTTGATTCTTGGAATTTTATTTTCCCTCATTAATTTCTTCAGTGAAACATTCATCATTCAACAGTGTGTTGTTTAATCTCCATGAGACTGTGTGTGCTCTATAGTTTCTCTTGCTGTGGGTGTGTAATTTTATTCCATTGTAATAAAATAGGACACATTATCAATGTTTCTATATTTGTCAAAATGTGTTTTGTATTCTTGTATTCTTTTTTTTTGAGACAGGGTTCCTCTGTGTAACTTTGAGCCTTTCCTGGAACTCACTCTGTAGCTCAGGCTGGTCTCGAACTCACAGAGATCTGCCTGTCTCTGCCTCCCAAGTATTGGGATTAAAGGCGTGTGCCACCACCGCCCAGCTGTATTTTGTATTCTAATATATTACCTATTTTATAGAAAGTCCCAGGGCCTGCTGAAAAGAATGTGTATTTTGTAGTGTTTGGATGGAATTTTATGTAGGTAGCTGTTAAGTCCATTTGTTCTATGATATCATTTAAATCGTATTTTTCTATTTTTGTGTGGTTTCCTTAAGTGACCATCTCCTATATGTCCCTTTTCCATTCTGTACACACACTAGTGCAAGCTCCCACTGACATCAATCTCAGAGACATTTATATCCACCTGACAAACAAACATTTTCAGGTCCTGTTGTTTCCAATACTGGGACTCTCTGGGCTCTCACAGCCTATGATAAAGCTGAGATACAGGCCCATGAACAGGAGTTCAGAATCCCAGGGAACACTGTCAGGACACACAAAGAATACTGGGTAAAAATTCTGAAACAGCCCAGTATGAACTCCTGGGTGATGTGGTAAGCAACCTCAGGCTTTAGGGACACCTGAGGACTGCCTGACCTTGGCTCCTCTGTCCAGCCACTAAGTCTAGTACATCCAAGACCAGTACAGTAGACTTTTCTCTTCAGTGGCTTGCAGTGTTCCTACTGGCATGGTACATGGTTTCACCTGTTTCCTTCAATCAGTAAAGAATTCTATAGATTCAGCATCTCCATCTAACACTCTCTGTGCTTCAGAGAGTATTGGGTTTTCAGCCCCTACTAGGGAAAGATGTGCCATCCCCTCTCTCTCACACACCCAAGGAATGACTGGACTATGGAGGATACCCAAGTTAAAAATTGTGGAAGCAGTTTATTTTTATTAACTGGACAACCTGGTGTGTCCTCTTAATCCTGGGCTGCTATGTAGCATAACTTGGGGGAAGGTTACCCGGTGAACCTTCATACAGAGGCCTTTTGTGGATGATACTGGATAAGAGTTTGTTGTTGAAATTCAGCTTAAAGTCATGGCAGTCAGATAGGATTCTAGGTGTTATTTCAATTTTTTAAAATATTATTTGAGACTTGTTTTTTGTCTAAGTAATATTGGTCAATTTTGGAGAAAGTCATGAGGTGCTGAGAAGGTATATCCTTTGTTTTTGGATGAAATGTTTGGTAACTATCTGAGAAGATGCATATTAGAGAGATCCACATTAAGAAAATTAGAGGGAGCTGGAGACTTGGTTCAGCAGTTAAGAACACCGACTGCTCTTCTAGAGGTCCTGAGTTCAATTCCCAGCATCCACATGGTGGCTCACAACCATCTATAATGAGATCTGGCGCCCTCTTCTGTGTACATAATAAATAAATAAATCTTTTTTTTTAAAAAAAGAAAGAAAATTAGAAATGAAAAGGGAGACATAATAACAGACACTGAGGAAATCCGGAGAATCATAAGAACATACTTTGAAAACTTGCATTATACCAAAAAATAAATGGATAATTTTTTTGATATATACCCCTTACCAAAGTTAAATCAATATGAGATAAGCAATTTAAAAAGAACTATAACCCCTAGTGAATTAGAAGCATTCATTAAAAGTCTCCCAACCAAAAGAAACCCAGGGTCAGATGGTTTTAGTGTAGAATACTACCACACTTTCAAAGGGGAGTTAATGCCAATACTCCTCAAATTATTCAACAAAATAGAAACAAAAGAAACATTGTCCAATTCATTTAACAAAGACACAGTTACTCTGATACCCAAACCACAATTTTTGTCATAAACACAGAATGCAAAAATATTTGCAAACTGAAACCAAGAGCACAGCAAAAAGATTATCCACCATGATCAAGTATGCTTTATCCTAGAGATGCATGGATGGCTCCACATAGGCAAATTGATAAATGTAATCCACCACATAAACGAAATGAAAGACAAAAATCACATGATTATCTCATTAGATGCAGAAAAGGTCTTTAACCAAATCCAATACTTCTTCATGATAAAAATCTTGAAGAGATTAGAGACATGCCTCAGCATAATAAAGGCAATTTACTGCAATGCCATAGCCAATACTGACCTAACATAGAGAAATTCAGAGCAATTCCACTTAAATCAGGAATAAGACAAGGCTGTCCACTTTCTCCATATTT
Source organism: Peromyscus maniculatus bairdii (assembly GCF_049852395.1). Lineage (NCBI taxonomy): Eukaryota > Metazoa > Chordata > Mammalia > Rodentia > Cricetidae > Peromyscus > Peromyscus maniculatus. The sequence goes on along the minus strand of NC_134856.1, from coordinate 37,642,017 downwards.
GAATTCTAAGATAGTGCAATAAGACAACTGTAAGAGATCAAAGGGATATAAATTGGCAACAAAGAAATCAAAGTATCTTTATGTGCAGATGATATGATAGTATGTATAAGTGACCTGAAAAATTCTACTAGGAAATTCCTCTAGCTGATAAACATTTTAGGCAAAGTAGCTGGATACAAAATTAACTCATGAAAATCAGTGTCCTCCTCTACACAAAGGACAAATGGACTGAGAAAGATATCTTTCACAATTTTCTCAAATAAAATAAAATCTCTTGCGGTAACTCTAAGCAAGTGAAAGGGTTGTATGATAAAAACTTCAAGTCATTGAAGAAAAATTGAAGACCATATTAGAAGATGGAAGGATCTCCTATGATCATGGATCAGTAAGATTCATACAGTAAAACTGTTATAGTAAAAAAATAGTGTAACATGTATAATAATAGTATAACAGTTCCATCCATTTGCCTTCAAATTTCATGGTGTCATTGTTTTTCTCTACTGAGTAGTACTCCATTGTGTATATGTAACACATTTTCTTAATCCATTCTTCTGATGAGGGCATCTAGGTTGTTTCCAGGTTCTGGCTATTATGAATAATGCTGCTATGAACATAGTTGAGCATGTGTCCCTGTGGTATGATTGAGCATTCCTTGATAAATGCCCAAGAGTGTAGCTTGGTCTTGAGGAAGATTGATTCCCAATATTCAGAAAAAAAAACACCACACTGATATCCAAAGTGGCTGTACAAGTTTGCACTCCCACCAACAGTGTAGGAGTGTTCCCCTTGCCTCCACATCCTCTCCAACATAATCTGTCTGGTATGTACCCACTCATAAGTGAATACTAGAAGTAAAGCAAAGGATAACCAAACAACAAGCCACAACTCCAGAGAAGCTAGCTAACAAAAAAGACCCTAAGAGGGATGCATGGATTGCCCTGGGAACGGGAAATAGATGAGATCTCCATGAGCAAAATGGGGGTGAGGGGTGGGCAATGGAGGGTAGGACATGGGAGATGAGAACATGAGGGAATGGGATGGGGGATGGTCGAGCTGGAACAGGGATGGAATGGGAAAGAAATGAGAAAGATATCTTTTTTTTTGTTTTTCTTGACAGGGTTTCTCTGTGTAGTCATGGAGCCTGTCCTGGAACTCACTCTGTAGCCCAGGCTGGCCTCGAACTCACAGAGATCTGCCTGTCTCTGCCTCCCGAGTGCTGGGATGAAAGGCATGCGCCACCACCACCCAGCAAGAAAGATATCTTGGTGGAAAGAGATATTATGGGGATAGGGAGAAACCCAGTGCTAGGGAAGTTGCCAGGAATCCCCAAGGATGATCCCAGCTAAGACTACTAGAAATAGTGGAAAGGGTGCCTGAACTGAACTGGCTTGCCCCAGTGATCAATCAGATTGGTGAATACCCTGTCATCACAGAGCTTTTCTCCAGTGACTGATGGAGGCAGATGCAGAGATCCACAACCAAACATTAGGCAGAGATTCATGAGGCCAGTCAAAGAGAGAAGATGGATTCTATGAGCAAGTGCATCGGGATCATGAGGGGGAAATCTGCAGAGATGACCAAACCAAATTAGTGGGAACTCATGAAAGTTGGATCAATGGCTGTGGAACCTGCATGGGACTGGACTAGGCCCTCTGCAAGGAGAGACAATTGAGTAGCCTGATTTGCTTGGGAGGGGGGTACCCCTGGCAGTTTAGTCAGAATCCATCCCTGGTACATGAGGGGCTTTTTGGAGCCCATTACCTATGATGGGACACCGTGTGCAGCCTTGAGGCAGGGGGATGGGCTTGGACTTGCCTCTACAGGATATGCCTCCCCCTGGGAGTTCTTGCCTTCTTGTGGGAGGGGGAATAGGGGGTGAGTTAGGGGGGAAGGCTAGAAGGCTGGGTGGGCAAGAGGAGGGAAGAGGGGGATTTCTGATTGGTGTGTAAAATAAAAAAATTTCTTAATTAAAAGAAAATGAAAAAAAACCCAAAACTACAAAAAATAGTATAATATATGGTCACAGTGAAAATGACCATCCTCCACTCAATGCTGATCAGTTCAAACTTTCAACACAATACTTCACATTTTCCACATACATATGGAATCACAGTAAAACCAAGGATAGCTAAAACAATCTTGAATAATAAAAGAATTTCTGGAGGTATCACCATTCCCGATTTCAAGTTATACTACAAAAGCTATAAAATAAAAAGAGCATGGTATTGGCACAAAAATAGACATATTGATCAATGGAATCAAACTGAAGACCCAGACATAAGTCCACACACCTGTGGACACCTGATTTCTGACAAAGCAGCCAAAAGCACACACTGGGAAGAAGACAGCATCTTCAACAAATGGTGCTGGTCAAGATGGAGGGCTGCATGTAGAAGGATGCAAACAGATCCATACCGAATAAAACTCTACTCCCAGTGCATCAGAGATCTCAACCTAAACCAGATACACTGAACCTGATAGAAGGGAAAATGGGTAATAGCCTTGAACTAACTGGCACAGGAAAAGACTGATGAACAGAATACCTTCAGCATAGGCACTAATATCAACAAGTAATAAATGGGGCCTCATGAAACTGAGAAGCTTCTGCACAGCAAAAGACACTGTCATTCAGACAAAGAGGCATCCAGCAGAATGGGATCAAATTTTACCAACTATACATCTGGTGGAGGGTTAATATCCAAAATATATAAAGAACCCAAGAAATTAGATATCAAAAAAACTAATAGCCCAAAAATGGGCTATTTAAAATGGGGTAATTAATTAATTAAAATGGGGTACAGATCTAAACAGAGAATTCCCAATAGAGGAATCTCAAATGGCCGAGAAACACTTAAAGAAATGTTTAAAATCCTTAGCCATCAGAGAAATGCAAATCATTGCTTTGAGATTTCAACTTACACCTTTCAGAATGGCTAAGATCAATAAAACAAGTGACAGCTCATGCTGGTGAGGATGTGGAGTAAGAGGAATTCTCCTCTATTGCTGGTGGGAGTGCAAACTTGTATAGCCGCTAAGTAAATCAGCATGGCAGTTTCTGGGGAAGATGGGAATTGGTCTTCCTCAAGATTCGGTTATACTACTCCTGGCATATACCCAAAGCCTGAGAACTTTAAATGTTTAACATGTGTCTCATGTCTTAGTAATTCTGCTCTATCTTGTAAATCCATAATTTGAATACATGTGATCATATGAAATCACGTGTGAGAATATCCATACAACTTCATTAAAACCCAAACCTGGAATTGGAGGCCCACACCTATAATCCAACCATTCACAAAGCCATGGCAGTGAGATCATGAGTTCAGGGCCAGCCTGGGCTACATAGAGACCTTGTCTCCCAAAAGAAGAGTAAATAAGCAAGTGAAATAGTTGTGCATGGATTGGGTCAGGGGATAGAATGCATCATGTGCACATTTGAATGACATGACATTCCACTATAAAAGGAGACAAAAACATTATGAGAGGTGACAAGTTCAGTCACAAAACATTCTACTTATGTGGAATTGGAGACAAGCCCAAGTATAGCAAGAAAAAGTAATGTCTTGAACTTTGAAGCATTCCCAGATGAGTAGTTTTGACAAGACACTGAGTATAAGTAATATATTTCCTCCTCTGGATCTGCATAAGATGACACTCTTTTCCAATAGACAAAAGGAATTAATGAGATAATTGACTTCAGGTGCCTGGTATCAGAGACCTGATGAAGACATGGGTCAGGTATTGTATGCATGTATTTATGTATCATTTGTGTATTTAAATTCTACCAAGTACATGTGGAGGTTAGAAGCAAACCATTTGTGGTAGTCAGTTCTCTCTTTCCACCATATGGGTCTCAGGGACAAAACTTAGGTTGTCAATGTTGGCAGCAGACTCCCTAACTGGCTAAGCACTTGCCAGCCCCCACCTGACATACGATGGGGCTCTCAAGCATACATGTCCAGAAGTATGGTTTCAGAATCACAAAAACCCCCCCAAAACTGGTAAGCTACATCAAAGCATATACTGTCTGGAGTTCACACTTAGCCACACCTGACTTCCTGGGAATCTGTGGGAATCAACATTGGATAGCCTTTAGTGCTAACTGAGATTGGCCTTGGCTCTATGTTTCCAGCCCTGGGTAGTTCAGGGACCCACAGTCCAGAACTGAGGATTTCCTTCACAACTATGGCTTCTCCTGCCTCCTTGATAGTGTCATGCCTCCTATGCATGCTTGTCCAGTCTGTGGTCCCAGCCCTTCCTGGTGGATATTCTACTTTTAGTATTCTGACCTGAGGAACTTCTGGGCTGAAAAGTTCCCAACTCCTCCAGTCTCTGGGTCAAGGAACAATTTATTTGTGTTTCTTGGACATTCGGGTGCTTCTTGCTAATTCCATTCTGTTTTTTTACAGCTTAGCTGGAGGAAAGTCCTCACATGCTCTGCCTTTCTGTGCATGATCATTCAGAGGTCAAAGACATGGTAAAAATGTGGGCCAGAGAAGATGCTCAAGCTCTTTTTTTTATGGAAAATATATTCTTCTCTCATACAATACATTCCAACCATGATTTCCCCTCCCTCCACGCCTCCTAGATCCCTCCTACTTCCCCTCCCCACTCGATCTACTCTCTCAGTTACCTCTTCAGATAAGAGCAGGCACCCAAGTCAGGACTGCCAAGCCATTTCTTTTCTGTAGAGGGAGGCAGGGAGACAGTCTCACCAACAGACAGACAGACAGACAGACAGACAGACAGACAGACAGACAAAACAGACAGACAGACATTGAAACAGAGATCTAAATGCAAGAGGCTCCAAGCTCATGGAAACACCTTCAATGAGACACCACTCCACACACATTTCATATATTTATTGTTGGCAAAGATATGGAGCAATTGACACCCTTGTACGTGATTGGAGGAGATACTAAAGAATGTAGTCATCTTGAAAGACAGGTTTGCCATTTCTTCAAAAGTTAAACACACACTTGATTGAGCAATTCTGCTTTCAGGGACTTAGCAAAAGGAAATGAAAGAACCTGATCACAAAAAAAAAAAACAATCAAAACAAAACAAAATACTCATGTTCCAAAAAGTTGATGAGAACTTTGGTGGCACAACTCACCACTTAGCTAAATAGAATGTATGATTGTTGTTTGGCTAAGGAGACTGCGTGATAAAGTTTGAGTTCTCATAACTTAGCTAAAGAGAGCATATGACTGTTGCTTAGCTCAAAAAACTGTGTGACAAAGTTCCAGTTTCTGGTTGGATGGACACAGCCCCATTTCCTCCTTTAGTTTTATTACTTAAAAAATAAAATCATTTCTATGGTAGTTTTTGGATTTACTGATTTCTTCCCTTTTGTCCTCAAATACTGTTGGTCTGAGATGTTTGGGAAAGGAAATAAGATGAATAAAGTAATATAAAACCTCTAAATTTGAAAGTATTAATATTGATGAAATGGCTGAATAGGATGTTCTAACTGGACCCCAGAGATGGAGTTGAAGACCAAGATTGTGAAAGTATATAAAAAAACCCACAGATGATTTTGGAAAGATTTTCTCCTTATTTTGTAGTGAAGATATTAAGCTTTTGTAGATATAAAATGCAAATTTGAAAATTAAGAATCAAGAAAAAGGATATGATTTCACATTATGAGTTAATTATTAGAAGATTATAAAAATAAGAAAGATAGGAATGTTGCAGAAATTATATAGATATGTAAATTAGGATATATATATATACATATATATATGAAGGTTTAAAATAGATAATAGCATAATTTGACAAGAATTTTTGTTTTGCTTATTGTAAGTTAAGAATTAGCCTTTTAGATTCTAATTGTCTGGCAATGGTGACCATGAGGAAATAGTTTTAAGAAATTTTTAAGAAATTTTTAAGTTTTAAGAAATTAAGAAATTTTTATTCATTTTACAAACTAATCACAGATGCCTCTCTTCCCTCCTCCTGCTCCTCCAGCCTTTCCCTGCCCAACCACCCCTCATTCCCTTCTACAAGAAGGTAAGGCTTCCCATGGGGAGTCAGCAGAGCCTGGAACATTCAGTAGAGGCAGGTCCAATCCCCTCCCCCTGCTTTAAGGCTGTGCAAAGTGTTCCCCGTAGGTAGTGGGCTCCAGAAAGCCCACTCATGCACCAGGGATGGATCCTGATCCTACTGCCTCTTAAGCAGATCAAGCTACACAACTGTCTTGCTTATGCAAAGGGCCTAGTCCAGTCCCATGGAGGTCCCACAGGTGTTGGTCTAAATTTCATGAGTTCCTACTAGTTTGATTTGGTTGTCTCTGTAGGTTTCCCCATCATGATCTTGATGCCCATTGCTCATAGAATCCCTCTTCTCTGTCTTTGACTGGACTCCTGGAGCTAGACCTGGTGTTTGGCTGTGGATCTCTCTCTGCATTTGCTTCCATCAGTTATTGGAGAAAGGCTCTATGATGACAGTTAGGGTATTCACTGATCTGATTCCTAGGGCAAGCAAGTTCAGGCACCCTCTCCACTATTGCTAGTAGTCTAAGCTGGGGTCATCCTTGTGGATTCCTTGGAACTTCCCTAGTACCCAGTCTCCCAGACATCCCATGATGTCTCCCTCTATCTTGGTATCTCTTTCATTGTTTTCCCACTTCATCCATGTTCCAGTTTGACCCTTCCATTCCCTTATGTTTCACCATGAGGAAACATTAAAGGCCTCTCCTCCCTTGCCTAGATAAACTTTGTCTACCTGCTCCAGGAACTGTGATCATTGAATTTTATGATTATGATTTTCTAAGGATCTTTTGATCCTTTCATGTTAGGAAAAAGTCACTTAATAGTTATATTTTGAAATGCAAATATAGACTGATGTAATCATTGTTGTAAGGTATAAAAATAAACTCTGTGGCCCTGGGAAGAGAGAGAGATACATATACAGAAGAGAGATATACACATATGTTGTCTCCTATATACTGCCTCCAGAGCATAGTAACAAATAAGATATTCCTAGAGGCTCAGAAGAAGATTCAAACTGATATCCGGTGCAACTTCTTTATATCGCCTGCTATATCCACCGGTCTCATGTCCTGATCTCTGTTGGAGCTGGTCCCAGAAGAACTTCATTAATAGCAGCAGCAACAACAACAAAACAGTGGAAACCACTTAGAAGCGCATCAGCCAGGAGTGAGTAAAACGTGTTCATATGACACTCTCAGTCAAAGGACAACTCCACACGAATCTCAAAGACATTATATAAGGAATGGAAAGAGTCACCAATCATCCCTTTTCCATGATAGAATAGCCAGGGCCTTCATCTTTAAAATCATATGCCATTTCCAAAGTATTCCATCAGAAAGCAGTCAATATTTGCTATGATCAGTAATCAGAAAAAGAGTAACATAAAATAACACAGGGAACTCTTTCCAGTGACAGAAACTCTCTCATACTTGATGTCAAGGTGGTTGAATAGCTCAGATTCTGTGAGAATTAACCAAGCAATGCACACACCATTCAACAATAAAGTTTTTCAATAACAAGACCACTACTCAAAGTCTAAAAACCTCTTTGGCAGGGTCCAGAGCACTTGCAGAAATGCCGGGGAAACCTTGAAGGGGAAACATCAGTAGCCCTCTTGAGAGTCGGCCCCCTTCTGAAGGCTGATCTATAGGTGAACTCAGAAGCTGACCAGAAGTTTAGAGCTGACCTGAGATTGAACTCACGTGAAAATAGGGCTGGAACAATAAATCTAAATGTATATATCCTGGACTCAGCAAACAGGATATAGGGAGTGAAAAAAATTATGTCTCTGTAGATACCCTGCATCCTATCAACCATTAGTAATTTCACACTTATAGTTCAGCCAGTAACTTCAAAGAACTACTTCAACCCTCACCCCCTCATCCAGTCCTGAGATATATAACCTACTGCTTGTAAACTTTTCCTATATAAACCCCTTGTAATGAGTGCTCAGGGCTTCCTTCCTCCCTCATGGTAACAAGGTGTCAGCCGAGGTCCCTGCCCAAGCTTGGTTTGAATAAAGAAAACTTTTGTTCTTGCATCGGTATCTGGCTCCTTGGTGGTCTTGTTGAGGGGGAGCTCCCAACTCGGGCATAACAACCTCACAGAGGTTATGTGCAGCAGGAACTTAATAATGCCTTCAGGCTCTCCTGGAAATCCTAGTTATCAGCCCTCCTGCACTCAAAGGAAGGGCTTTTCTCTCTGCCCAGCTCCTGAGCCCAGCTGAAGCTCATCCTCAACTCTCTCTGTTTCTTGGTGTTGAAGACTGGCATTGCAAGAATCATCATTTTGGTGATGTCCTATTTTTGGCCTTCAAGTTCATAGAAGAAACCTCTAAATACTTGTACCCTGGCATAACATAGGTTAGTTATATGGAGGAGGTAGGAGAGGATCAAGTTCTAAAGAAGGAGGGACAGAGCCTCCCTTTCAATTCTTCTCTCATACTTTACATCCTGACCTCAGTTTCCCCTCCCTCCACTCCTCCCAGGAGCACCTCTCCCCATATGCCCCAGATCTACTCCTCCTCCATTTCCCTTCAGAAAAGAGCAGACCTGCCAGGGATATCAAGGTAACAGGGCATAACAAATTCCAATAATACTAGGCACAAACCCTCAGATCAAGACTGGGTGAGGCAACCTAGTAGGAGGAAAGGGTCCTAAGAACAGGCCAGAGAGTCAGAGACCCTCCTCACTTCCACTGTTAGGAGTACCACAAGAAAACCAAGCTACAAAACCATAATTTATAGGCAGAGAACCTAGCTCAGACTCATGCAGCCTCTATGATTGTCGCTGCAGTCTCTGTGAGCCCCTATAAGTCCTGCTTAGTTGATTCTGTGGGCCATGTTCTTGTGGTGTCCTTGACCCCTCTGGCTCCTATAATTCTTCCTCCCCCTCTTCGGCAGTGATCTCTGAGTTCTGCCTAATGTTTGGCTGTGAATCTCTGCAATTGCTCCCATCAGTTTCTGGTTGAAGCCTCTCTGACGATTGGGCTAGGCACTGATCTAAGCGTATAATGGAATATCATTATGAATCATTTAATTTGCCTTTTTTCCAGTTGTATTTGCTTCTATCCTAGCTTTCCAGGCTATCCAACCTCCCCTTCCTGGCCATCCAGGCAGTGTCAGGTGTGGGCTCCCTCTCGTGGCATGGGCCTCAAGTTGGATCAGTTATTGCTAGGCCATTTCCACAGGTTATGTACCAACATTACCCCAGCATGTGTGGCAGAACAAATTGTAGGTCCATATGGTGGTTCCTTAGAAAACTGGGAATCAATGTACACAGCTATACTATTCTTGGGCATATACCCAAGGGACCCTCCACCCGACCACAAGGACACTTGCTCAAATATGTTCATAGAGGCTTTATTCATAATATTCAGAGATTGGAAACAACCTAGTTGTCTCTTAACTGAAGACTGGATAAAGAAAATTTGGTACATTTAACAATGGAGTACGACTCAGCTGATAGAGAGGAATGACATGATATTTGCAGGCAAATGGATGGAACTAGAAATAATTGTGCTGCATAAGGTAATCCAGAAGGAGAAAGACAAACCTGGTATGCACTCACTGATAAGTGGATATTAGCTGTTAAGTAAAGGATAACCATGCTACAAACCACAGACCCAGAGTAACTAAGTAACAAGGAGGGGTTAAGGGGGATGTATGGATCTCCCTGGGAAGGGGAAATAGAAAAGATTTTGTGGGTAGACAGGGAGTGTGTGGATTTGGGAACAGAAAGGATTACATGTGGCTGGATATACAGAAGGAGGGGGTACTGGGAGAAATCCCTGGAATTTAGAGGTACTGGGAGGCAATGTGGAAACTTATTGTAGTGGAAACTCCCCAGAATCTATGAGTGTGACCCTAGTGAAGACTCCTAGTAGTGGAGGATATGGAGCCTGAACTGGTCATTTTCTGTAACCAGGCAATACTTACAGTGGTGGGACAGGAACAGAAGCCTTTAATGACAGAAATGCTTTAAGGGAACACAGAGACCGATTGAGCACATTTTTTTTTTTACCTTTGTATGATGGCATAAAGAGTAAGTAAAAGTTTTTAATAGAGGACATAGAAAAACTTTAGGGATGAAAATAAATTCAGAAAAATTTAATAATGTGGGAGATGAAGGAGAATGATTGTGTCACAGGAACCAAAGACTTGAGGGGGATCTGTGAAAGTTAGAAATAGCCTTCCATACATGGACAGGTACTGGGGGAGACTGGGATAGGATGGTTTTCTATTGGAAATTTCTGGACCTTCTGATGCTCCCATCTGACTTCCAGGACACATCTCACAGTCAAACATATTCATAAATGTCAGGAAAATGTAGACATGAACCTCATAGTATCTCCAGGCCCTGTGGTGGGGGAGAAACTTCAACAGACTCCAACACCACACACACACACACACACACACACACACACACACACACACACACACACACACACAGTCTCAGGCTAGAGGACCTAATGGACGGGTCCAGATCTCCTTAAAAAAGTGTCACTCACTACTTGTGAAATACATAGCTGAGTGGGTGGACTGTCTCAGTATAATGATATTAAGAACTGGTGGTCATTTCATTGGAACTATTGTTATACATTCTATACTGTGAGAACGACTCCTGTACAAAGGACCCCACTTAACAGAGATGGTCTCTGCTCCATTGTCCTGAAATGGGTGCTGGTTGCCTGGCGCAGACACATCATTGACCAAGAAGAGGTCTTGACTCTGAAGTGACCTTTGGCTCTGAAATGGATGGCTTACCAGAGCCCAGGAGTCATCCGGTCTGGGAGAAGGGAGATAAAAAGAAGAGCAGCTTCCTGTGTGGCAGGGGAACGAGCGGGGAAAGCACTAGTCTTCTTGCCCAAGGCAGCAAGATGAAAGGTATTTGTACCCCTTTAATAGGTTTCTCAGCCTACACAGTAAACCGGATCAAGCCGAATTAATAGTGAAAGACCAAGTTTATTGGGCAAAGCACTCCCTGGTGACCTTTCCAGCCCCCAGAGGTGAGACAGGGGAAGGGAGCAAAAGAAATGACAAGGCCACACTGAAGAAGGGGGCCCAAATACCCTGCAGGCACAGGGTGGGGTGATGACGAATCCTACGCAAGCTGGTCCCATGTCCCACCATGGTAGGCAGGGTCCTCAGAAGCTTGCAGCCTTAGGGGAGAAGCAGTAGCCATCACAGGAAATGAAGAACTGGGCCCCTCTGGCGGTTCTCTGAGAGGGCGAGGTCTGGAGAGAGAATTGGAGCTGAGCCTGAGATTATAGCCAAACACCCTTCAGCAGCGAAGCCCACACACCATTCCTCACACAGGGCACTAGAGATCTTTGTGCATGTTCTCAGATCTCTTTAGCTCCTGGATCTTCTGGGGCAGAGTCTTGGTCCAGAACTGCAGCCTTCTGGCCTTCAGGGCTCGGCCCACAACAGGCTTGATGTTCAGCTGCAGGTACTGCTCATCATGGTCCAACATGGGCCAGTAGGGTTGACCCTCGCTGTTGGGGTTCCTGTGGATATGCCAGCCAGTGGGGAAGGGTGAGGTCACTCTGATCCAAAGACTAACCCCCTGATTTGGGTCATGGCAGTGGTACAATTAGGCTGGTGTTTAAAGGGGCTGATGGGTAAAGTGTCCTGATATAGGAATACAAGTGTTGCCCACTAGTTTCTGCTTCATGTAGGGAAAATTGCTTGACCTGTTTTACGTCTACATCTAAGAGGCAAAATCTAAAGAACTGTACACTATGGCTCATGAGCCTGGTCCCTGTGAGATGACCAGTAATTGACACCTACAAAGTGGATGTATAAATGTGCTATCCAGTAGAGAAGAAACTATTATATGATGGAAGATCCGTGAATGCTAAAGAGACAACCACCCCAATAGGAGACCTGTAGGGACCCACATATCCCTATAACACATAGAGAAGGTTGAGAAAGAGGTGTGTTCTCACCCATATCTTGCAAAGTTGGCCCAGTACTTCATCATCCTCCTGTTCAGTAGCTCTTCCTCCTCAGTGAGGAAAACTGGACTCATGAGAAAAATAAATATTGAAGTCCATGACACCACACACAACTGCTTAACACTCACAGTCCCAGCTACTGTCAGACCTGAAACTATCAGCTTTCTTACCTCCCTTCTTCACTGTACAATACCCAACATCCACACATGCCTCTAATTGAATTCGTGCCCCAATGTGCTGTCATCTCCATCACAGGCTAGACTGGGACAGGTTCAGGTTCTAATCTTGGTCTGATTTTTTCAGGCTATGATATGGTACACATTTGATTCTATCATCTCCCAGAACCTAGTTTTCTTCAAATGAACTAAGAGCTCAGGAGTCCCTGAGGTGTCACCTGAGACCTCCATCAGCTCAAGGAGAATAAGGAAGACTCACGTTTCATGCCAAAGAAGAAGGACCCAAAGACAAAAGGAACCTCATCAGCATGGTCAGCCTTCACATGGGGTGGCCTGAGACTCTTGAGAAAGCTGGGCTGATGTTGGAACTCATAGAAGTAGACGGGGTTGTGGGAACCTGAAGATGGGGACAAGAAGTAACTTATTGACCCCTCACCTAAAGTTTTTCTGATACATATTTGGTGACAAGGTACTTTGATCAAAAGTTACCTGGAATCATAAATGTTAAAGAGGAGAGAAAGTCCCAAGATGGAGCATGAGCTATGGAAAAGCCCATGGCAAAACAGTGCTCATGGCCTTCCCAGCTGAATGGTTATGTCAAGTCAATAGATTATCAGCAACCCATTTTCTCCTGTATACTAAGATGACACTCTCTTTAACTAGACATGAGACCTGGATTTTACACTGCTCCACAGTGCTTGCCAGTGACCTACATCTCTGAGTTGCTCCCCTAAGCCTTGTTACAGAGGTACTCACGCTGAAAATGTGCTACTTGGAGTGCAGGGATCACAAACGTGAAGTCTCCCATCATCTCTGTGAACTGTATTTGGAGGGTTTGTGGGTCCTCAGTGTCCCCCATGTACTCTCCCATTAGCAGGTCAGCACACTCAGGAGGCAGCATCTACTCCAAGGAGATCAGGATGAATGAGGTTAGACATGTTGTTGGTTAGGTAGGCAAGAGCCTTTGGTATGAGGAGAATGTGGTCTGTGATGAGATAGGGTGTAGGTAAAAATATTCATGGTCTTATGTCACCCCACACAGAATCACACATATATACTGACCTTCATTAATAGGGTTGCTGTCTGAGAAGGAGATATGAGAGACCTATCTATTTGAATAGGACCAGAGGTATCTCACCATTTGTGCTGCTGTATTCTTCAAAACATCCTGCAGGTTCTCTCTGGTTATTTCCTTTATTGTCTGAGCGAAGCCCATGACCTGGGGGTGGGGCAGAAGTGTGGGATCTGATGGACTTGGATTAGAGATGTATTGAGTTCCCACTACTTAACATATGAGTCTCCAGACTCCCAGAGGGTTGTAATTGAGCCTCACCTTGGGGATGGTCCAACCATACTCATCATTGTTGACACCAATGATGCTGGGGACAGGGTGAAAATCCACAGATGCTAATAACTCTTTGGGATGCCTGGGAAAGAACGCCCCATCCACAACAGCAGGGATGATCTTGAAGACCTGAGGGGTATAAAGAGTTAATGCTCAAGATCAACAAAATACATAGCCTGATACACTGAGTTACTACCACCATTTTCTCATTTTTGCTAGACTCCGGGTGCTCAGCTCACTCTGGAAGAGAATCTACACTTGGAATAGCCTCTCTTGGTATTCATATTATACATAGAGTTAAAGAACAAAAAGTCTGACTAGATCTTCCCAGACACACAATTCTACCTACCTTATTAATGATCAGAATCTCTGCTTCACTCTTGCCTCTCAGACAGTGCACAAAAGCCTCTGAGTCTATGGCCTCACATCCAGACAGGTTGGCCACCGTCTGTAAAGGGAAGAAGTGCGGATAAGATTTTTTTTCAACACAACCTTGATGCTAAATACCACACTATAGTGTGTGTTGTGTGTGGATTGGAATAAATATAAATTTTTCCCTTTGTCCTATTCCTCAAAGAAGACAGCCAGCAAGCAATATCCTTTCAACTTGCATATTTGTTTTTGTTGTTGATTTTGCTTAGAGTAGTTATGTTTACTTCACCCATCTTTCTGTGTTTCATGTATGAGAGAAGGAGTAAGTTTGCCAATGGTTGTATGTGAATGTAAGAGGACAAAGTCTTCTTTCTTCACAGATATCCCATTATTTTAGACAGGTGATCTTCTTGATTTACTGCTCCTACATTAGCTAAGCTGCTCCGTGAATATCCAGTGATTCCCCTGTTTCTGCCTCCCACCTGACTACAGGAATATTGGAATTACAGATACATGCTACTATCTCCAGGCTTTTGTGGCTTTTGGGGATTTGAACTTAGGTCCACAAGCTTGCACTCCAAGCACTTTTAAAAACCCACAGAGCCATCTCTCAAAGAAGATGTATTTTTTTTGGTCAGTGATGGAAGCTGCTAGGAGCAATTTGCTGGTAAGATAGCCCAACCATCCAGTATGAAGAAGAGGCTAACTCCTAACCCCTGTGTTTCTCAAAATTACTGGAAAGAAACTGTTTTCCATGATCATTGTTTCCCCTCACTGAACAGAAGACCAGACTACCAGACCATGAAGGCTGAGGGAGAAGACTAGGGCTATGATGGTTGAGGGCACTTACAGAGTAGACCATCTCGTGGGTGTCCGAGATAAGGTCAGGCAGCAGGGCTACTCCACTTTCCATGATGGCTCTGTGGAAGAGTCCTTTGGACAATGGGGACAAAACATGTGAAGACACACTTGTGCCACCTGCTGACTCGCCAAAAATAGTGACCTGGTCAGGGTTGCCTCCAAAGTGGGCTATATTCTGCTGAACCCATCGTAGGGCAGCCACTTGGTCCAGGTAGCCCCAGTTGCCTCTGGCATGCTGGTCTCCAGTGCTGAGAAGTGGAAGGGACATGGATCAAAGGGCTGTCTAGGTTCTGAACTGATTCTGCTCAGCCCAGTCCTAGACTCACCTGAAAAAGCCCAGGACACCCAGCCGATACTGTATATTGACCACCACCACATCTTCAATGGCTGCCAGAGTGGATCCATCATACATGGAAGCCATACCTGCAACCATCCCACCACCATGGATCCACACCATCACCTGGAAAAGTCAAGAGAGATGCCAGGAAGCTCCTATCTAGCCCAAGCTCTGCAAGACTACGTACTAGAGTAGCAGACGAATGATGTGCCTCTATGCAGCTCCACAAATACATAGAAATACTCAGCACATCAGGGCCTTGGTCATGGCTAGGAACTTCTAGTAGCCCTATAGGATGTTTCTAGTCCCCATCCCTACCATGTATTTTAGTTTGAATTAATGGCATTGTGTAGAGAGTAATGTCATAATTATTCAGACTCTTTATAGTGGAAGAAGGAGGGGCTGTCTCCATGGATTCTTCTCCAGATTAAAAAAGGAAAGGATTGCCGGGCGGTGGTGGTGCATGCCTTTAATCCCAGCACTCGGGAGGCAGAGGCAGGCAGATCTTTGTGAGTTCGAGGCCAGCCTGGGCTACCAAGTGAGTTCCAGGAAAGGCGCAAAGCTACACAGAGAAACCCTGTTTCGAAAAACCAAAAAAGAAAAAAAAAGGAAAGGATCACCAATCTCCTGGGCACAACAGATAACACAAAAGTAGAAACTAATAACCTCAATGTAGAGACTTGAGCACCTAAGTGGTTCTGCATGGCTCATGATGTAGAATGAGTCCTGGTTTTATCAAAGAACTAAAGCCTTCCGTCACTCAGTACTCTAATGCTCTGTGTCCCATACCCATGTTTCAGCTGCATAGTATGGCTGAGAAGGCCTTTTTTTGACACAAATAGGAGAAGAGTTTTCAACAAAGTCCATATTGCAATGGAGCTCAGGTTGCTTTTACCCCTTCTAATCATCTTGAAAACCATACCCTGTCCCCAAGCTGATCATTGTCACACACTCACAGGCAGTTTAGAGCCCTCATGGACATGAGCTGGTGTGTAGATGTTGAGATGCAGACAATCCTCAGACATAGAGATGGGAGGCAGGGTCAGTTTCATATCCTTCAGGCCCTCTGCATTCAACATTTCAAGGCTTTGCAGACACCTGATGGAAATAGCAGACAGATACTCCAAGAGATGTACAGTGGTCAAAATCAAATGTGAGTCTGGATTTTTTCTAAGCTACCTTTAAATGCTGTTCTTCATGATGCCCTGTTAACACATATTCCCTCTAAAGTTCCTTCCCACCAAGGTAAAGGCCGCAGGCTCCATGAGAACTGGGATAGAGCCAGATTTCTAGGGAGAACTCCAGTTGGCTTGGGCCTGGATGTTGTTTTTTCTAGCCTGGGATATAGAGAGTTCTAGGTGTCTCTATGCAGATTATTGGCTGTATTTTGTCACATTCACTGAACTGCATAAGAACAGAAAAGTGACCTAAGCGTTAACAGGCATACAATCTTTTCCTACTCTCTGTTCCTGGCTGTAGATGTGATGTGACCAGCTCTTATAATTCTCTTTCTCTGTGAATTCCCCCACATGACGAATTGCAATCTGGAACCTAAAACAGCAGCTTTCTCCCCTAAGTTGCTTTTGTCAGTATTTTATTACAGTAACAAAAAACAAACTAAGTTTGCAGTATTAGAGTCTTGTATGCACAGATACTAGAGGTATCGGTGGATACTACTGCCTTATAATACAGACTCTCAGGGAACTTCTTTTTCCTACACTGTCTCCAGGGAGAATTGGTTACATATCCTTGCTCCTTGGTCAGTGGTGCCTGGCCCTATAGGTTGTCACAGTGACTGTGAGTGTGGGCTTAGCAAGTATCCATGATGCTGCACTCCTGAGGATCTGAAGTGAATTGTATTGGATTCAGGGGTGCTCTCTGCTTACTATGTCACACAACTCATGCCTAGCGATCCCTCCCATTGTGGCATAGAACAGGGCTTAATGTGAATCTGTGAACAATTTTAGCTTTGTTCCTCTTTATAGTATCTGCATCTAACTCCCTATGGGTACCAATCTCTGACCCAGGAGACTGGTAAGGTTGTTCTACTCAACCTTAGTACATGTGTTAGGAAATGCATGTGGAACTCCCCACAATGGAAGAAAACTGCTACAGAGCTGAGATGGAGGAAAGACTTCAGCATGGCTCAGAGCTCAGAACAACTCTTCACCCCAGGGCCAGACATCCTCTGGGTCCAGAACTTACATGGCTGGATATGAAGTCCCATCTCTCACACCACTCCATGGCTCAGGGGACTCAGGGGGAGCAAAGCGCAGTTTTCCTACAGGTGGCTTTGCAAAGGGAATTCCCAGGAAGCTGTGGACACCAACTTTGGTATCCTTCACATGGACAAGGCTGCCTCGGACCTGGCCTGTGTGTGTGTTTCTGATGGGGCTGGCCTCTGATGAGTCCTGACCTGTGGGTGGAGAGATGCCATCAGGGTTAGTTTTGTGCAATCAGTTACCAGAGATTGTGAGAGTTCCTATCTCACTCTCACTAGTTACCAGGGCACACAGAATAGAAACCTGGAACCTCACAGTTCAGCTGTGAGGTCTGAGTATAGGAGCTCCTCTATCCCTCAGGGCCCGGAACCTTTTCTATTATCCCTGTTGAAAGGTGTCAGAGCATTTTTGGGGCCAAAGAGGTTACACACTCTGAGCAATTTGGCCACATGAATTTATGATTATTGTCATTCTTATCCAGAGGTCAGTAAAAGTTACAGTCATAGCTATATACCAAGGAGGAAAAACATCTTCTGATCACTTTCTTTAGAATTGTCTAGCACTGTCCAGAGCTCCTTACACTGAACTGTATTCCTCAGTCTGGAGTGATCTTAGACATCTCTGATGGTCTGGGTGGGCCCACAAAAATCAGTGGGCTTTGGTTAAGAGATTGGGAGGCACCTGTTTCCCATGCATCCATCCCCCAATCTGCCCCATGTTCCCTGGGCCATCCCTCCCACAAGCTCAGGCTCTGACATGCAGCATTTTGCAGCTCTGCCTCTAGTCATTCCCCATTGCCAGCTTAGTGAGCCTCACCCTGCACATGGAGGAGGAGAAGCAGGAGCCCCAAGACCACAGCATTCGGCCAGTTATGAAGTTGATTCAGTGGCATGACAGCTCTCATCCTGAGTCTGTGCTGCTACATAGGACTCCCACGTTTCAAAAACAGGAAGCAGAATATGTGGGCCTTGCCCAGGCAGGAATTTAAATAAGAAGGATGTAGGCAGGAACTTGGTGTGGTGGGGCAAAGTTCTCATTTTTTAAAAACTGATTAGTCAGAAGTGATAGGAGCCAGTGTCAAGAAGTTAGGGCAAAGTCACCTCTGCTATTTCTTTTTCCTCTTTGACTTCCTGGAAAGGCACAAGGTTGATTCTGAAGCTCTCATGTGATACTAGGAATCTTGTCTTCACTCCTGGGCAGAAAGCTGTAACAGGAGAAGATAGAGGGCTTCATGAGTAGGTACTTACTCATGATGTCACAGAAGAGATAGGCCATTAAAGGAGCTTTGAGTGTGACCTTCATCCTCAAGAATCCTCTGAATTGGAGACTCAGTGAGCCTGTTTCCAGGGTCCCTGGTCCTTACAATGATCTTAGGGTCTACTTAGACACCTCCATGTTAGGTCAAAGTTGTTAGATCAATACACAGGGCAAATTCTTCTGTTCTTTTAAAGTCCTCAGCCCCTCTTTACTCCATCCTCATGATGTGTCTTCTCTAGTGGCCAGCTCCTGTCAAGATCAACTTCACAGTCATTTATCCATTTAACAAATGTTTAATTGTTTGAGTTTATTTATTTACTGTGTTCATGCTTTTTTTAAATTTATTTATTTATTTATTATTTATTTTTATTGCATGAAAAAATTATTTTTTATTTTTGATTCATTTTACACACCAACCACAGACACCCCCCCTTTCCCTCCTCCTGCCCCTCCAGGTTTCCCCCTGCCCAACCCACCTCTTTTCTCTCCTCCAACAAAATGAGGTCTCCCATGGGCAGGTACAAAGCCTAGTACATTCAGTTGAATCAGGACAATCCCCTCTCCCTGCATCAAGGCTGTGTAAGGTATCCCACCATAGACAGTGGTCCCCAAAAAGCCAGCTCATGCACAAGGGAGGGATCCCAATCTCACTGCCAGGGGCTCCTCAGGCAGACCAAGCTACACAACTGTCTCATTTATGCAGAGGGCCTAGTCCAGTCCCATGCAGGCTCCACAGCTGTTGGTCTAATGTTCATGAGTTCCTGGTAGCTTGGTTAGGTTGTCTCTGTAGGTTTCCCCATCATGATCTTGATGTCCATTGCTCATAGAATCCCTCTTCTCTCTCTTTAACTGGACTCCCAGAGCTTTGCCTGGTATTTGGCTGTGGATCTCTTCATCTGCTTCCATCAATTACTGGATGAAGGCTCTATGAGGACAATTAGGGTATTCACTGATCTGATTACTGGAATTAGCCAGTTCAGGCACCCTCTTACTGTGTTCATGAACATATGTGTGTGAATGCTCCCAGGCCATGGTTCACAAATGGAGGTGATGGGATGATTTGTGTAAGTTCCTTCCTCTGTGTAAGTTACTTCCTCTAATTCCACCATATGGAACCCAAAGTGGAACTTGGGTCATCAGGGTTGGAGGAAAGTTCTCTTGCCACCCCTTGATCAATATTACATGTAACCATGTGACAAACACTTAATGGGCTTTGCTAGGTCCAACACTGGGGTCAATCTGATGTCTCAGAACCTATGATAAACCTGAGATAAAAGTCTATAAATAGAAGTTTCAGAATCACAATAAAATGCTGACATGATGTATCAAAGGATGCGGGATCAGAAGTCCGTATTCAGTCCAGACTGATTTCCCAGAGGAAGTGGTGTGGGGATCAGTATCAATCGCCTTTACTGCCACCTGAGAATTGACCTTGACTCCAAATTATCTTCATTATTATCTAAATAATAGTTTATAGGCTAACAGCATGGCACTTCCTCTTTGGTGTCTGGCTGGCTGTTTACCTGGCACAGCACAGCTCAGTTTTCCTGCCTCCTCTGATCAACAGGTGCTCCCTATATTCCATGTCACCTTTTCAATGGACTCTTGCCCTGTCTGTGGTTCTAGCCTTTCTTGGAAGATGTTTTCTCTACTCCAAGTTCCCAACCAAAGAAAGAGCTGGACCATGAAAGCCGTGAAGTAGCCAGTTCCTCGAATCTTGGGATGAAGGAACTAGATTCCCAATGTATCATGGACATTGCTGTGCTTCTTAAGCCCAGACATGTTTGTAGCTCAGTTAAGAAAATCCTGGTGTGCTCTGCTACTCACTGCACCATCACTCAGAGCCCCTGTGTTGATGATGGTCATGGCTACAGTAAAAATGTGAAATGAAGAATATACTCATGCTCTGTTCTGTGGAGGGAGGCAGGAGTGAGTATGGAGAGCAAGAGAGAATGAAAAAAGAGATGAGATCGATAGATAGATAGATAGATAGATAGATAGATAGATAGATAGATAGACAGGGAGAGTAGAATGTAGGAGCTCAAGTCCATGAAAATTCCTTCAATGAGGTATTACTATATCCTTGCTCAATAATCAGATTTAAGACCCATAAAGTCAAGTGTTGGCAAAGACATGGAGCTCCTGGCACTACATACACCACTGGAGGGGATACAAAATGATATGGTCATTATAGACATCAGTTAGACATTTCTTTTAAGCAAAACACATTTATCCTGTGATTGAGTAGTTTTACTCCCAGGTCTTTAGTTCAAGGAATTGAAAACAACAATTACAGAAACTCATACTTCCAAAGTTCATAAGGGCTTCAATAAAAGTAGTGAAAATGAGGTTACTCAGGTGTGCATCAACTAGGAATTGGGTAAAATATGTTGTGTACATATATGGAATGACACTGTTAACCAAATACAGCACACTTGAATCTTCAGGACCTCTTACTCAGTAACAGGACCAGTCACATAGGAATTCTTTTCTAAGATAGGATAGCTAGGACTCTGATGTTTCTAAATTATATGCAGTTTCCAAAAAGAACCATCAGAAAGTGGTTGCCCTGGAGCAGAGACCAGGCAATGACTGACCGAGAGGCGCTCAAGGGAACTTCTTCCAGTGAAATTAGGAGACTCTTATTTATGTGAAAGTGATTTCTCAGGTCATAGTTTTATGCAAAATTAACCCATCTATGCTAAAAGTAGGCAAATTTCATTGCATAGAAATCATTGACATTAGAGATTCTAAATGTGACACTGGGCACGGGGGGGGGCAATAGAGGGTAAAGGATGGAGCAAGAGAACATAAGGGAATGGAATGGTAGAGCTGGAACAGAGTCAGAGCGGGAGAGTAACAAAGAGATATCTTGATAGAGGGAGACATCATGGGGATAGGGAGAAACTGGGTGTTAGGGAAGTTCCCAGAATTCCACAAGGATAACTCCAGCTTAAACTACTAGCAAAAGTAGAGAGGGTGCCTGAACTGGCTTACTCCAGTAGTCAGATTGGTGAATACCCTAATTGTCATCATTGATCCTTAATTCAATAATTGATGGATGCAGATGCAGAGATCCACAGCCAAATACCAGGCTGAGCTCTGGGAATCAAAGAGAGAGAAGAGGGAATCTATGAGCAAGAGGCATCAAAATCATAATGAGGAAACCTACAGAGACAATCAAACCAGACTGGTGGCAACTCATGATCATTAGACCAACAACTGTGGAGCAACCATGGGACTGGACTAGACCCTCTGCATAAGTGAGACAGTGGTGTAGGTTGATCTGCTTGAGGGGCCCCTGGCAGTGAGATTGGGATCCATCCCTGGTGCATGAGCTGGCTTTTTGGAGCCTACTGCCTATGGTGTTACGGGTTAAGACCTGCCTCAGCCGAATGTACCAGGCTCTGTTGACTCCCCATGGGAGGCCTTATCATGATGGGGGAGAGAATGTTGAATGGGCTTGTGGGGGGAAGGCTAGAGGAGTGGGAGGAGGGAAGAGAGGGGGATCTGTGGTTGGTGTAAAATGAATTAAAAATTTCTTAGTAAAATAAATGACACAGCTACTGAAAGTCTAAAGACCATTTGGTGAAGTGTCCTGTATGTCAGCAGAAATGGAGACCTCACAGATGCATGGGTGCAGCAGGAGCTCAAGTTCCCAGTAAATGTATCTGGCAACTGTCCTCCTAGACTCAAAGGAAGGGATCTTCTCCGACCATCTACTGATCCAAGGCTAAAAGATAGTCTTGTCTTTCTTCTGCTCCCTGGTGTTTGCAATGTGGAATATAGAAATCATCCCATCCAATGGCCAAACACCCTAATAGTTGTGCTAGAAACCCCATCCAACGACTGAGGGATCTGGATGCAGAGATCCACGACTAGGCCCCGGGTGGAGCTCAGGGAGTCTAATTAGCGAGAAAGAGGAGGGTTTATATGAGCGAGAGTTGTTGAAACCAAGGGACAAATAGCCAAATGAATGGAAACACATGAACTATGAACCAATGGCTGAGGGGCCCCCAACTGGATCAGGCCCTCTGAATGGGTGAGATAGTTGATTGGCTCGATCTGTTTGGGAGGCATCCACGCAGTGGGACTGGGTCCTGTGCTCATTGCATGAGTTGGCTGTCTGAAACCTGGGGCTTATCCAGGGATGCTTGGCTCGGCCTGGGAGGAGGGAACTGGACCTGTCTGGACTGAGTCTACCAGGTAGATCTCAGTCCTCAGGGGAGGCTTTGCCCTGGAGGAAGTGGGAATGAGGGGTAGGCTGGGGGAAAGGGGAGGGGGGCGGAAGGGGGAAGAACAAGGGAATCCGTGGCTAATATGTAGAACTGAATGGTGCTGTAAAATAAAATAAAAGGAAAAAAAGAAATCATCCCATCCAAAATGCTATAGATTTAGTGTCTCCCCTCCATACCCTCTTTGTGTGTTCAGGCTCTATCTATGCAGATGTTCTCTTTGTCTTCATCTCCCTTTCTGGTCAACATCTGGGCTTTGGGAACTGAAAGGACCACTCCACCTGATTCTTCCAAGCTCAAAGATGTGGAAGTAGCTTCTTTATGTTACCAGGAAATGTTGGTGTGTCCTCTTAATTCTGGCTGCTGTATAGCATGACTTGGGGTAACATCCATATGTGCTCTAACTCCCACTGCACCATCATTCAGAGGCTCTTCATAGATGATGGTGGAGACTATAGTGAACATGTAGAATGAAGAAGATTCTCAAAATCTGTGTGTGTGGTGAAGAGGATGGTCTAGAACCTTTCATTTGCAGGTAGGAAGAGGGAGGTGGACTAAAGTCTACAGAACTCTCTTTATGGAGATACTACTACATATGCACATACTCAGTGGTGGCAAAGACAGGGAGCCACTGGCATGTTCACACATGCATACCCAGAGGAGATGCAAAATGGATAGTCATGGTGAAAGACAGGCTGACCTCTTCTTCAAAAGTTAAACACACTTGTGCTGGGACTCAGCAAATCTATTCCTGTTGATATAGCCTACCTGAATTTCCAGCACACTTTTTCCATTCTGTATCTGATCTTGTCCTCTGTCTCTATGGCATTTATTATCAGGTCAGCTCAAACATAAACTCTACAATGAGGATATTAAGAGTCTGGCCATGAGGAAGCCCACATCATGAGCATCATTCTTTGTTCCATCAGCTCAGTGTAACCAAAAAGAAGAATCTTTGGATGAGAAAGCTAGCCCTCAATATATAGCATACCTGATGGTACCTTATTTTTGGAATTCATGGTCTTCAAAATTGTGAACAAATTCCTATTGGTTATAAGCCACATAGGTTATGATATATACAAACTCATGTATGTACCAATCTATGCATATATGCAATTGTGAAGCAGTGTGTGTGTGTATGTTACAGACAGACATCTAACTCTTGAGCTCATACATTTCACGTAGCCAGGCCACATGTGTCTGCCATAGACCTGAGCTTGCTTATTATGATAGTTTTTGTTATGGTCACATAAACTTTAAAAGATACCAGGGCTGTGGTAAATCAAATGTTTTACAAGCTACTTATATAGATGAGAATTCTTAGGGCTTATTAACAGATGGACATGATATTTTGACATCCAGTCACCTCTGATGTGTCAATTTTCCCAAACATCTGAAGTGGAGACAGGATATTGAATCCAGGGTCTCATACATGTGAGACAAGTGCTTTATCTCTCAACTCTATATCCACGAAGTATATTTTCATCTTTGATAATTTCATGTACAGATTAACATATTTAATTCATGTTTACTCCCCTTTCTAGACCAACTCCTCCCAAATTCCCATCCAATTCATGCCCCCTCATTATAACCCATCTAAACTCACTGTATCCAATTAGGTATTTAAAAAAACATTTCATATCCCACATTTACTAGTTGGCCCAGAATCCAGAGTCCTATGAGCATTAACAATCTTGCGTCTCACGAAAATAGATCAAGTTGAGCTCAAAGGCCAAATGGGTTGGTTTCTGTATTTCGTTACGTTAAGACAATGTCTTGAAATGTAGTCACAGTGGCCTAGGATTCTAACACTCCTGGCTCAGCCTCTGAATGCTGGGATGAAAGATGTGTACACTAAACTTTTTAATGAAACCCTTAGGGCTAACATCAAGCATAACTTTGTGTGCCCACATGCTTCAGATACCTCTGAATGAAAGTGAAATCAGTGAAATGAGGAGTATGTGACAGCCTGTGATTGTTTAACTTAGAAAGACTGTGCTAATCTGTCTTCCAAAAAGATTGCGTAATTTCCTACCCCCTCTACCCGTGTGTGCAAGTGCTTCCCACCCTCACCTGTGCTGGGACTTTGCCGATCTTCAGTATGGTTGTACTGGGTGGCTATCTGCTTATGGAGGAAGATGGTAAGGATAACTGCAGCCTGGGCTACATAATGAGTCAAGAAACATGACTTCTCTCCATGGAAGAAGAGTCTTAACATGGAAGTGACTCAGGCTGCAGCTGCTGAGGGGTAATGGAGCTGAGACTCTGCAATGAGAGGAGGGAATCTCAAGGACGTTATGCTGGATGGCAGCTAGTCTCCAGTGGTTCCTCTTATAGGACATGACAGGAAGAGCTTCAGTGTTCCCAAACCATATGCAGGTGCAAACTAGAGCAACAGAAAGCATATGGAGGGATTCTTGAGATGGG
Source organism: Peromyscus maniculatus bairdii (assembly GCF_049852395.1). Taxonomy (NCBI): domain Eukaryota; kingdom Metazoa; phylum Chordata; class Mammalia; order Rodentia; family Cricetidae; genus Peromyscus; species Peromyscus maniculatus. The sequence goes on along the minus strand of NC_134856.1, from coordinate 37,616,834 downwards.
GGATGGTATCCATGAGCTCAGCTGCTGAGCCTCTGCTTAGCATTCCCCTCTTCTGTGCCCTGGTGTCCAGGACAGATAACACAGGAGTCTCTACCTTCATGCATAGGTCATGGTGCCTTATGGCTGGTGTTCAGCAGTGATTGGAACAAGGGGAATTAGCCTGTGTAAAGTGGTGAATGAAGAGCACAAGTTGCTCAGAGACAGAAGTAGCATGAGGCCCCAGGATCTAAAGAACACACAATGTGCCCTCTTTAATAACAGAGAAAATGCTTTGGGGAAACAAAAGGCATATTGAAGACATTTTGGGCTTATTGAGAATGACATAATCTAAGACAGGTTGAATTTGTGGACATGAGAAGTTTAAGCACACACACACAAGCTAACAAAGAGAGGTCTAAGAGTTGAAATTAAATGAAAATTCATCACATGGAACATAGATAAGAGTTACTGTTGTTCAGGAGGAGTTGTGGAAAACAGGAAGATACTTCTATACATGCAGAAGCCATCAGTCATGGTGCCAGGGGCAAGGATGTCTTCTGCTAGACACACGTGTGCATTCCTCCCTCTCCCACCTCACACCCTTGACACACACCATAGTAAAAGATCTTTAGACTCCCTACAGGTACTGATCTCTGACCCAGGAGACTGGCAAAGACTAGAAGCCTTAGCCATGTATCTGAAAATGCATGGCAGACTACACATCACAGACAGAGAACTTCTGTGGGGTTGGGATGAAGGAAGCACCTCATTCTGGTCCAGAGCTCAGGGCATATTGTCACCCCTGGGTCCCAGAACTTAGATAGTTTGATAGAAAATGGGCTTCAAAGGGAGTGGCACTATGGGATGTGTGGCCTTTTTGAAGTAGGTGTAGCCTTGTTGGAGTAGGTTTGGTCTTGCTTGAGGAACTGTTTCATTGTGGAGGCAGGCTTTGAGATTTGATATATTCTCAAGCCATGCCCAACGAGACTGTTCCCTTCCTGTTGCCCTTGGATCAAGATGTAGGATTCTTCAGCACCATGTCTGCCTGCATGTTCCCATACTCCCAGCCAACATGCTCACAGTCATGATAATAATAGACTAAACCTCTGAACTGTAATGGAGCCATCACAATTAAATATTTTCTTTATAACAGTGCCTTGGTCATTGTGTCTCTTCACAGCAATAAAAACCCTAAATAAAACAGCAAGATAGGAGTTTCCATCTATCACACCAGTGCAAGGGTCAGGGGCCTCAGGGGGTGCAAAGCTACAGGTGGGTGGCAAAGGGAATTCCCAGGATGTGTGGACACCAACTGTCCTGCCCCTCTCATGGAGGATGCTTCACCTCACCTGCCCTGTGTGCGTGTTCCTGATGGGGCTGGCTTTGTCCTGTCTTGTGGGTGGAGAGATGCCACGTGTGTTAATTCTGTCCAGGCAGCTGTCACCACACTGTTGTTTCTCACTTCATTTTCACTAAGGTACGTCTGAAAGGGAATCCAGGGTGTCTAAGTTCAGCTGTGGGATGTGGGGATAGGATTCCTTCCTTCTTTTCTTTGTTTAGGTTTTCCAGGCACAGTTTCTCTGTATAGCGTTGGATGTTCTAGAACTTGCTCTGTAGACCAGATTGGCCTCAAGTCAGGGAGATCCTCCTTCCCCTGCTGCTATGGACCATGGCCTATCACTGTAGAACTTCCTTGTAGAACTTGGTGTTTTTCTGTTTTTCCTAGCATAACACAGCCATGCATTTCCCTATCAAAACTTTCTATTGTTGTGCTTAGTGGTTCCGATGTATTGCTGTCCAGTCTGAGGTCCCAGCCATTACTGACAGCTGCTCTCCCTTCCCTCAATTCCTTGACTAAAGGAACGGATGGGTTTTGGGCATGAGAGGTGAAAGAACCAAGGTAAAGCTTCTTTTTATATCCTGGGGTTCATGTTACTTCTCCGTGTTATAAGAATTTTTCCCAGTTCAGCTGGTGTGGAGGTTTGAATGAGAATGGCCTCTATAGACTCATATATTTGAATGTTTGGTACCCGGATGGTGGGCTGTTTAGGAGGTGTGTGTTCAGAGAATGTGTGTCCCTGGGGATGGGGGATTGAGGTTTCAAAAGCTCATACAAGGCCCAGTTTATCTCTCTGCCTCTTGCTAGTGGATCAGGTTGTAAACTTTCAGCTACTGCTCCAGCACTGTGCCTGCCTGCTGCTGCAAAGCTGCCCATCAGGATCGTGGTCATGGACTCATCCTCTGAAATGATAAGGAAGCCCCAATTAAATGCTTTCTATTATAAGTTGTGTTGGTCATGGTGTCTCTTCAGAGCAACAGAACTGTGACTATGACAGCTGGGGGAGGGGTGGAATCCATGTGCTTTCTTATTCACTGCACCTTCATTCAGAAACCCTCTGCTGGTAATTGCCAAGGCCATAGCAGATATGTGAAATAAAGATGCTGAGGTGCATTTCTATGGAAGGAAGCAGAGAATGAGTGCAAGTGGGAAGGGGAAGCAGAGGCTCAAATTCCATTAAAACACCTGCAATGAGACACTCCTTCACACCCCTTCAATACAATCAGACTTAGGAACTTTAAGTCCAAGTGGTCACAAAAATATGGGATCACTGGCACCCTCAGACATGTCTGGAGGAGATGCAAAATTGTATACTCAAAGAAGACAATTTGGTACTTTCATTAAAAGTTAAACACACATATGTTACATGATTCAGCAATTCTGCTCTCAGATCTTAGCCCAAATGAAAAGAAAATATTGTTCTTAAAAACATGTTTGAGATGTTCATAAAAGCTTGATTAACAGAAAGACAAACATGGTATTTACTTATGTGGATACTAGATGCAAAGCACAGGGTAACCAGGCTACAATCCACAGATCCAGAAAAGCTAGGTAACAAGGAGGAATCTAAGAGGCATGCATGGATTGCCTTGGGAAGGGAAATAGATGAGATCTCCATGAGTAAACTTGGGGTGAGGGGGGCAATAGAGGGGAGGAGATGAGGGCTGATAACATGAGGGAATGGGATGGTTATAAGCATGTGTGTTGCAACTCTAGGGGAAAGATATCCTGACTGAGAGTCAGCTGACACCTTGCACTTCTAGGACAGCTCTAGCAACTGGAGCTCTGCTCTAGAGGGAAAGGTATCCTGGATACCTGGAGCTGCTAGGACAACTCTGATAGCTGGAGCTTCAATGGGACAGTTCAGCCCTGGAGGGTAAGATATCCTGACTGCTCAGGAGAGTCAGGCTATCTGCTAAGACAGCTCAGCTCTGGAGGAACAGTTATCCTGACTGTTTGGAGTCAGGCAATACCTGGTGTCGTGGGGGATGGTCTCCCCACAGGATATTGCAATCCTGTTCCTCTTCTGGAGAGCCACTACAGCTGAGCTTTGCTCAGCCCCCACTTAAAGGCTCTGCTTCTTCTCCCACCCAAGATATTGCTTCTTTTGCTTCACTCTGCTAAAGGGGAAACCCCTGCAGAAATGTAGCCATCTCCTCTGGCTCCGGTGAAAAGTTGCTACTTTTTCTGCTCAGCTCAACCTTGCTCAGTACCCTAAAGGACAGCTCCGCAAAGTTCTTCTGTTCAGCTCTGCCTTGCTCAGCCCATGTAGGAGAATGTCTCTGTAAGGTTTTTTTTTTCTTCTGCTCAGTGCACTAAGTGACAATTTAGCAAGGTTCATCTTCTCTGCACCAGCAAATGAAGATCTTTACACCCACAACTCTTTTGTGAAAGAGATTTATTTGGGAGGGAGGAGTCTAGGGGAGTGGCCGCCTCTACCACGGTGGGAAAGAACAGCCCCCAACTGAACAGGCAGGGTGGTTTATATGAGATCTCTTGGAGGTGGAGTTTCTCCAGGGAGATTTTCTGTCCTGGATTTGGTTAGTTTTTTTCTGCTCAGAGATTGGTTAGTTTTGTGGGTTAGGGCCAGAGATGGCTCTGGTTTCAGAGCCAAACTGTGTTTCTTTTACTGGCCTTTCTTAGCTTTTTGACTCTAATTCTAAGACCAGGGTATATTTCTTTCACTGGCTCTGATTCTAGGGACAAAGTGTGTTTCTTTGGTACTGGTTTCAGAGTCAGGACATGTTTCTTTTGTTCTGGGTTTGGGGATAAAGTGTTTCTCTGGTTCAGGTTCCAGATCCAGGGTGTGTTTCTTTCTCTGGTTCTGGGCTCCAGGGTCAGGGTGGATTTCTTTTTTTTTTTTTTTTTTTTTTTTTGGTTTTTCGAGATAGGGTTTCTCCGTGTAGCTTTGCGCCTTTCCTGGAGCTCACTTGGTAGCCCAGGCTGGCCTCGAACTCACAGAGATCCGCCTGGCTCTGCCTCCCGAGTGCTGGGATTAAAGGCGTGCGCCACCAACGCCCGGCCCAGGGTGGATTTCTTTAGCTAGCCCCTTTTTTCTTACAATGGTTGAACTGTGGAAGAGACAGAGTGGGAGATCAATGAAAGAGATATTTTGATAGAGGGAGACATCATGGGGATAGGGAGAAATTTGGTGCTAGGGAAATCTCAGGAATCCACAAGAATGACCCCAGATTAGACTACAAGCAATAGTGGAGAAGGTGCCTGAAGTGGTCTACCCTGGTAATCAGATTGGTGAATACCCTAACTGTCATCATAGAGCCTTCATCCAGTAACCAATGGAAGAAGATGCAGAGATCCACAGCCAAGCACCAGGCTGAGCTCTGGGAGTACAGTCAAAGAGAGGGAAGAAGTATTATATGAGCAAGGGGATGGGTCAAGATCATGATGGGGAAATCTACAGGAACAACTGAACCAAGCTCATAAGAAATCATGAACTTTAGACAGACAGCTGTGGAACCTGCATGGGACTGGACTAGATCCTCTGCATTTGGGAGACAGTTGTGTACCTGGGTGTTTGAGGGGCCCCTGGCAGTGGGATCAGGATCTATCCCTGGTGTATGAGCTGGCTTTCTGGAGCCCATTACCTATGGTGAGATGTCTTGCTCAGCCTTGATATAGAGGGGAGGACCTTGGTCCTGACTCAACTGAATGTACTAGGCTTTGCTGACTTCCCATTGCAGCTCTTACCCTTTTGAAGGAGGGGTGAGGGGTGGTTGTGGGAAGAAGGGTCCAGGGATCTGTGGTTGGTATATAAAAATGAATAAAAAAATCTTAAATAAAAAAATAAGAAAAAAGAAGCTTGATTAAAAGTAGTGAAAATCTGGTCACTCAGGTATGCATCAGATAGAGTGTGAGTAGGTAAAATGTATTGTGTGCATATGTGGAATGACACTGTTAACCAAGAACAACACACTTGAATAACTTGTACCTAGTATCAGGAACAGCCACAAATGATTCCTTTTTCCATGGTAAGATGATGTGGTGGTTTGAAAGAAAATGGCCCCCAAAGGAAGTGGCACTATTAGAAGGTGTGGCCTTGTTAGAATAGGTGTGGCCTTGTGGAGGAAGTGTATCTTCATGGAGGTGGGCTTTGAGGTCTCATATATATGCTCAAGCCAGACTCAGTGTTCTAGTCCACTTCTTGTTGCTTTCTGATTAAGATGTAGCCAGTACCATGTCTGTCTGCATGACACCATGCTCCATCCCACGATGATAATGGACTGAATCTCTGAACTATAAGTGAGTCACCACAATTAAATATTTTCCTCTATAAGAGTTGCCGTGGTCATGGTTTCTCTTCACAGCAATAGAAAACCTAACTAAAACAGAAGCTAGTACCAGGGTCTGGGGTACATTGTGATCAGTCTGACCATGTTTTCATTTGGAGGAATTTGGACTTTGGTATTTTGGGTTAGGAAAGCAGTGGCATGCTTTAAGTACTGCTTAATGGACCATACCAGTAGAAGCGTGGAAGACAGTGGTGCTGAGTGTGATTTGATGAACTGTGGGAACACTGCTCAAGAGGTTTCAGAGAAGAATGTCAATATGTGGCCCAGAAATTGGTCTTGTGGTATTTTGGTGAGGAAAATGGCTGCTTCTCACCCTTGTTTGAAAAGTCTGCCTTAGAGTAAAGTGAAGAGTTTTGGATTATTTCTATTGGCAGAAGAAATCTCAAAACAGCCTAGTATAGATTCTGTCGTGTTGTGATTAGTGTTAACTCTGATGAAGATCCATAATGAAATGGAGTAAGCTGAGCAAATAAAAATACAAAATGTGGCCGGGTGGTGGTGGCGCACGCCTTTAATCCCAGCACTTGGGAGGCAGAGCCAGGCGGATCTCTGTGAGTTCGAGGCCAGCCTGGGCTACCAAGTGAGTCCCATGAAAGGCGCAAAGCTACACAGAGAAACCCTGTCTCGAAACCCCCCCCCCAAAAAAAAATACAAAATGTGCAAACTCAGAAATGGGACACCCAGAAATGGAATAGAGCTAAATCCCATGTTCAAGGATATGAACAGGTTAAAAAATGGAAAAAAGGTAGTGATGACCTCAGGGCAAGATCCCACTCAGCTAATCAATTTCCAAAAAGCTTAGAGTCAGGTATGGTGATCCACACTTTTAATCCCAGCACTTGGGAGGCAGAGGCTGTCAGATCTCTGAGTCTGAGGCCAGCCTGGTCTACAGAGCAAGTTCAAGAAGAGCCAAGCTTAGGCAGTGAAGGAAAACAGAGACCTGGTGAAGGTGTAACTAAAGGAAGGTGCCATATTCCAGCCCCAGCAAGCAGCAGAACTTGGCAGTGTCAACCTCATGGTTCTGAAGTTAAGGACAGAAGGAAGGGACTATGGAATTTGTCTCTGTGTCTAAGGAAAGCTTGTGAGGCCAGGTATGTATCAGGGCTGTCCCTAAAGGGAGGCCCAGAAAGGCCATTTCATGAAGTTGTGAAGTTGAAGCCTGGATTGCCTGGAGATTCCAATATGTTGGATGTGCCACAGACACAGGATACCTGCAGAGAAAACTGCTAACAGGGATGGAACCAGCCCACCAGAAAGAAGTGGCACTATGAGGAGGTATGGCCTTGTGGAGGAAGTGTGTCATTGTGGAGGCAGGCTTTGAGGTCTCACATAAGCTCAAATCACAGTGTTACAGTCTGCTTCCTGGTGACTTCTGATCAAGATGTAGCCATCACCATTTCTGTCTGTATACTGCTCTGCTCTCTGCTTTGATGATAATGGACTGAACTTCTGAACTGTACATGAGCTACCACAAGTAAATTCTTTACTTTGTAAGAGTTGCCAAGGTCATAGTGACCATTCACAGTAATAGAAACTCTAACTAAGATAGATAGCCTGGGCCCCGATGTTTTTAAAATCTATGGAGTTTCCAAACTGTTCCACCAGAAAGCAGTCAACAGTTTACAGGGAGCAGAGACCAGGCAATGGTTAACATAAAGGACCATGAGCTAAATTTTTCCAATGAAAGAATTATTCTCATACTTGAAGTGTGTGTTGTTGTTTATCTCATCTTCTTCTGCCAACTTACCAAGATATGCTGGTAAAAGGTAAATTCGATTGCATAGAAATCATCTGACAATAAAGCTTTCCAATGTGAAAGAGCTACTTAGCATCCAAAGCCCCTCAGAGAACTGTCCTGTCCATCAGCAGAAGTGCATACCTCACAGAGATGTGTATACAGCAGGAGCTCAGTAATGCCTTCAGGCTTCTGTGGAAGTTTCAGGCACAGCTCATCTGTACTAAAAGGAAGGGCTCTTCTCTCTGGCAAGCTGTAGAGTCCAGGCTAAAGAGGATTCTCATTTCTCTACTGCCCCCTGGTGTTCAGAGTGGGTACTGGAGGAATCATCACTGATGATGATTTATTAGTTTAAAGCAGCAAATGAAAGGACTTGGTACCAGTTTTCCCGGTCAGAGAGTAGTTGCACACTCCTTTAGTATCAGGCCCCTAGGAAGAAGGACTGTGTTTGGCTTTAGGTTATGCTGGTTTTGAAGTTCATTTTAGGACAGTTTGTCCAGCATAGTGAGACCCTGTCTCAAAATCAATCAATCAATCAATCAATCAATCAATCAATCAATATATGAACACATAATAAACAGTATATAGGTTGATAGAGAAATGAACAAAGAAGTAACAGAGGCATAGCTCTCTGCACCTCTGCTTGGTGCTGTGCTCACTTGGGGTGAGTACAGGAGGGAGCACAGGCTGCGGTGGAAGGACTTGAACTCTAACCCCACAGTAGCTTGGAGCTGTAAAACAGTGCACACCTGATCCTGTCCTTCCTGATCCCATCCTTCCTCAAGACTCTTCCCACACCTGGACATATGCTTCTTGCAGGGCAGGGATCAGAAATGTGAATTCTGCCATGGTCTCTTAAAACTCTAGTTGGAGGGTCAGGGGGTCTGCAGTCCCTCATGGCCTCCTCCATCAGCAGCAGGTCACCAAACTCAGGGATGACCTTGAAGACCTGAGGCCATTCAAGGTGAGGGAATAAAATCAGGTCCCAGACCTAACTTTTGGTATTCCTGTATCTAAAAAGTTAATTCTTCCCCCCACATTTATTAATTCATCCCATGATTCTCATATCCATCTCAAGAGATATCACACTAGTGTAGCTCATTTTGATTCCAAATATTGTTTTCAAGACGTTAATGTCAAAGGGTCATGGAGATGAGGTAATTGGTTCAGAATAGTAAGGCCTCTTTACTCCATGTGCATCGGTCCCCTTTCCTCACAAAACCATTATTCAACAAAAGACAGAATCCTCTCTTCTCTCTTGCCTCCCAGGCAGTAACCAGAGTGTCTGAGTCCATCTTCTCATATCCAGACAGCAACTGTACAGGGATTATGCAGGGAGGGACTGGCTCATTCTTCCAGTAAGGGAGAATAAGTTCTCCAACATTCCCAGTGAGTGTGTGCTCCCAACAAATCTCATAGTGTACACTACGAGTATTGTGACCAGTATGAAACTGTTCCTAATAACCCATGCTGAAAAATATGAGAGAGAAGGGCCATCCCACCCCCTCACATGATTCTAAACACAATGTGGACCATGAGGTACAATTTTGTTGGCCAAAGAGAACACTCAACCTCTGTGAGGCAGACGTGTATGGATGTGTCCAATGAAATCCTCAGCAGTTCCCTGGAGCATTGCACTTCCCCAGGCACCTCTATGGTCCTTCTCACACTGCAGGCAGAGCCAGGACCTCACAAGATGAACAGAGAGTCACCAGATCAGGACAGGGTGAGAGGACATTCACTGTGTAGACAATCTCAGGGAAGATGGAAATGAAAATGGGCATCAGAGATGGACCACACTGGTGGAAGCCCATGAACTGTGGACTGTGGCTATGGAGCCCCTACGGGACTGGACTAGGCCCTCTGGACATGGAAGATGGTTGTTTAGCTTGAACTGTTTTAGGGGCACCCAGGCAGGGTGTTCGGGATCTGTCCCTGGTGCATGGGCAGGCTTCTGGGAATCCGGTCCCTGTGGTGTGACTCCTTGCACAACCATGGTGCAGTGGGAGGGAGATTGGACCTGCCTGGGCTCAGTGAGCTGGACTCTGCTGACTCCCCATGGAAGACCTCAATTTGGGGGATGTGGAGATGTGGGGTGGATTGGGAGGGAGGGCTGAGGGATGGAAGGAGGGAGGAGGGGGGAGTCTGTGGATGATGTGGGGAGTGAGTGGAGAATTTCTTAGTAAAGAAAAACAAAATTAAAAAAAAAGATTGTAAAAAAAGAGAATTAAGCAAGAGTAGCTTGGAGGATTCATGAACACAGTAAGGGTCACCTGAAAAGGAAAAAGCAGCTCAAACCAGGTTCTGTCTTCTAATCCTCCCACTCCACATACCACGTGGGCTACCCACAGATGCCTCTTTCAATCCTGATCACTCAAGGGAGACTCTACCTCCAGCCAAGGTGGATTTTATTTACTGGATGGTGCACAATGCCAGTGGGGACATTAGTTTTGTTCTCTCCTAGATGTTATATCAACTATTTGTGCCGAAAGAGCATAGCTTTTGTGGGTTTCTTTTTTTTCTGAGTTTCAGGGTGTTTCATTTTTTTCATGAGGCAGGACATTTTGCAGAATCATTAAACAATTGAACAAAATATAAACAAATAAATCTGGCACTGAGGTGTCATATTTCTGAGAAAAAAAAAAGAAAATGGGCATCAGAATCTCCCTGCTCTACCTTATATCACAGTGGAAGAATCCATGAGATAGTTCAAGCACCCTTGTGGCTCAGGCAAATAGTTCCATTTCCATGATAGTATACACAGACCTTTACAGTTTCTAAGTTATGGTCCTTTTAAAAACCTCAGCACCAGAAAGAAGTTAGTTGGCTGCCAGGAAATATAGCCTGGGATAATAGTCAATTTAAAGGGATAAGATAAAACTGTTCTGAGTGACAGAAACATCCTCACACTTGAGATGGACATAGTTACAATGTCTCATGTCTTTTCTCAAAATAACAAAAGTATGGAGATAAAAGAATGGATTTGATTATATATGCTCCATTTAATAGTGAAGCTCTTTAAAAATAATACACTTATTGAAATTCTAAATTCCCCTAAGCACACAGGGGTGGTTGCAGGAGGAGCTCACTAATGCCTTCAGACTGCAGTGGAAGCATCAGGCAGCCATTCTCCTGCACTAAGAGGAATTGCTCTTCCCTCTCCCAGCACCTCAGTCAGGCTGTGCTGTATCCTGTCTACCCCATGGTGTCCAGGGCAGAGCATGCAAAAATCACCATTTTCGTCTAATGGTCCTAACAAACCTAGGCTGTACAATTTCTGATTTGAGTGAAGTTCATGGTGGACATATTCTCTGTGACAGACTGGAACATGCCTTGGATACTATGTACTCCTTAGGTAGCCCTGGAGTCCTTCTGTCTCAAGGTTCAGGGAGGTGTCCAGTAAAGACTTTCTTGCTCTTCTGGGTTTATTATCTTTTCAAGCTCCCACCTCCATGGCACTTCACCTCATAGAGCATCTTGTTTTGGTAATGTAGAATTAGGCAGACCTAAGCTTCAAATCAATATGGTGTTTCTGAGATATCTTCCCCTGTCTGATCCACATGGCTGAACATCTTTTGTGTCAACTGATGTGGATGAGGCCAGAGAAGCAGCATATACATGCATCAGAGGCTTTTGCCTATATTTTGCCAAGGTCAAAAGCTCACCCCCTGTCCTCAGTGACTTTGCTGCCTACATGAGATGCCTTGCTGGTAGGCATTTCTAACCATGAAGCTCACTAATTCACCACTGATGCCTAACATTGTTACAGCAACAGACAAAACATGGTAAAGTGGTCCTACTTGGAGTCTGGCACAACCATGATGTTTGATCCTCCAAAAGCAGCTTTCATTGAAATAGCATTTAGTGGAATAATGTTCTTTCAGTCTGAGGGTGGTTGAGCCAAGCCCATAAAGGGGTTAGATTATAACCAATATGTGAAAACCAAATATATGTACACACACATTTATCCTCTTTATGCTTTTGTTTATTTCTATGGAGCACAGCTGGCATTCTTTTCTATTTCTTGGGTGACCAATGAGTTTATCATGGTGTGGTGTCTGAGTGAGAGGTTGTTCACAGGAGCATGAATAACCCAAAGATCAGCCCAGTCTGAGTGATGACTCAAGAGAGCCGCATCCCTAGACATCTATTCGTGATTTTTACACAGCTCAACAGATTCAAGAGTCTCCTCTCTTTAGCAGTCTACTTCCTTCAGAGCTGGTGTTTGAAAGAATAGATATTTGCATGTTTGCACCACATGGTTAAAGAGGGACACCCAAGAAGAGGACAAGACAAACTCACCATGGGTGTTGTCTTCTCAAGAGAGCCTCCCCTTCAAAGTATCCATACATCTGACTTTGGAGGCTTCTGGAGTTACATGCTAAGAAACCTCTTCTGTATTGATGAATGGGATCAAGTATGATTGCAGATGTGCACTGGGTAGAAGTCCACCGGGAATGTGGTGCTGTAAACAAGGTTCGCTTTGTGAGGTTCCTAGAGCCTTGTAACTGGCAGAGGAATAAAGCTGAGCATGTTTAGGCCTGCAGCACAATGAAATATCTTATAATACTCCTTTTTAAAAACATCATTCTACTAAAGTAATGTTGCCTCAATGTAGATAATCTTCACAGCCAACAATATTGTGTTGGAGTTCTTTTTTCTCTTAAGTTTTCTCTCAGTATATAATAATAATACATAATAATGGTTTTCATGATGATGTTTTCATACAAGTGAATGAGGCTGAATAAGGCATTTGCTCATGATTATTCCCCTATTACTCTCATTTTCCTCTTCTCCTTTCTTTATTAACTAGTCCCTCTTCTACTTTATTGTCTTTTTAATTGTTATTGATGATCCAGTAAGTTTGGTTAGAGTAACTAATTGGTTGAGGGTTTATTTACAGGAGTATGGGTGGTTTATTGGTAGCTATATCACTAAAGGAAATTGTAGATGTAACTAACCGTCTTATTAAATAAGAAACACAGAAACAATGTAAAAGAGAAAGCCGAGAGGTCAGAGCTCAGAGCTAAAATCTCACCCTTCCGCCTGCGGTGTCCCAGCTTCCCGAAAGAGAGCTACTTCCTGTCTGTACGCCTTTTTTATAGTATTATTGTTCTGCCTTCTCATTGGTTGTAAACCCAAACACGTGACTGTCTCGTCACTGTCTGAATGTACAGCCTCCTAGGTCTTAAAGGCATATGTCTCCAATGCTGGCTGTATCCCTGAACACACAGAGATCTATGGGATTAAAGGCGTGTGCCACCACCGCCACACTCTTGCTATGGCTCTAATAGCTCTGACCCCCGGGCAACTTTATTTATTAACATACAATCAAAATCACATTTCAGTACAATTAGATTACCACCACATTTCCTCTTTTTCTATTTTAATAAAAAGAAAAAAAAGCAAAAGGTTATAACTAACAAAAGAAAAACTATATACAAAAGTACAATAACTATATACAATATATACAAGTAATAAATACCTAAACAGGTATTTGACAAATCAGAGAAAATAATTCCATTATCTATCCTATTTTGGTAAATCCAAGATGTATCTAATGCACTTTCTATCCTAATTAATTTTCAACCATAACTAACTAATCTTCAACCATAACTAACTAATCTTCAACTCCCTCAGAGACCCAAGAAGGGAATAATATTAGCTAACAAAAATAAAAACAGGAAGTGCATGCAAGCAACTTCCAAAAAATTTGTGAGTTGACAGAAACAGCCAGCTGCCTGGGCAGTCACCTGAGGTTTCTCCGCAGTGTTGGGGCATCATCTTCAGCCTATAGGCTTAGTGTATCTGACAGACTCATTTGTGATGTAGGATGTACACAAGGTCAACAGTTCAACCTTACATTGGGTGAGAGCAGTCCATGTACCAGAAACACCTGAATTCCACTAGTGTCCTGTCATGATTCAGGATTTTAAATTCTGGAAATTGTTGACAGTTTTTTAATTCAGCTGTTCATTCTTCTTGGCTGTGTATATATGGCTTCATCTCAGCATCCCCTTCTTCTCCACATCCCTCTATTAAATGCCAGTCTACTTTCGAGAGGCATGAGCTTTCAGCTGCTGTTCCATTGCACAACAGAAGCCATTGGCCCTCTGCCTGTTAAGCTGCCTTCAAAGAAAAGGGCACTGTACCTTTTCCGGATTGCAAAGGCCACTTCAGGGATGGGGCCATATTGTCCTGGCCTCAGAAGATGCCTTTTGATGAAGCCATAGCCACACTTGTTTTGGCAACAATCAGTAGTCCTTTGTTTCGTGTTCTGTCTGTCCATTTTGTCCTGTTGATTTGAGGATACTTTGTTGTCCAGTGGCTAACTTTTGCCACAATGAAAGTTGACTCCATATGCAGTTTCTTCAATGCCCATATTTTCTCTGAAGTAGATTGGTATTGCCAGGAGCCGACATGACTCAAAAAAGAAAAAATTTCTAAGTTATTAAAACATTTTAAATGCCATATTCTGTAGATCTCTGAAGGGTTTGAAGATGACCTGTCTAAAACATCTCTGCTCAATTTTTAAAACATATCTAATATGACTACAAGTTCCATTGTAATGTCTAACTACTAACTTTCATTTCTTTATATCCTAATAGTTGGTAATAATAACATTCAAGGATCAGAAATTTGCATTACATTGTTAAATGAATGGTATAAATACAATTAGAAATATAAATATAGCATTTTCTAACAATATCAGTTTTAAATTTGTATACAATATAAAACAATTCAATCCAATGTAAAGTATTTAAAATTAGTAATTGTCTTTTTCTTTTCTTTCTTTCTCTCTCTCTCTCTCCTCTCTCTCTCTCTCTCTTTCTTTCTTTCTTTCTTTCGTTTAAATAAGAACTTTAAATCTAATCTCCTTTGCTTAGCCTTTTTCCTAACCCTTGACAACAACTTGTAACCAACTCCCCTAAATACTGAAAATTATCCCAGACCCAAAACCCATAAAAAAGACCAAAAAACCACCTGCCCCACACCACCTCTTTGGGAATGTGGACGTTGTATTCTTAAAATTGCTTCCTGCTGGATATGGGCGAAGTTTTCATTATCCTGAAAGAAAAATTTTAGGTTAATTGTCAAATTCTAGGAAAGGTAACTATATCCTTCATTATCCAGTCTGTGTATAACGCCAAAGTTCAGGGTTTATCTCAAGTCCTTATTCAAGTAGTCTTTGAGACTGGATCATCTCAGCTAGTCATCTCAAAATTGCTCTGAGCACCTTGTAGTTCAAAGCTGATCTGTGGATGTTGTTTGTCAGCTTAATGATATTATTATTGTCCACGTGGAATTGTTGTTGTTGTGGGGCCCCATCTTCTTTCTGGAGACTTCAGTTGATGTTAGGCCTGGCCGTGATTTCCTGCAGAAAACTGATAAGAGACTGGAACACAAAAACATATATATGCAGCTAGCCTTTTTTCTAGAATTAGTTAGTACTCTATATGACCATTCATATCTTAACAAAGTTTAAGATATATATTAATGTTGTAAATTTTGATATAAGATTCATACTTTAAGAAAAGTTTAAAGAATCAGAATAGAATCAAAGAGTTGAGATTAGTAATAGAATAGTCCCTTAATTAATTTTGCTTTTGTCCCGTACCATAGCAGAAGATGGCTCTTTTATTCTGGCATGATACAGGGAGTTTGCATTTTCCTTTTAACAACATGCTTGATTTTAAAGAAGGAGAGAGCCATTCTCCAACTCCAAAGTCAGCTTTAAATTTTAATTGAACTGGGACTATTAGAAGACAAATAGTGTTAAATCTTTAGAGAAAAGCAGAAACAAACATTTAGGAAGACATAAAATTTTTTAGATAATATATACCCATACACCGTTTCATTCTGTTTCTTGGGATAGATGATTTGTCCCTTTTCTTCAGTTGTCTCATTTGTCCAGTGTTCTTCAGATTCCTTAACTTTCATTCTCCTAAAAGACAAAAACAAAAACCTTTCCCCAAGACTAATTTTGGGGATGTTTCCTTTTGGCAAGTTATTATCTGATTAAATGAATAGGCATGTGTTATTGATACAAGTTAGTTTAAATTGGATGTTCATGCTGGTTGATGAACTATCACCTCCTCTAATTAAGAGGTCTCTCTTGTTCAAATTGAACCTTTATCAATTTTGATGGTACCCACAGCTTATCTTCTCCTGTAGAAACAAAAGCAAAACCTTGTCCCCAATGTAATACATACCCTGGTTTCCATTCTGAGGTCAGCACATCCTTAAAGTATATAGGCTGATTTAATTCTGTAGTTTTTTCTATTATCCAATGTCTCTCTGCAGCTGTTGTTCCTTTCTCACTGGCATTCAGAAAATTCAAAGTTAGAAGAGCATTATGCAGTCTATTTCTGGGAGTTTTTGTTACCCATTTCTGTTTGTTTAGCATATCCTTTAGAGTTCTGTTTGATCTTTCTATAACTGCTTGACCTGTAGGATTAGGTGGTATGCCTGTAATATGCTTTATATTGTAATAAGCAAAAAACTGTTTCATTTTAACAGAGACATATGATGGAGTATTGTCAGTTTTGATTTGTGCAGATATACCCATGATGGCCATAACTGCTAGCAAATGAGTGATTACAGAATCAGCTTTTTCAGAACTCAAAGCAGTTGCCCATTGAAATCCTGAATAAGTATCGATAGTGTGGTGTACATATTTCAATTTTCCAAATTCTGCAAAGTGAAACACGTCCATCTGGCAGATTTCATTTCTCTGAGTACCCTTTGGGTTACATCCTGCTGGTAATGGCGTTTGGTTGTAGAAGGAACAAGTAGGACATTTCTTTACTATTTCTTTGGCTTGTTGCCAGGTTATGGAAAAATCCTTTTTTAAGCCTTTACTATTGACATGATGTTTTTTTATGAAATTCTGAGGCCTCCAGCACATTTCCTATCAATAATTTATCAATCTCATCATTGCCTTGTGCTAGAGGGCCTGGCAGGCCAGTATGGGATCGAATGTGAGTTATATATAAAGGATGATTCCTTTTCCTGATTGTATCTTGTAATTGAATAAATAGTGAAGTTAATTCTGAAGCATCAGGGATAAATTCTGCAGTCTCAATATGTAACACCACTCTTTCAGCATACTGAGAGTCAGTTACTATGTTGAGAGGTTCTGAAAAATCCATTAATACCAACAAAATAGCATACAATTCTGATTTTTGAACTGAATTATACGGACTTTGAACCACTTTACTTAAATTTTCTGATTTGTAACCTGCCTTTCCTTCTTTGTTGGCATCTGTATAAAATGTACGAACTCCAGATATGGGTTTTTGCCGTACAATTCGAGGCAAGATCCAATCAGCTCTCTTTATAAGATCAATTATATTGCTTTTTAGGATATTTGCTGTTAATTTCTCCCAAAAAAATTACTGCAAGCTCTTTGCCAAGGTTCACTTTCTGTCCATAATTTTTCAATGTCCTCCTTAGTTAATGGTACGACAATTTCTGCTGGGTCTATGCCTGCTAATTGACGAAGTCTCAATTTTCCTTTGTAAATCAAGTCAGAGATTTTTTCCACATAAGTTTTTAATTTTTTATTTGGTTTATTTGGTAAAAATATCCATTCCAATATAATATCTTCCCTCTGCATTAATATTCCAGTAGGAGAACGCCTAGAAGGTAAAATAACCAAAATGCAATCCATCTTTGGATCAATACGATCCACATGTCCTTCATGCACTTTCTTTTCTACCAAGGCTAATTCTTTCTCAGCTTCAGGTGATAATTCCCTTGGACTATTTAAGTCCTTGTCACCTTCTAAAGTTTTGAACAAATTAGTCAGTTCATCATTTTTTACCCCAACAATAGTTCGCAGATGAGAAATATCTCCAAATAATCTTTGAAAGTCATTAAGAGTCTGTAGTCTATCTCTCTGAATTTGCACCTTTTGGGATCTAATTTTTTGTAGCTCTATTTTATATTCTAAATAATTAATAGAATCTCCTCTTTGTATCTTTTCAGGAGCAATTTGTAATCCCCAGCAAGGCAAAATTTTCTTTACTTCTTCAAACATTCTTTCTAAAGTATCTGCATTTGAGTCAGCTAGTAAAATATCGTCCATATAATGATAAATTATAGATTTAGGAAATTTTTTACGTATCACTTCCAATGGCTGTTGTACAAAGTATTGGCACAGAGTTGGGCTATTCAACATTCCCTGAGGGAGGATCCTTCATTGAAATCTTTTAACCAGTTGAGAATTATTATAAGTAGGCACTGTAAAAGCAAATCTTTCTTTGTCTTTTTCTTGTAAGGGTATTGAAAAGAAACAGTCTTTTAAATCAATAACTATGAGAGGCCATCCTTTTGGTAACAGAGTAGGCAAAGGCATCCCAGATTGTAGAGAGCCCATTGGCTGAATTACTTTGTTAATTGCTCTAAGGTCTGTTACCATTCTCCATTTACCAGATTTCTTTTTAATAACAAATACAGGAGAATTCCAAGGGCTGGTTGATTCTTCAATATGCTGAGCATTTAACTGTTCTTCTACCAGCTCTTCTAAAGCCTGGAGTTTCTCTGTTGTTAAAGGCCATTGTTGGACCCATACAGGCTTGTCTGTTAACCATTTTAAAGGTAGAGCTGTTGGTGTCTTTGTAAGATCATCAGTTATTGGTGCCCTGTTCTTGTATAATATGGATGGCTGGTGACCACTCATTAGAACAATATCTTCTAATATTTCTCTCAGTAACATGTGCTAGTTTATGATTTGTTTCTGAGATTGGAGGGATGTTAATCTGAGTATTCCATTGTTGCAACAAGTCTCGACCCCACAGGTTCATAGTTATGTTAGCCACATATGGTTTTAATTTTCCTCTCTGTCCTTCTGGACCTATACATTCGAGCCATCTTGCACTCTGTTTCACCTGAGATAATGTCCCAATTCCTAACAGTTGAACGTTTAACTCCTGAAGAGGCCAAGTTGGATGCCAAAATTCTGGTGCAATTATGGTAACGTCCGCACCTGTGTCTACCAGACCAGACAACAAAACACCATTTATTTTTATCGTTAATTTTGGTCTTTGTTCATTAATAGAAGTTTGCCAAAAATTTTTCTTTATGTTTTCTCCTGAATTTGCTATTCTCTCTGTTTCATCATCCTGACCAGCATGATTTATTCCAATAGGTATTTGGTTATTTAATCGCTCAGAGCAGGGATTTCCTCTATGGCTGCAGGAAAGGTTTGAACTGGATTTGCAACCGGGCCCTGCGTGAGGCCCCTCTGGGAGTTTCCCGAAGACTGAGGCAAAGGATTACCCTGTCTGTCCTTTGTTGATCTACATTCGTTGGTCCAGTGTTTTCCCTTACCACACCTTCTGCATACTCCAGAAGGAAGTGGCATTCTGTTGCCATTGTTCCTTGAAGAAACATTTTTTCTAGGAATGACCTGTCTACAGTCCCTTTTCAAATGTCCTTGCTTTCCACATCCAAAACATCTAACACTCCTCAAACCTTTTGAAATTACTTCTCCTACCCACGTATCATCGTGCTCATCAACCTCAACATTAATTGTTTCTCTAATCCAATCTTCCATAGGTGCAGATCTTGCCCTTAATGGCTTGATTATTCTTTTGCATGCTGCATTTGCATCTCAAAGGCCAAAGATTCACTTATTGCCTTACCAGCTTCTGAATCTGAGACCATTCTCTTTACTGCTGAAGCCAGTCTTTGTAAAAAAATCTGTAAAAGACTCTTTTGGGCTTTGCATCACCTTTGTAAATGACTCAGATTTTTTTCCTGGTTCCTCAACTCTGTCCCATGCATTCAAGGCTGCCATTCGACATAAAATTAGAGTTTGGACATCATATAAACATTGTGTTTGTACTGAAGCATATTGGCCTTCTCCAATAAGCTGATGCTGGCAAACTTGTATTCCTTTATCCCTCCATTGTTTTTCTATGTTTTTGCCTCCTCCTTAAACCAGGTCAGAAATTGAAGTCTCTGGCTGGGTTCCAGAACACCTTGTGCAAGGTCCCGCCAGTCCTGTGGTACTATCCTATTATATGTTGACCAAGAGTTTAACATTTGCTTTACATATGGGGAATGCATGCCATAAGATACTATTGCCTCCTTAAACCTTTTTAAATCCAACATTTCAATTGGAGCCCAAATATTTTGTGTAGCCATTTGATCAGGCATCTGCTGTATGGTTACAGGATAAATTAAGGGTGACTGTGTGAAAACAGGCTTTCTTTCTGTAACCTTATGATCCAGACTTGAAACAACTTCACTGTTAGTTTCTTCTGTCTGAATTTTTGCAGGTTTAACAAGTTCTTCTAAAGCTGTTATCCTGGCACTTAAATTGACTATCTTTTTAAATATTAAAATGAGGATTAGCATAGTGATAAGCTGCATAATTCCACCAATACTAATATTATATAGTTGTTCCATTGTCAGACTGCCTAAAATTTCAAACAAAAACCAATTTTCTTCCAATGTACACATAAAACCCATTTTTTTTAATGTGGAAAAAAATTCTCTTTTAGATAGTTTCCTTTAAAATATCTGATATGTTATGACTTACCAAATCTGCGTAGAACAGTAGAAATCTGAGGGGATTTTCAAAACAGCCATCTAGTGTCCCAGGTGTAAATCCAGAGAGAGAGAGAGAGAGAGAGAGAGAGAGAGAGAGAGAGAGAGAGAGAGAACAAGAAAGCGTAGCTGGCTAAAGTTTAAATGCAGCCACATGTTCCCTCTTGTGCCGAGTCAAGGCTTGGGTCTGGCTTCCTTAAGCTCTGACCACGTGCGTTGGCTTTACAGGCCCTGTTCAGCAGGGCAGGTCTGAGTTGTTTGTAGCACCGGCTTTAAGCAAGCAGGATTTAAGCAAAAAGCTCACCGATAGTCCAGCCTGAGGTCAAGCAGACCTAGACCCAGGCTAAGAAGCCAACCGCCGCCTGCTGCCCCCTGCCCCGCCAGCCGCCGTCGGCCACCGCCAGCCGCCTGCCGCCCTTGTGGGGAAAGCGGACCTGCCGCCAAGCCAAGTGGTTTTTAATGGATTCTTGTCATGTTGGGTGCCAGATGTAGATGTAACTAACCGTCTTATTAAATAAGAAACACAGAAACAATGTAAAAGAGAAAGCCGAGAGGTCAGAGCTCAGAGCTAAAATCTCACCCTTCCGCCTGCGGTGTCCCAGCTTCCCGAAAGAGAGCTACTTCCTGTCTGTACGCCTTTTTTATAGTATTATTGTTCTGCCTTCTCATTGGTTGTAAACCCAAACACGTGACTGTCTCGTCACTGTCTGAATGTACAGCCTCCTAGGTCTTAAAGGCATATGTCTCCAATGCTGGCTGTATCCCTGAATACACAGAGATCTATGGGATTAAAGGCGTGTGCCACCACCGCCACACTCTTGCTATGGCTCTAATAGCTCTGACCCCCGGGCAACTTTATTTATTAACATACAATCAAAATCACATTTCAGTACAATTAGATTACCACCACAGGAAATGTCACTTTCCTCTCCAGTATTCATCACTCACCTAGAGATGCTGAGGAAGGGATGGGGCCTCATGAGTCTATAAGCTCTAGCAACACTTTATTGTCTGAACATCCCTGGGATTTTATTGTGTGATCAGATTCTTGCCAGATTGCCAGACTTCAGTTGGAGAGCCTCCTATTTGATTTACCTCAACAAGAGTGCTGGATTATCAGTCATGTTCCATCACACCCTGCTCACACCTATCCTTTTAAGTAATCCTTGGGATTGTGTAGACACTGTCACCTTGATGTCCCTGAGGATGAGCCAGCACTAGGTGCCATAGAAGAGGATTGATACAACTCTGTGCCTTCTTATATTTGTTTGTGGTTCAGAATCCAGGTACCTGAACCAAGACTGTTCAGAAGAGCAGCCATGAAGGAGCAAGTTAGAGCTTCTTGACTATAATGCTGAGTAACCGTTAGCACAACCAATTGCAGACCAGGGTCACATGCTCAGGTAAGTGTGACCTCCTCAGAGTGATGGTGACGTGGCAAAATTTGCCAGAGTCACTGCAGAATATCTAGGGATAAGAGGCATCAAGCTTTGCAAACACATCCTGCCCTTGGACTCTCTTGGCTCAGCTTCTGATAAGGGCCTGAAGACTTTGTTGCAGGTCCAGACCACATTTTCTTTGCCCTTGAAGTCAAGTTGTACCTTTTGTCCAAGGTCAGACACATTGGGAAGAGAACCTGGGCCTCTCATTTCAGCAGTGTGGTGTGAAGCTGGAGAGTTACTGTGTGGTTTTGGGCCGGGTTACTTTCCATAGTCTTTTTGGGGTACCTGGGTAATTCTCTGACCTAAGTGGTGAGTCAGAAGATCCCAATATGTCATAAAGGTGTTAATAGTTTCATTGTTATCCAGGGATGCTCAGCATCAGCAGCCACAGTCTAACCACAGCCACACACAGAGAAAGGAAATGTCCCATCTGTCCCTCTGTTCCTGAACATCAGTCTGGTCTATCTGACCTCCAGGCTCAGCACTTTTCAGGGACCCTCACACTGTCCAGCTCCTCAGTGCTGAGTGTTCTCAGGCATCACAGACCCTGTGTGTGCTACAGAACCACCTGTGGGCTTTAGTTGAGGTAGTATCCCTCACAGCTGTCTGTCATTACTTGTATGCTTCTCCCTTCCTGACCCATTGCCTCCTGCCCTCTCAGTCTCTGACTCTGCAAAGGTTTGCAGCTCTGACCCTGTTCCCATCTTTCCCTCTCAGAGCCTCACACTGAACACACAGGAAGAGAAGCAGAAGCCCACAGACCACAGTCTTTAGGAAGACAGAAAGTTGATCCAGTTGCATGATCAGGTGGTTCTCACTCTTCCCAATGCTGTGTGTGACCTTTTAAGACAGTTCCTCATGTTGTAGTGACCCCCAATCATAAAATTATTGTTTTGCTGCTTCATAACTATACTTTTACTAATGTTAAGAATCATATTGTAAATATATGATATGTGGGATACTGGTCATGCAACCCATGTGAAGGGTCATTTGATGTCCTCCTCCCCCAAAGTGGTTACTACTGACAGGTTGAGAACAGCTGAGCTAGCTCCTGGGCCTGAGTTTGTGCTGCTATTGGATGTACTGAGTTTTCCAACAGGAAGCAACTGTGAGCCTTACCTGTAGGAATTTGTACCCAAAAGGTATAGGTGGGAGCTCTATGGGCCAGTCAAGATAGTGTCACAGGAGACCTGCACTGACCAGGCAGAGGGGAGGAGAGCCTGTGCTTATCAGGCTGGCAAAGCCACCTCATCTGTTTTGCCTTTTTATTGCGCCCTCCTCTGGAAGGCACAGCATGGACTCTGAAGTCATTTCATATCAGTTACCCTCACCCCAAACCTGCCCCCAAATCATGGTGACTTGCTTGTCACAGATCCAGCATGGGTGAAGGAGTGGGGAGCAGAAAGCAGAGGGCTGCACTGGAGATTCCTGATATCTAAGCAGGTGTGTGCAGAGGATCCCACAGATAGAGAAACCACAGATGGAGAAGGGCATGGACATTTAAATTTATACCTAGGGACTTACTTGTGCAGATGCCCACCCCATGAGGAAATCCCATATCCTCTCTAAACAGGTCATGTTTTTTCATATTTGTCAGTTGCCAACAGAAAACCTGATTTCCCAAAGCCCTATTGCCTTCACAAGTTCATAATGCTGTTCCCAATAGACAATAAACTATAAACTGTGCTGTTAGTGTCTGTGGCCTCAGATGTTTGGAGGCTGAGACAGGAGGATTACATAAACCCAGGGCAAGATAACAAGATCCAAAACGAAGCAAAAATCATAGTCAAAGTAACTTAACTTACAAAAGTAACAAACACACTGCTTTGTAGATTGAGAAATCCAGGGTCCAGATGCCCACAGATTTGCTGTGTGGTGAGAAACAGGTCTTTAGCTAGAGGTCTCAAGGACTATATCTTGTGCCCTCTCCTGGTAGAATGTATAATGGCATTGCAAGGACAACATTAGGTCCCTGCTGACTTGAACTGGGGGCAGTTCTCTCCGGTTAGTGAGATGACCATGCAGGTTGTTTCCACTCTATCGGTAGAGCATTTATTGATGTTCCTACAGCTAGCTGGCCTCTGCTTTTCAGTTCTGTACATACACACTAAACTTCCAACAGGAAATTAGAATATTTCAGACTTTTAATAAAATCTCCTTTTTAGTAGCTTGAGTGTGGATTGTTTTTATGGGGCTAGGGATTGATCTTAGGGCTTGTGCATGTTAGGCAAGTGCTCTGCCTGTGAACTATTCCCTCAGACTACTGTGGATTGTTTAAATGCAATCAATCTCTTTTAGGTGTATTGTTTAGTAAGTCTGAGAAAATTCTCAAGGCACACAACTGCCACCACATCAGATTCAGAATAGCCTTGGTCACCCACCAATGGCTTTCCTCAGGTATCTTTGCTGTAATTTACTACCTTTGATCCTGTTTCAATGTAACCAAGACATTGCTTCATCTTGCTATATTGGGGCTTGTCTCCAGTGCAATAGAAGTAGAATGTTTTGTGACTGACTATGTCACTTTACATAATGTCTTTGTTTCCTTTTATTGTGGAAGGCTATCCAACTGTGCACATGACACATTCCATCTACTTACTCTAACTATGGAAAACGACTTATTTCACTTGCTTATCATTTCACTTGCTTATTTGCTCTTCCTTTTTGGACAAGGTCTCTATGTAGCCCAAGTGCGCCCTGAAGTAATGATATCACTGCCTTGGCTTCCTGAGTGGTTAAATTATAGTCATAAGCCTCCAATCCCAGGTTTGGGTTTTACAAAAGCTGTGTGAATATTCTCATACATGATTTTATGTGATCACATGTATTTCCCTTTTGGATTTACAAGCTTAGAACAGGATTGCCTAGCCATGAGGCACATGTGCTAAACTTTTAAGGAAGTTGTAAGGTTAGGGATTGTAGCTCAGTGGTAGAGATCTTGCCCTGTACAATGTACAATGAACTGGGTTTGATGCACAGGATCATAGAAAATAAACTAAATGCAGATCAGATGGCATAGGCTTGCAACCTTTTCTACTCAGAGGTCTGAGACAGGGATCACAAATAAACCTACCTGAGCTATAGAGCAAGCTTCAGGTAAGGCTGGAAAATTTAGTTATGTTTTCTCTCCACATAAGAAATAAAAAATGATAAAAATAATCTAGTTTCAGTGAGTGGGTTATTAAAGGAGGGAGGAAGAGAAAATGGAAGAGGAGGAGGAGAAGGAGGAGGAGGAGGAGGAGGAGGAGGAGAAGGAGAAGAAGAAGAAGAAGAAGAAGAAGAAGAAGAAGAAGAAGAAGAAG
The DNA here is from genome assembly GCF_049852395.1 of Peromyscus maniculatus bairdii. Classification (NCBI taxonomy): domain Eukaryota; kingdom Metazoa; phylum Chordata; class Mammalia; order Rodentia; family Cricetidae; genus Peromyscus; species Peromyscus maniculatus. The sequence continues at coordinate 37,592,169 of NC_134856.1, read as the reverse complement.
AAGAAGAAGAAGAAGAAGTCGTCTACTAGGAGGAGGAGAACAATGATGATGATGAAAAACAAATGCAATTAGTGTTGCCATATACTTACTGAAACATGGAATGGCTGAGTAATACTCCATTGTGTAAATGTATCACATTTTCTTAATCCGTTCATTTGTTGAGGGGTATCTAGGAAGTTTCTAATTTCTGGCTATAATGAACACAGCAACAAATAAACATGGTTGATCACGTGCCTCTGTGTTAGGATTAAAGTGTCCTTTGTGTATATGCCCAAGAGCGGTATAGCTGGATCTTGAGGTAGATTAATTCCCATCTTTCTGAAGAACTGCCACTCAGGTTACCATAGTGGCTATATGAGTTACCATCAGCAAAGGAGTAGTGTTCCCCTTACTCCCCATACTCTCCAGCATGAGCTATCACTTGAATTTTTATCTTAGCCATTTTGACAGGTGCAAAATGGAATCTCAAAGTCATTTTGATTTGCATTTCCCTGATGTCTAAAAACGTTGAACTTTTCTTATTTTTCTTAACTGTGGTTGGTTATTTTTTACTCTTTGCTCTTTAGGGGGCTGGCCACCCATCTCCCAAATAAATCATAGGGAGTCTTATTCTTTCTTACGAATGCCTAGCCTTAGCTTAGCTTGTTTCTTGCCAGCTTCTAGTAACTTAAATTATCCCATCTATATTTTTCCTTTGGACTTTATCCATTTTCTATTTCTGTATATCTTTTCATTTCTTCTTATTCTTTGGCTGTGTGGCTGGTTGGCTGGCCCCTAATGTTCTCCTCCTTCTTCTCTTGCTCCCTGATTTCTCTTCCCAGATTGCTCCTCCTATTTATTCTCTCTGCCTGTCAGTTCTGCCTATCCTTTCTCCTGCCATGTTATTGGCCATTCAACTCTATTAGCCCAATCAGGTGTTTTAGACAAGCAAAGTAACACAGCTTCACAGAGTTAAACAAATGCAACAAAAAAGAATGCAACACATGTTTGCATCATTAAACAAATGTTCCACAGCATAAACAAATGTAACACATCTTCAAATTATATTCCACAACACTCAGCCATTTAAGTTTCCGCTACTGAGAATTCTCTGTTTAGATCTGTATCCCATTTTTAAATGGGTCATTTGTTTTCTTGACATCTAGTTTCTTGAGTCCTTTATAGATTTTGGATATTAACCCACTCCAAGATGTGTAGTTGGTAAAATTTGATCCCATTCTGCTAGCTGCCTCATTGTCTGAATGACTGTCCTTTGCTGTGCAGAAGCTTCTCAGTTTCATGAGCTCCCATTTATTACTTGTGATCTTAGTGCCTGTGCTAAAGGTGTTCTGTTCAGAAAGTCTTTTCCTGTGCCAATTAGTTCAAGGCTATTCCTCACTTTCCCTTCTATAAGGTTCAGTGTATCTGGATTTAGGGTGATGTCTTTGATGCACTGGGCATTGAGTTTTATTAAGTATGGATTGATTTGCATTCTTCTACATGCAGCCCTCCAGCTTGACCAGCATCGTTTGTTGAAGATGCTGTCTATTTTCCATATGTACTTCTCACTTCTTTGTCAAAAATCAGGTTCCCATAGTTGTATGGATTTATGTCTGGGATTTCAGTTTGATTCCATTGATCAACATGTCTGTTTTTGTGCTATCATGCTGATTTATTATTATAGCTTTGTAGTACAACTTGTAATCACGAATGGTGACACTTCCAGGAATTCTTTTATTATTTAGGATTGTTTTAGCTATCCTGGGTTTTTGTGTTTCCATATAAAGCTGGAAATTGTGAAGAATTGTATTGGAATTTTGGTGGGGGTTGCATTCAATCTATATATTCCTTTGGGTAGGATGGACATTTTTTACTAAGTTAATCCTATTCCATGGCCTTTCCATATTCTGATATGTTCTTCAATTTTTTCTTCAATGACTTGAAGGTTGTATAAAAAAAAAAAACCTTTTATTTTCTTAGAGTTACCACAAGTGATTTTATATTATTTGAGGCTATTGTGAAAGACATTTCCCTTATTTCTTTCTCAGTCATTTGTTTTTTGCATGTAGGAGGGCAACTGATTTTGAAGCCTACTTGATGATGGTAGATGATCTTTTTGATGTGTACTTGGATTCAGTTTGCAAATATTTTTTGAGTATTTTTACATCCATGTTTATGACAAAAATTGTGGTTTGGGTAGCATGGTAACTGTGACTTTGTTAAATTAATTGGATAATGTTCCTTCTCTTTCTATCTTATGGAATAATTTTATGAGTATTGCATTAACTCTTCTTTGAAAGTTTGGTAGAATTCTGTGTTAAAACCATATGGCCCTGAGCTTCTTTTGATTGGTAGGCTTTTAATGTCTGCATGCCTTTCACTAGCGGTTATAGGTCAGTTTAAATTGCTTATCTGATCTTGATTTAACTTTGGTAAGTAGTATGTACAGAGAAAATTATTTCTTTTAGATCTTCCAGTGTGTGGGGTGCTTTATGTAATTTCAGCAATAGTGGTATTTCTTTTACAAACTTGTGTACCCTTGTGTTTGGGGTATAGATGTTAAGAACTGAGATGTTCTCCTTGTGAATTTTTCATTTGATGAGTGTGCAATGTCCTTCCCTATTTCTTCTGATTCTTTTATGTTTGAAGTCTATTTTGTCAGATATTAAAATGGCTATTCTAGCTTTCTTCTTAGGTCTATTTGCTTGGAAGATCTTTTCCCAACCCTTTACCAGACATGATCCCTAGCATTGATGCTAGGGTGTATTTGGGGGATGCAAAAGAAGAATGGATCCTCTTTTCCAATTCATTCCATTAGTCTGTGGCTTTTTATTGGGGGATTTGAGACTTCTGATGCTGAGAGATAGCAATGGCCAATGGTTATTGATTCTTGTCATTTTGTTGTGGTTGGTGCTGGTTGTGGCAGTGGTGGTGTGGAATGAGTGTGTGTGTGTGTGTGTGTGTGTGTGTGTGTGTGTGTGTGTGTGTGTGTGTGTGTATGCCTGTTCTTCTCTTCTTTTGGATTTGCTGGTCTATTTATTGCAAAGAATATTTAATACTTGTGTTTTCTTGAATATACTTGTTCTATTTAGGTTGGAGTTTTTCTTCTAGCACCTTCTTTAGTGCTGGATTTTTAGATAACTATTGTTTAAATTTAGTTTTTGTCACAGATTGTTGGGGCACATGTGTGGGTTCATGTAGATCCGTGGAAAGATTCAGAGACACCTTAAGAATGAATCTAGCTTTTCTTGGCTGCAGGTGAGTCCAGCCTTGAAGGACTGAAGCACTTTCGCTTCGCCCAGGGCATTTTTATTTTTCTCTATATTTACAGTTAGCTAGTTGATTTTTATATGCTCAAAACAACATGAAAGGAGCTCCCCAAAATACAAGGCCAAGTGCAAATACCTCAATTTCTCAGGTACCATTTTTTTTTTGAGTTTCCTGAAACAAATTTTGCACAGGCCTTTGATCCTTGGGAGACTCTCAGCCAGGATTCACATAAGAGAAACAAAAGGTATCAGTTAAATAAAGGATGGATTAGGGCTAGGTGCTACTCTCTGGAGCCAGGCCAGGAGTAGCTCAGCAGAAATGCTGCCACAGGTCTTATTGTGGCATGTCTCATTTTCTCCATCTATGATGATTGAAAGTTCTTCTAGGTATAATAGTATGAGCTAGTATCTATGGTCTCTTAGACTCTATAGCACATCTTCCCACATCCTTTCAGCTCTTCCATTGAGAAGTCAAGTGTATTTCTAATGGGTCTACTTTGATATGTTACTTGGTCTTTTTCCCTTTCATTTTTTAGTATTCTTTCTTTAATCTGTACATTCAGTGTTTTTATTATTATGTGCTGAGGGGACCTTCTTTTCTGTTCCAGTCTATTTGGTGGTATGTACACCTCTTATACCTTAATAGACAGCATCTTCTTTAGGTTAGGGAAATTTTCTTTTATGATTTTGTTGAAAATATTTTCTGTGCCTTTCACCTGGGTATCTTCTCCTTCTTCTATTCTTATTATTCATAGATTAGGTCTTTTCATGGTGTCTTAGATTTCCTAAATGTTTTGTGTCAGGAGTTAATTTAGATTTAACCTTTTGTTTAATGATGAATCCATTTATTCTATGGTTTCTTCAATGCTTGAGATTCTCTCTTCCATCTCTTGTATTGTGCTGGTGAAGCTTGACTGTGGGTCCTGTTAGAGTTCCTAAATTTTTCATTTCCAGATTTTTCTCAGTTTTGGTTTTCTTTATTGATTCTATTTCCATTTCAAGTCTTAAAATCTTTTATTCATTTCTTATTTGTTCTCAATTCCATAGATTTCTTTAATTAAGGGATTTTTCATTTCTGCTTTAAAGACCTCTATCATATTCATAAAAGCTCTTTTTTTCTTATGCTTCAGCTATGTTGGAATATTAAATGTCTGCTGTGGTAGGGTTTTTGAGCTCTAGTGAAGACATCTTGTCTGTTATTATTGATTGTGCTTTTATACTGCCATCTAGGTGTCTGGGACTTGGAAGACTAATAAATTCTATATGCTGGTATCTGGTCTTGACTTTGTCAGGTGGGTGTTTTGTTTCTTGATTTCTGCTACCCTCTCTAGTTCTCTGGAGAATGCAGTGACTGTGTGTTGCCACAGGAAATTCTGCTGGGATCCTGATAGGTGTGGTCACTGGGGGTTCCAGGTAAAATATGTTTCTGAATATTGGGAACTGAACCTTAGAACTGAGCTGGGCTGGTGGGGCATCTGAAGGGGTTCACCGGGTAAGAAAAGCAGGATCTGTTTACTTGTGCTCCAGGAATGGGATCAGTGAGTGAGGAGAGGCCAGAGCTGTAGATCTGGTACTGTGCTATGGACTGCACTGGGGGATTTGACAGGGAGGAATGGAGGGAGAGGTGAAGATCTACAGTTAGCCTACTTACTTTGTTGGACCAAGTTACCTGTGGATTCCCATGGAATTTGTGCTGCAGCTGGAGGCTGGGACAAAGCAATGGTTGGGGGTAGGGACATTAAGAAGGGGAGACCTGTGGGGTCCCCTGGAGATGGGTGCAGGATGAAGAAGGTAGGCTGTGTCAGATGTTCTGCTGCAGACCTGGGGATGAGGCTAAGGGGATTGGATTTCGAGGAGTAGAGCAAAGTGAAGATCTGTGATCAGCCTACCTGCTTCCCTGGCTAGACTGTGTCTGTGAACTCTCTCTCTCTCTCTCTCTCTCTCTCTCTCTCTCTCTCTCCCTCTCTCCCTCTCCCTCTCTCTCCCCCTTACATACGAATGTTTTCACAATTTCCCCCTACACACAGATTTAAGTCTTTTTCATTCTACATGTTCACTATGGTCTGCACAATCATTAATGGAAGGCCTCTGAGTAATGGTGACAGAGCACATGGGGACATTACCCCAAGTTATGCTACATAGCAGTTGGATTTAGAGGACACACCAGGCTGTCCAGGTAACATAAAGAAACTACTTCCATAGTTTTGAGCTTGGGGGATCTTCCACAAACCAGCTATTCCTTAGGATGAAGAGAGAGAGACAGAGACAGAGACACAGAGTGAGACAGACAGAGACAGGCAGGCAGACAGACAGACAGACAGACTACATCTTTCTCTGGTAGGGGCTGGGAACACAGAATATTGGAGTTGCTGAATATGTAGAATTCTTTACTGATTGGAGGAAACAGTGAATCCATGACTGTACCAAGCCAGTGGGAACATTGCAAAACACTAAAGAGAAAAGCCTACTGGTGCTGGGGTGTGGATGCACTAGACTTAGGGGCTGGACAGATGGAGCCAAAGGTAGCCAGTCCTCAGGTGTCCCTAAAGCCTGAGGTTGCTCACCACGTCACCCAGGAGTTCATACTGGGCTGTTTCAGAACTTTTACCCAGTACTCTTTGTGTATCCTGGCAGGGTTCCCTAGGATTCTGAGCTCCTGATCATGGGCCAGTGTCTCAGGTTTATCATAGGCTCTGAGAGCCCAGAGAGTCCCAGTGTTGGAAACAACAGGGTCTGAAAGTGTTTGTCAGGTGGATATAAATGTCCTGGGTTTGATCTCAGTGGGAGCTTGCACTAGTGTGGGTACAGAATGGAAGAGGGGTGAATAGGAGATAAGCAATTAAGAAAACCACATAAAAATAAACAAATAAATATGGTTTAAATAATATCATAGAACAAATGGACTTAACAACTACCTACATAAAATTCCATCCAAACAATACAGAATACACATTCTTTTTAGCTGCCCCTGGGACTGTCTATAAAATAGGTCATATATTATGATACAAAGCACATTTTGACAAATATAGAAAAATTTAAATAATTTCCCCTATTTTATTACAATGGAATGAAATTTCCTACCCAGAGCAAAAGAAAGTATAGAACACACACAGTCTCATGACAAATGTGTCATTGAAGAAGTAAAAAGGGAAAGTTAAAATTACAAGAAAAAATGAAACTGAAAATGAAACAAATGAAAACAAAAGACAGCAGACAAAATCCAGAGGAAGTCATGCAGCTCATGTGGTGGGCATCTGCACACCTAAGTCCGAGAGTATAAATTTCAAATGTCCATGCCCTTCTCCATCTGTGCTTTCTCCATCCGTGGTTTCTCCATCTGTGCTTTCTCCATCTGTGGGATCCTCTGCACACACCTGCTTAGATATCAGGAATCTCTAGTGCAGCCTTCTGTTCCTGCTCACAACTCCTTCACCCATGCTGTGTCTGTGAAAAGCAAGTCACAATGATTTGGGGTCAGGTTTGGGGTGAGGTTTACTGATATTCAGAATGACTTCAGAGTCCATGCTGTGCCTTCCAGAGGAGGGCGCAATAAAAAGGCAAAACAGATGAGGTGGCTTTGCCAGCCTGATAAGCACAGGCTCTCCTCCCCTCTGCCTGGTCAGTGCAGGTCTCCTGTGACACTATCTTGACTGGCCCATAGAGCTCCCACTTATACCTTTTGGGTACAAATTCCTACAGGCGAGGCCCACAACTGCTTCCTGCTGGGAAACTCAGTACATCCAATAGCAGCATAAACTCAGGCCCAGGAGCTAACTCATCTGTTCCCAACCTGTTAGTAGTAACCACTTTGGGGGAGGAGGACATCAAATGACCCTTCACATGGGTTGCATAACCAGTATCCCACATATCAGATATTTACAATATGATTCTTAACATTATGAAAATTATAGTTACGAAGCAGCAACACAATAATTTCATGATTGAGGGTCACTAAAACATGAGGAACTGTCTTAAAAGGTCACAGCATTAGGAAGGGTAAGAACCACTGAGCTAACTGATTATGCCACAGGATCAAATTCCTGGCTTCCTGAAGACTGTGTTCTGTGGGCTTCTGCAGCTCCTCCTGTGTGTTCAGTGTGAGACTCTGAAAGGGGAAGATGGGAACAGGGTCAGAGCTGTCAACCTCTGCAGGGTAAGAGACTGGGAGGGCAGGAGGGAATGGATCAGGGAGGGAGGAGCTTATGGGAATGATAGGCAGCAGTGAGGGGCAATGCATCCACTAATGCCATTTCAAGGAAAGCAGCTTTTGGAGGATCAAACATCATGGTTGTGCCAGACTCCAAGTAGGACCACTTTACCATGTTTTGTCTGTTGCTGTATCAATGTTAGGCATCAGTGGTGGATTCAGTGAGCTTCATGGTCAGAAATGCCTACCAGCAAGGCATCCCACGTAGGCAGCAAGTCACTGAGGACAGAGGGTGAGCTTTTGACCTTGGGAAGATATAGGCAAAAGCCTCTGATGCCTATATATGCTGCTGCTCTGGCCTCATCCACATCAGTTAACACAAAAGATGTTCAGCCATGTGGATCAGACAAGGGAAGACATCCCAGAAACATCACACTGATTTGAAGCTTAGGTCTGCCTAATTCTACATTATCAAAACAAGATGCTCTATGAGGTGAAGTGCCATGGAGGTGGGAGCTTGAAAAGATGATAAACCCAGAAGGAAAAGAAGGTCTTTGCTGGACACCTCTGTGAACCTTCGGGCATGGAAGGACTCAAGGGCTACTTAAGGAGTACATAATATCCAAGGCATGTTCCAGTCTATGACAGAGAATATGTCCACCATGAACTTCACTCAAATCAGAAATTGTACAGCCTAGGTTTGTTAGGACCATTAGACGAAAATGGTGATTCTTGCATGTCCTATCCTGGACACCATGGGGTAGAAAAGGATACAGCACAGCCCGACTGAGGTGCTGGGAGAGGGAAGAGCAATTCCTCTGAGTGCAGGAGGATGGCTGCCTGATGCTTCCACTGCAGTCTGAAGGCATTATTGAACTCCTTTTGCAAACACCCCTGTGTGTTCTTAGGGGAATTTAGAATTTCAATAAGCGTATTATTTTTAAAGAGCTTCACTATTAAATGGAGCATATATTATCAAATCCATTCATTTATCTTCATACTTTTACTATTTTGAGCAAAGGCATGAGACATTGTAACTATGTCCATCTCAAGTGTGAGGATGTTTCTGTCACTCAAAACAGTTTTATCTTATCCCTTTACATTGACTATTATCCTAGACCATATTTCCTGGCAGCCAACTAACTGCTTTCTGGTGCTGAGGCTTTTAAAGGGACCATAACTTAGAAACTGTAAAGGTATGTGTATACTATCATGGAAATGGAAATATTTGTCTGAGGCACAAGGCTGGTTGACCTATCTCATGGACTTTTCCACTGTGATTTAAGGTAGAGTGGAGAGATTCTGATGCCCATTTTCATCTCCATCTTCCCTGAGATTGTCTGCACAGTGTGTGCTCTCTCACCCTGTCCTTACCTGCTAACTCTCTGTTCATCTTGTGAGCTCCTGGCTCTGCCTGCAGTGTGAGGAGAAGAAGGACCATAGAGGTGAGAGTAATTGCAATGTTCCAGGAAACTAGGGAGGATTTCATTGGACACATCCATACACGTTGGCCTCACAGAGGTTGAGTGTTCTCTTTGGCCAACAAAATTGTACCTCATGGTCCTCATTGTGTTTAGAATCAAGTGAGGAGGTGGTATGGTTCTTCTGTCTCTCACTTTTAAGTGTGGGGAATTAGGAACAGTTTCATACTGGCCACAATACTCAGTGTACACAATGTGATTTGTTAAGAGCACACACACAACATTTGTTGGGAACGTTGGAAAACGTATTCTCCCTTACTGGAAGAATGAGACAGTTCCTCCCTGCATAATTCCTGTACAGTTGCTGTCTGGATATGAGCAGACTGACTCAGACACACTGGTTACTGCCTGGGAGGCAAGAGAGAAGAGAGGATTCTGCCTTTTATTGAATAATGGTTTTGTGAGGAAAGGGGACCAATGCATATGGAGTGAAGAGGCCTTACTATTCTGAACCATTTACCTCATCTCCATGACCCTTTGACATTAAAGTCTTGAAAACAAAATTTGGAATCAAAATGAGCTACACTAGTGTGATATCTCTTGAGATGGATATGAGAATCATGGGATGAATTAATAAATGTGTGTGTGGGGGGATTAGCCTTTTAGATATAGGAAAACCCAAAGTTAGGTCTAGGACCTGATTTTATTCCCTCACCTTGAATGGCCTCAGGTCTTCAAGGTCATCCCTGAGTTTGGTGACCTGCTGCTGATGGAGGAGGCCATGAGGGACTGCAGACCCCCTGACCCTCCAACTAGAGTGCTAAGAGACCATGGCAGAATTCACATTTCTAATCCCTGCCCTGCAAGAAGCATATGTCCAGGTGTGGGAAGAGTATTCTGGAAGGAATGGGATCAGGTGTGCACTGTTTTCCAGATCCAAGCTACTGTGGGGTTAGAGTTCAAGTCCTTCCACCGCAGCATGTGCTCCCTCCTCCTGTACCCACTTACGTGAGCACTGTACCAAGCATAGGTGCAGAGAGCTATGCCTATGTTATTTCTTTGTCCATCTCTCTGTCAACCTGTATACTGTTTATTATTTATTCATATATTGATTGATTGATTGATTTGAGATAGGGTCTCACTATGCTGGACAGACTGTCCTAAAATTAACTTCAAAACCAGCATGACCTGAAACCAAACACAGTCCTTCTGCCTAGGGGTCTGATATTAAAGGGGTGTGCAACGCAACTACTCTCTGACCGGGAAAACTGGTACCAAGTCCTTTCATTTGCTGCTTTAAACCAATAAAACATCATCAGTGATGATTCTTGCAGTACCCACTCTGAACACCAGGGGGCAGGAGAGAAATGAGAATCCTCTTTAGCCTGGACTCTACAGCTTGTCAGAGAGAAGAGTCCTTCCTTTCAGTACAGATGAGCTGTGCCTGAAACTTCCACAGGAGCCTGAAGGCATTACTGAGCTCCTTCTGTATAAATACCTCTGTGAGGTATGCACTTCTGCTGATGGACAGGACGGTTCTCTGAGGGGCTTTTAGATGCTAAGTAGCTCTCTTCACATTGGAAAGCTTTATTGTCAGATGATTTCTATGCAATCGAATTTGCCTTTTACCAGCATAACTTGGTAAGTTGGCAGAAGATAGGATAAGCAACAACATGCACTTCAAGTATGAGAATAATTCTTTCACTGGAAAAATTTTGTTCATGGTCCTTTATGTCAACCATTGCCTGGTCTCTGCTCCCTGTAAACTGTTGACTGTTTTCTGGTGGAACAGTTTGGAAACTCCATAGATTTTAAAAACATCTTGGCCCTGGCCATCTGTATTAGTTAGGGTTTCTATTGCTTTGAAGAGTCACCATGAGCATGGCAACTCTTATCAAGGAAAGCATTTAATTTTGGTTGCTCATGTACAGTTCAGAAGTTCAGTCCATTATCATCAAAGCAGAGAAAATAGCATCATAGAGACAGAAATGGTGCTGGCTACATCTTGATCAAAAGACACTAGGAAGTAGACAGTAACACTGAGTGTGATTTGAGCTTACGTAAGACCTCAAAGCCTGCATCCACAAAGACACACTTCCTCCCCAAGGCCACACCTACTCCAACAAGGTTATACCTCCTAATATTGCCACTCCCTGTGTGGGCTATTTTGTTCAAACCACCACATTCCACTCCTTGCCCCTAAAGGCTTGTGGCCATATCATAATAAAAAAAATGCATTCAGTCCAACTTTAAAAGTCCACATAATTTTATCAATTTTAAAATACAAATTTTAAAGTGTCTTCTGAGAATCATGCAATCTTTTAACTGTAATCCCCGATAAAATAAAATAAAAAAATCACATACTTCCAACATATAGTGGCACAAGATATATATTACCATTCAAAAACAGAGGGAAAGGAGCATACTGAGGAAATACTGGAAGAAAGCAACACCAAAAACCAGCTGGGCAAACTCCAAACTCTGCATCTCCATGTCAGATTTCAGAATGCTCTCCAGATCTCCAACTCCATACAGTTTTGTTGACTGCAACACATGTCTTTCTCATGGGCTGGCTCCACTCCCTGTTAGCAGCCTTCGCTGCAGGTATCCTGTGTCTCTGGCACATCTAACATATTGGAATATCCAGGCAATCCAGGCTTCATCTTCACAACTTCATGAAATCTCCTCTCTGGGCCTACATTCAGGGACACTCCTGACACATGCCTGGCTTCACAAGTCTGTGATGTGTAGTCTGCAATTCATTTTTGATAAACAGTTAAAGTTTCTAACAGAACAACTTTGCCAGACTCCTGGGTCAGAGATCAGTCCTGTAGTGAGTCTAAAGATCTTTTGCTATGGTGTGTGTCAAGGGTGTGAGGTGGGAGAGGGAGGAATGCACACGTGTGTCTAGCAGAAGACATCCTTGCCCCTGGCACCATGACTGATGGCTTCTGCATGTATAGAAGTAACTTCCTGTTTTCCACAACTCCTCCTGAACAACAGTAACTCTTCTCTACATTCCATGTGATGAATTTTCATTGAATTTCAACTCTTAGACCTCTCTTTGTGTGTGTGTGTGTGTGTGTGTGTGTGTGTGTATGTGTGTGTGTGTGTGTGTGCTTAAACTTCTCACGCCCAACAATTCAACCTGTCTTATATTTAGTCATTTTCAATGAGGCCTAAATGTCTTCAATATGCCTTTTGTTTCCCCAAAGCATTTTCTCTGTTATTAAAGAGGGCACATCCTGTGTCCTTTACACCCTGGGGCCTCACGCCACTTCTATCTCTGAACAACTTGTCCTCTTCATTCACCACTTTACACGGCAAAGTTCCCATGTTCCAGTCACTACACTGAATACCAGCCACAAGGCACCATGACCTAAGCATGAAAGTAGAGACTCCTATGTTTTCCCTCTGGGACACCAGGGCACAGATGAGGGGAATGCTAAGCAGAAGCTCAGCAGCTGAGCTCATGGATACCATCCCCCATCCCAAGATCCCTCTAGGCCCTCATGCACTGCTTTCTGTTGTTTTAGCTTATATACCTGCTTATGGTTTAGAAACACTGTAGCTCTTCCTGTCATGTCCTATAAGAGGAACCACTGGACAAGAGCTGCCATCCAGCATAATGTCCTTGAGATTCCTTCCTCTCATTGCAGAGTCTCAGCTCCATTTACCCCTCAGCATCTGCAGCCTGAGTTACTTCCATGCTAAGACTCTTCTTTGGTGGGGAGAAGCCATGTTTCTTGACTCATTATGTAGCCCAGGCTGCAGTTATCCTTACCATCTTCCGCCATAAGCAGATGGCCACCCAGTACAACCATACTGAAGATCGGCAAAGTCCCAGCACAGGTGAGGGTGGGAAGCATTTGCACATAATGTTAGAGGGGTAAGAAATTATGACGTTGTTTTGGAAGACAGGTTAGCACAGTCTTTCTAAGTTAAACAATCACAGGCTTGTCACAAACTCCTCAGTTCATTGTTTTCACTTTCATTCAGAGGTATCTGAAGCATGTGGGCACACAAAGGTATGCTTCAAGTTAGTCCTAAGGGTTTCATTAAAAGTTTATTTCATTCAAAAATTTTAGTGTGCACATCTTTCATCTCAGCATTCAGATGCTGAACCAGGAGTATTAGAGTGTTAGTGACTAGATTTCAAGACATTGTCTTAACGTAAAGAAATACAGAAACCAACCCACTTGGCCTTTGAGCTCAACTTGATCTATTCTTTTGAGAAGCAAGATTGTTAATGCTCATTGGACTTTGGATTCTGGGCCAGCTAGTAGATGTGGGATATGAAATGTTTTTTAAATATCTAATTTAATGCATTGAGTTTAGGTGGGTTATACTGAGAGAGAAAGAGAGAGAGAGAGACAGAGACAGATAGAGAGAGACACAGAGAGACAGAGACAGGGAGAGACAGAGAGAGAAGCAGAGAGAGAGACAGAGAGCATAAATTGGGTGGGTCTAGAAAGGGGAGTAAGCATGATTTAAATATGTTATATATCTGTGTGAAATTATCAAAGATTAAAATATACATCCTGGATATATAGTTGAGAGATAGAGCACTTGTCTCACATGTATAAGACCCTGGATTCAATATCCTGTCTCCAATTCAGATGCTTGGGAATATTGACACATCAGAGGTGATTGGGTGTCAAAATATCATGTCCATCTGTTAATAAGCCCTAAGTATTCTCATCTATATAAGTAGCTTATAAAACATTTGATTTACCATAGCCCTGGTATTTTAGAAAGTTTATGTGATCATAACAAAAATCATCAAAAGAAGCAAGCTCAGGTCTATGGCAGACACACGTGGTCTGGACCTAGAAAGACTAAGGCAGGTGGAATATATGAGCTCAAGAGTTAAAGGTCAGCCTGTAACATACACATACACTGCATCACAATTGCATATATGCATAGATTGATACATGTAACATACATACATGAGTTTGTATATATCATAACCTATGTGGCTTATAACCAATAGGAATTTGTTTACAAGTTTGAAGACCATGAATTCCAAAATTAAGGTACCATCAGGTATGCTATATATTGAGGGCTAGCTTTCTCATCCAAAGATTGTTCTTTTTGGTTACACTGAGCTGTTGGCACAAAGAATGATGCCCATGATGTGAGCTTCCTCATGGCCAGACTCTTAATATCCTCATTGTAGAGTTCAGGTTTGAGCTGACCTGATAATAGATGCCATAGAGGCAGAGGACAAGGGCAGGTACAGAATGGAAAAGGCATGCTGGTAATTCAGGTAGGCTATATCAACAGGAGTAGATTTGCTGAGTCCCAGCACAAGATTTAACTTTTGAAGAAGAGGTCAGCCTGTCTTTCTACAGGACTACTCCATTTTACATCTTCTCATGTGTGAGCATGTCAGTGGCTCCCTGTCCTTGCAACCACTGAGTGTGTGCATATGCAGTAATAACTCCATGAAGAGGACTCTGTAGACTTTAATCCACCTCCCTCTTCCTGTCTACAAATGAAAGGTTCCACACCACCCCCTCCACACACAGAGATTTTGAGAGTCTTCTTCATTCTACATGTTCACTATGGTCTCCACCATCATCAGTGAAGGACCTCTGAATGATGTTGCATTGGGTGACAGAGCACATAGGGATGTTACCCCACATCATGCTACACAGCAGCCGAGGATTAAGAGGGCCCACCAGGCTTTCCTGATAACATAAAGAAACTACTTCCACGTCTTTGAGCTTCGAAGAATCAGGTTGTTGTTTCAGTTCCCAAAGCCCAGACGTTCACCAGAAAGGGAGTTGAAGACAAAGAGAACATCTGCCTAGACAGGGCCTGAACACACAGAGAGTATGGAGGATAGACCCTAATCTACAGCATTTATGGATGGGATGATTTCTATATTCCACATTGCAAACACCAGGGAGCAGAAGAAAGACAAGACTATCTTTTAGCCTTGGATCAGTAGATGGTCATAGAAGAGCCCTTCCTTTGAGTCTAGGAGGACAGTTGCCTGATACTTTTACTAGGAACTTGAGCTCCTGCTGCACACATGCATCTGTGAGGTCTCCATCTCTGTTGACATAGAGGACATGTCACCAAATGATCTTTAGAATTTTAGTAGCTGTGTCTTTTTTTTAAAAAAAAATTCTGATTTCAATGATTTCTATGCAACCAAATTTGCCTACTTACCAGCATAGATGGGCAAATTTTACATAAAATTATGAGCTATGCAATCATTTTCACATAGGTATGAGTCTCCTACTTTGACCTGAAGAAGTTCCCTTGAGCTCCTCTCCATCTTTCTGATGGTTCTGTTTGGAAACTGCATACAGTTTAGAAACATCAGATTCCTAGCTATCCTATCTTAGAAAAAGATTCCTATGTGAATGATCCTGTTACTGAGTAAAAGGTCTTGAAGATTAAAGTGTGCTGTATTTGGTTAACAGTGACATTCCATATATGCACACAACATATTTTACCCAATTCCTAGTTGATGTACACCTGAGTGACCTCATTTTGACTACTTTTATTGAAGCTCTTATGAACTTTGAAAGTATGAGTTTTTGTGATTGAGCTAAAGACCTGGGAGTAGAACAACTCACAGGATAAATGTGTTTAGCTTTTAAAGGAATTGTCTAATTGACATCTATAATGACCATATCATTTTGTATCTCCTCCAATGATGTATGATAGTGCCAGTAGCTCCATGTCTTTGCTGACACTTGGCTTTGTGGGTCTTAAATCTAGTTATATTAAACAGGAATGTAGTAGTATCTTATTGAAGGAATTTTCATAGATGTCTTTACATTCTATCTATCTATCTATCTATCTATCTATCTATCTATCTAATCTCATATCATCTCTTTTTCTATCTATCATACTCTCCTTAGTCACTCCCTGGTTCCCTCCACAGAACAGATCCTAAGTATCTTCTTCATTTCACATTTTTACTGTGGCCACTTCCATCATCAACACGGGGCCTCTGAGTGATGGTGCAGTGAGTAGCAGAGCACACAGGGATTTTCCTAGCTGAGCTACAAACATGCCTGGGATTAAGAAGCACTGGGGTGTTCAGGGTCCATTGAGAATGTAGTTCCTTCATCACAAGATTGGAGGAACAGGCAACTTCTCAGCTCTCATGGTCCAGATCTTCCTGTGGTTGACAATTTGGAGTAGAGAGAACACCTGCCAAGAAAGGCTAGGACCACAGAAAGGACTATAGTGCACTGGTGGGGTGACACTGAATCAAAGAACCCCTGTTGATTGGAGGAGACAGGAAAAGCTGAGCTGTGCTGTGCCAGGTAAACAGCCAGACAGACACCAAAGAAAAAGTCCCACAGTGCTATGTTGTTAGACTACAGATTATTATTTAGATAATAATGAAGATAATTTGAATCCAAAGTCAATTCTCAGGTGGCAGTAAAGGCGACTGACACTGACCCCCATACCACTTCCTCTAGGAAATCAGTCTGGACTGAATATGGACTTTTGATCCTGCATCATTTGATATATCATGTCAGCATTTTATTGTGATTTTGAAACTTCTGTTTATCGACTTTTATCTCAGAATTATCATAGGTTCTAAGACTTCAGATTGACCTCAGCATTGGAGCCAGAAACTCCCCATTAAATGCTTGTCATATGGTTATGTATGATATTTATCAAGGGGTGGTAAGGGAACTTTCCTCCAATCCTGATGATGCAAGTTTCACTTTGGGCTTCATATGGTGAATTTAGAATATGAAGTTCCACAAATTGTCACTTCACCTCCATATGTGAGCCATAGTGTGGGAGCATCTGCATACATATATGAGCACAATAAATATATAAATGAATATAAACAATTAAAAATATTTTGTAAATGGATAAATGACTATGAAGTTGATCTTAGCAGGAACTGGCCACTAGAGGAGATACGTCATGAGGATGGAGCAAATTGGAGCTATGGACTTTAAAAGCACCAGGATTGTAGTGTGTTTTGGTCAAACAACTGTGACTTAACAGGGAGGTGTCCAAGAAGACCCTAAGTTAATTGTAGGGACTAGGAAGTCTGGAAGCAGGCTCAGTAAACTGAGTCTTCAAAGCACAGAGAAGTCTTGAGGATAAAGATCACACTCAGAGCTCCTGCATTTTCCTGTCTCTCCAGTGACATCTTGAGTGAATACTTACTCACAGAAGCCCTCTGACTTCTCCTGTTACAGCTCTTTGCCCAAGAGTGAGGACAGGGTTCCTGGTATCCCAGAAGATCTTCAGAATCCATGGTGTGCCTTTCCATGAGGACAAAGAGAGAATAGAAATAGCAGAGGTGACTTGCCCTGCCTCCTGCCATTGTCTTCTGTCATTCTGACTAAACAGTTTTCCTACAATGAGGACTTTGCCCCACTATACCAAGTTCCCACCTACATCCTTAGGACTTAAACTTGCCTAGACAAGGCCCACAGATTGTGCTTCTGTTTGTGCAACGTGGACGTCCTATGTGGAAGCACAGACTCCAGTCTGAGAGCTGATCATGCCACTGAAACAACTTCATAGCTGGCTGAATGCTGTGGTCTTTGGGCTCCTGCTTCTCCTCCTCCATGTGCAGGGTGAGGCTCACTAAGCTGGCACTGGGAAATAACTAGAGTCAGAGCTGCCAAATTCTGCAGAGTCAGAGGCTGAGCTTGTGGGAGAAAAAGTGGGGGAAGGGTGGGTGATGGAAATTATAGATAAATATGTGGGAAACATATGTCTCCCAATATTCTAACCAAAGCCCACTGATTTTGTGGGTCCACAGAGATTATGAGAGACATCTAAGATCATTCTATACTGAGGAGACAGTTTAGTGTAAGGAGCTCTGGAGAGTGATAGACAATTCTAAGGAAAGTGATAAGAAGATCTCCTTAGTGTCTGGCTGTGACTATAGCTACTACTGACCTTTGGATAAGAATGACAAAAATCATAAATTCATGTGGCCAAATGGCTTAGAGTGTGTGAGCTCTTTGGCCAGAGAAATGCTCTGACAACCTTCAAAAGGGGAGTAGGAAAGGTTCCAGGCCATGAGGGGTAGAGAATCTCTCACACTCATACCCCAGAGCTGAAATAGGAGGTCCTGGGTGCCCTTCCTATGTGCATGGTAACAATCAAGTGGGAACTCTCACAGTCTTTGGCAGCTGATTACACAAAACTAACCCTGATGGCATCTCTCCACACAGGTCAGGACTCATCAGATGCCAGCCCCATCAGAAACACACACACAGGCCAGGTCCGAGGCAGCCTTGTCTATGTGAAGGACACCAAAATTGGTGTCCATACCTTCCTGGGAATTCCCTTTGCCAAGCCACCCATAGGACCACTGCGCTTTGCACCTCCTGAAGCCCCTGTACCATGGAGTGGTGTGAGAGATGGAACCTCACATCCAGCCATGTAAGTTCTGGACCCAGAGGATGTCTGGCCCTAGGGTGAAAAGTTTCTCTGAGCTCTGAACCATACTGAAGTCTTTCCTCCATCTCAGCTCTGTAGCAGTTTTCTCCCATTGTGGGGTGTCCCCCATGCATTTTTCTGACGCATGTAGTAAAACTGAATAGAACAACCTTGCCAATCTCCTTGGTCAGAGCTTGGCATAGGGAGTTGGATGCAGGGACTATAGACAGGAACAAAGAAAATTGTTCACAGATTCAAATTGAGCCCAGTGTTCTCTGCCACAATGGGAGGGATATCTAGCCATGTGTTATGTGACCTATTAAGCAGACAGTGCCCCTGAATCTAGTAGAATGCAGTTCAGATCCTAAGGAGTGCAGCATTATGGATACTTGCTAACCCCACACTCACAGTCACTATGACAACATATAGGGCCAAGTGCCACTGACCAAGGAACAAGGATATGTAACTAATTCCCTCTGGAGACAGTGTAGGAAAAAGAAGTTCCCTGAGAGCCTCTGTTCATGGGATGAAGGATTTCTCACCACCTTTTGGGGCAGTACGGTCCTCTGATTCCTTCAGTACCTGTGGACACAGCATTCCAATATTGCAATCTTAGTTTGTTGTCTTTGATGTAATAAAATACTGGCAAAAGGAACTTAGGGGAGGAAGCTACTATTATAGGCCCCAGATTACAATTCATCATGTGTGTGGGGAGGATTCACAGTGAAGGAAAATTACAGGAGCTGGTCACATCTCATCCACAGCTATGAACAGAGAGTAGAAAAAACTTGCATGCCTGCTAATGCTTAGTTCACTTTTCTGTTTTTAAACAAATCAGTGAATGTGAGTACATACAGCCAATCATTTCATAGAGAAGCCTAAAGTCTCTAAATCCCAGACCCAGAAAGAATAACATCCAGTGCCTAGCCAACTGGAGGACTCTGAAATTCTGACTCCATTCATCTTTTATGGAGCCTGTGGTCTTTACCACAGGTTGGAAGGGATTTTAGAGAAGGAATATGTGTTAACAGGGCATCAAAAGGAGCAGCAACTGAAGGTGACTGAGGAAAAAAAATCCAGACTCATATTTGGTTTTGGAATATCTGTCTGCTATTTCAATCAGGTGTCTGCAAAGCCTTGAAATGATGAATGTGGAGGGCATGAAGGATATGAAGGTGACCATGCCTCCCATCTCTATGTCTGAGGACTGCCTGTATCTCAACATCTACACTCCAGCTCATGCCCATGAGGGCTCTAACCTACCTGTGAGTGTCAAGTTATTGTCAGCTTGGGGACAGGGTATTTTTTTTCATGATGATAACAAAAAGGGGGGAGCAAAAGCTCCATTGAAGTATGGACTCTGTTGAAAAGCCTTGCCCTATTTGGGTAAAAAAAGGCCTTCTCAGCCACACTATGCAGATGAAACCTGGGTAAGGGACACAAAGCACTGGAGCACTGAGAGATCAAAGACTCTAGCTATTTGTGAAAACCAGGACTCATTCTACAACCTCAGCCCTGCAGAACTGCTTAGGTGCTCAAGGCTCCACACTGAGGTCACCCACTCCTTCCTTTAGATTATCTCGTGCCAATGAGAGTTGATGATTCTTTATATTTTTAATCTGGAGAGATATCCATAGAGACACCCCTCTTTGTTTCACTAAGGAGAGCCTGAGTAATGATAACATTACTGTATACATAGAATTGCTAATTCAAACTGAGGGGGGCTAGAAACAACCCAATGGGGCTATTAGAGGCCCTGAGCCATGACCAAAGCTCTGAAGTGCTGAGGATTTCTATGTATTTGTATAGTTAGACAGAAGCACAGAAGTTGATTGATACTCTAGTAAACAGTCTACAGAGCTTTGGCTAGCTAGGAGCTTCCTGGCATCTCTATTGACTTCTCCAGGTGATGGTGAGGATCCATGGTGGTGCTCTGGTTGGAGGAATGGCTTCTATGACTGATGGATCCATATTGGCAGCCATAGAGGATGTGGTATTGGTTCATATCCAATATCGCCTAGGTGTTCTGGGCTTTTTCAGGTGAGCCTAGGGCTGAGCTAAATAGATGCAGCTGAGAAGAACCTAGACAGCCCTTTGATCCATGCCCCTCTACTTCACAGCACTGGAGACCAGCACGCCAGAGGCAACTGGGGCTACCTGGATCAAGTGGCCGCCCTACGCTGGGTCCAGCAGAATATTGCCCACTTTGGAGGAAACCCTGACCAGGTCACTATTTTTGGCGAGTCAGCAGGTGGTGCAAGTGTGTCTTCACATGTGGTGTCTCCCATGTCCAAGGGACTCTTCCACAGAGCCATTATGGAGAGTGGAGTGGCCGTGATACCTGGCATTATCTCTGACACCCATGAGATGGTCTACAATGTAAGTGCCCTTAGCCATCACAGGCCTAAGTAGTTGGAAGTTTTTCTGTGTCCTTCCTGGTCCTGCAGCTGCTTGGTCCTAAGTGAACACACAGAGGCTTATATTACTTACAAACTGTATGGCCTATTGGTCATCTTATATTAGCTAGCTCTTTCAACTTAATTCAATGCATTCCTAGTAATATGTATGTTGTCATGTGGCCTAAGGCATTACTGGTCTGCTGGCATCTTGTTGCTCCTTAGGCAGTGGGCTGGCATCTCTTCTGATTCCACACTTCTTTTTTCCATCTTCAGTTTTATGTATTGCCTAACCTTATTCTGTTTCACCATTGGCCAAACCGTTTTATTTATCAACCAATCAGAGCTATACATATTTACAGTGTACAGAAAGACATCCCCCAGCACCCTAGGCTGTCCCCTCAGCCTTCATAGTCTGGTACTCTGGTCTTCTCTTCAGTGGGGGAAACAATAATCATGGGAAACAATTTCTTTCCAGCAATATTTGAGAAACTCAGGGGTTAGCCTCTACTCACCTCTACTTCATACTGGGTGACAATGTTATCTCAACAGCAAACTGCTCCTAGCAGCTTCCATTACTGATGAAAATAAATAGGAGTGTGCTTTGGGAGGTGGCTCTATGGATTTTTAAACATGCTTGGAGTGCAAGGCTGAGAACCTAAGTTCAAATGCCGAGAACCCACAAAAGCCTGGAGATAGTAGCATGTATCTGTAATTCCATTGTTCCTGTGGTCAGGTGGGAGGCAGAAACACGGGAATCCCTGGATATTCACAGAGCAGTTCAGCTACCATAGAAGCATAAGACAAGAAGACTGCCTGTCTCAAATAAGGGGACATTTGTGAAGAGAGGGGACTTTGTCCTCTAACATCCACATACAAACATTGGCACACTTAGTTCTTCTCTTATACACAAAACACAGAAAGATGGGTAGAGTAAACAGAACTAACCTAAGCAAAAAAAAAAAATCCAAGTATGCAGGTTAAAAGGATACTGCTTGCTTTGAGGAATACGACAAAGTTAACAATTTATATTTATACCAAATCACACACAACACACACTATAGTGTGGTAGTTAGGCCAATAATATTAAGGTGGAGTTGAGAAAATTCTTCTCCCCACTTGTTCCCTTTACAGACGGTGGCCAACCTGTCTGGATGTGAGACCAAGGACTCAGAGGCCCTGGTACACTGTCTGAGAGGCAAGAGTGAAGCAGAGATTCTGGTCATTAATGAGGTAGGTAGAACTGTGTGTCTTGGAAGATGTAGTCAGACTTCAAGTTCTTTAGTTCTGTGTACAATATGAACACGAAGATAGGCTAATCCAAGTATAGATTCTCTTCCAGAGTTAGCTGAGAACACTGAGGCTAGTGAAAAATGCGATAATGGTTAAGAAATGACAAAATGGTGGTGGTAACTCATTGGATTAGGATATGTATTTTATTGACCTTCAGCATTGACTTTTAATGCCCCTCAGGTCTTCAAGATCATCCCTGCTGTGGTGGATGGGGTGTTCTTTCCCAGGCATCCCCAAGAGTTGTTGGCATCTGTGGATTTTCACCCTGTCCCCAGCATCATAGGTGTCAACAATGATGAGTATAGTTGGATCGTCCCCATGGTGAGGCTCAATTCCAATCCCCTGATAGACTTGAGTCTCATATGTTAAGTACAGGGAACTCAATACATCTCTAATCCAAGTCCATCAGATCCCACATTTCTGCCTCCCAGATCTTGGGCTCTGCTCAGACAATAAAAGAAATAACCAGAGAGAACCTGCAGGATGTTCTGAAGAATACAGCAGCACAAATGGTGAGATACCTCTGGTCCTATCCAAATAAAGAGGTCCCTTATATCTCCTTCTCAGACAGCATCCCTATTAATGAAGGTCAGTATATATGTGTGATTCTGTGTGGGGTGACATCAGACCATGAATATTTTTACCTACACCCTATCTGATCACAGGCCCAATTCTCCTTATACCAAAGGCTGTTGCCTACCTAACCAACAACATGCCTAACCTCATTCTTCCTGATTTCCTTGGTGTAGATGCTGCTTCCTGAGTGTGGTGACCTGCTGATGGAAGAGTACATAGAGGACACAGAGGATCCCCATACCCTCCAAATACAGTTCACAGAGATGATGGGAGACTTCATGTTTGTGATCACTGCACTCCAAGTAGCACATTTTCAGCGTAAGTATCTCTGTAACAAGCCTTAAGGGAGCAGCTCAGAGATATAGGTCACTGGTAAGCACTGCGGAGCAGTGTAAAATACAGGTCTCATGTCTAGATAAAGTGAGTGACATCTAGGTACAGAACAGAAAATGAGTTGCTGTTAATCTATTGACTTGACATGACCATTCAGCTGGGAAGGCCATGAGCACTGTTTTGCCATGGGCTTTTCTACAGCTAGTGCTCCAGCTTGGAACTTCCTCTCCTCTTTTCATTTATGATTCCAGGTAACTTTATATCAAGGTACCTTGTCACCAAATATGTATCAGAAAAACTCCAGGTGAGGGGCCACTAAGTCACTCGTCATCCCCCCCTAGGTTCCCACAACCCTGTCTACTTCTATTAGTTCCAACATCAGCCCAGCTTTCTCAAGAGTCTCAGGCCACCCCACGTGAAGGCTGACCATGGTGATGAGATTCCTTTTGTTTTTGGGTCCTTCGTCTTTGGCATGAAACGTGAGTCTCTCTTATTCTCCTTGACCTGACTGAGGTCTCAGATGACACCTCAGGGACTCCTGAGCTCTTAGTCTATTTCAGGAAATCTAGGTCTGGGAGATGATAAAAATCAAATGTGTGCTATATCATAGTCTAAAAAATCAGACCAAGATTAGAACCTAGTCCTGTCCCAGTCTAGCCTGTGATGGAGATGACAGCACACTGGGGCACGAATTCAATTAGAGGCATGCATGGATGTTGGGTATTGTATAGTAAAGAAGGGAGGTAACAAATCTGATAGTTACAGTTCTGACAGCAGCTGGGATTGTGAGTATGAGGCATGATTTGGCAGCTGTGTGTGGTGTCATGGACTTCAACATTCATTTTTCTCATGACTCCAGTTGACCTTACTGAGGAGGAAGAGCTATTGAACAGGAGGATGATGAAGTACTGGGCCAACTTTGCAAGATATGGGTGAGAAGACACCTCTCTTTCAAACTTCTCTGTATGTGTTATAGGGATATGTGGGTCCCTACAGGTCTCCTATTGGAGTGGTTGTCTCTTTAGCATTCACAGATCTTCCATCATATAACAATCTCTTCTCTGCGGGATAGCACATTTATACATCCACTTTGTAGGTATCAGTTACTGGTCATCTCACAGTGACCTGGCTCATGAGCCATAGTGGACAGCTCTTCAGATTTTGCCTCTTAGATGTAGACATAAAACAGGTCAAGTAGTCCTCCCCCACATGAAGCAGAAACTAGTGGGTGACACTTGTATCCCTATATCAGGATCCTTATCCCATCAGCCCCATTAAACACCTGCCTAAGTATACCACTGCCATGACCAAAATCAGTTGATCAGACTTTGGATCAGAATGACCTCACCCTTCCCCACTGGCTGGCATATCCATAGGAACCCCAACAGCAAGGGTCTACCCTACTGGCCCATGTTGGACCATGACGAGCATTACCTGCAGCTGAACTCCAAGCCTTCTGTGGGCCGAGCATTGAAGGCCAGAAGACTGCAGTTCTGGACCAAGACTCTGCCCCAGAAAATCCAGGAGCTAAAGAGATCTCAGAACATGCACAAAGAGCTCTAGTGCCCTGTGTGAGGAATGGCGTGTGGGCTTGGCTGCTGATGGATATTGGGCTGGAATCTCTGGCTGGGCCCCAGTTCTCTCTCTCCAGTCCCTGTCCTCTCAGAGAACCACCAGAGGGGCTCAGTCCCAAATTCTCCACAGTGGCAGCTGCTTTTCTGCCTGGAACTGCTAGCTGCTCAGAGCCCAGCCTACCATGATGGGCCCAGCTTGTGGAGGACAAGTCATCACCCTGTCCCATGCCTGCAGAGTATTTGGGTCTCCTCCTCAGAGCAGCCATGTAATTCCTCTTGCCCCCTTCCCTGCCACGCCTCTGGGTGCTGGAAAGGTCACCCAGGAGTTCTCTGACTAATAAACCTGGTCTTTTACTTTTAATCTGGTTTTATCTGGCTTTTGTGTCAGTAGAGAAACCAATTATCCAGGTATAAATACCTTTCAATGGGGTCAGCTTGAGGTTCCCAAAACATATTGAGGATCTGGGTTGATTCTAACATTCACATAAGCTCTGCACTTGTATGTTCTTCTACATTTATGACAAATCCTTTGCATGTGACTCTTTATCCTGCTGGGTCATTTTTTGTAATACCCATTCAATTAAAGCTGCCATAACAACGTGGATTTTGTGAACCACACAAACTGGCTCATCTCCTTCCACACTCCACTGGTACTAAGCCCCTTCCATCTTTCTTCCCTTCATTTTTCTTTCCCACTGTCATCTTCTCTAAGACCAAAACCCTCTTTAAATAAAGCAGAAGTTTGAAGAACATTGATATGGGTTCTTCAAAAACCCATATCATATGGGTAAGGTATGTCAAAACCACATGCTCTTTCTCATCAGGGTCACACTTTTGGAGACCATGAATTCAAGGTTAAGATACCAACCTGTTTACTATATTGTGATGACTAGCTCTCTGACTCAAAAATGATAACTTGTGTTTTCACTGAGTAGATGGGATAATTATTAATTTTCATGACCCAGGCCTCCCAAGGTTCTCACTCTTAATAACATCACATTGCATCCTAAGTTTCAATATAGAAATATGACTCACAGATACTTTCAAAACACATCACATAGAGGTTCCCAAGTCAGTGACTGGACTTGAAAACATCCCATTGTGTCTGTATATTAAATGTCACCTACAATTACAATTTAACATAAGCTATATATTCATCAATATTGACTTCTTTTTCCTACCCTTCTTATCATTCAACCCCATTCATCTATTCTGTCCCAAAGTAGTCGGTTGACACTATTTTATTCCAGATGTAGGTTTAAATATCTACTCAAGTCTGAGACAGTATGTGTGGGGAGGGTGCACGTGTGTGTGTGTGTGTGTGTGTGTGTGTGTGTGTGTGTGTGTGTGTGTGTGAATGCATATGGATGTTTCTGTGCATGCATGCATATATACATATTTGTGCATGTGTGTGTATGTGATTTTGTGTCTGTGTGTTTGTATACACATATGTGAGCATGCATATAATTGTGTGCATGTGTGTGTTTGTATGCATGTATATGTGGGTATCATGTGTGTGTCCAGAAGTAACAAGTTGATTACTTTGTGTCTGCTGATGTTTGTATTGACTTCTAAAAATTTTCTAGACATGACAATGTCCATATTTCCATGATCACAGCACATCTGTGAAGATGTTTGACTATGGGGTGAGGAATAATAGAAGGCCCATGCATGTACAAAAGAGATTGCTGTCCCCAGTCTCCCTGAGCACTTGTCCATGTATGGGGGGAGGGGTTCTCCTGACTTCCATAGTTCCCCTGCAAACCTCTTGTTCTGTGTGATAACCCTCTTCCCCTCGATTATCCATATACAGGTCTTTCATTCTTACCTGTTAGCTGTAATTAATCATTTTTGGCCTTTGTAATAAATACCATCTCTTTTAATTTATGTCATTATATAAAAGTGTGAAATTATGCTTAAGCTCCCTGAATTCTCTAAAAATCATTTTCTATTTTTCATTAAGAGACCAGATCCTTCAAGCTAGAAATCACAATATATCCCAGCGCCTTATGTCTGCTCAGCTTGCCCAACAAGCCAAGTTTTCCAAGGTTGGCAAACTCCCTCTTCTAAAATCTAGTCCAAGGAATACCAACCCCAGGACAGCATGACCTCTGGGGTCAAAGTGAAGATTACTGATTGTCCTTCCTGGACGCCATGCCAGAGAAATATGCCCTCCAGGAGGGCAGCTGCCAGATTCTCCCACTATGTCCTGAGCTCATTATTGGTCCTCCTGATGCCAATGGTTAAGACATATCAGGATGTTCAGGTAACACGAAGACTCTAGTTCCATGTCTTTGATCTTAGAAGAGCTGAGATATTCATCTCCTAAAGCCCAGCTGTTCCTTCAGTGGGGAAGTTGAGGGAAGAGAGAACATCCGCCTAGGCCAGGACTGGGAGCACAGATAATTTAAAGGGGAGACACTGAATTGACATCATGCATTGCTGACCGGGGTTGGGGGGGGGATGGGAACAGCCCTGTTTGGACCATGCCAGTGGAAACATTCAGAAAAGCACTGAGGAGAAAGACCTTCTGTGCCAGGCTGTGGGTACTCTAGATTGCTGAGAGCTAGAGAGATAAAACCAGGTTCTCATGTGGCACTGATGGTTGTCTGATGTAGATACCCATCCAGTTCCCTCCATGAAGTCTGCCTTAGGCAAGTAGGGGCTCTTGAACCTGTACTCTTTCATGAATCTTGACATATTTTCTAGAATTCCAAACTCCTGTTCATGGCTCAGTATCTCAGCATTATCATAAGCTCTGAGCATCCAGAGAGTCCATGTGTTGGAACCAAATGGCCCAAAAAGTGTTTGTCAGGTGGATAAATGACTCTGAACTTGTTCTCAGTAGGAGTTGCCACCATGCTAGCCACAGCATAGAGCAGAAATGAGCAGGGAAAGGGCACTGAAGAAATACCACACAAAAGCAGAGGTACATCCAAATTAAAGGCATCATCGGTCTAGTAGAGTTCATAGATACCTACAGAACACTGCATTTAAATACTACAAATTATACATTTTTTTTCTTCAAAGTCCATGAGAATCTTTTATAAAGCAGATTTCATAGCTGGTGGTGGAGGGACTTGCCTTTAATCCCAGCAACCAGGAGTCAGAGGCAGGTGAACTCTACGTGTTGGAGGCTATCCTGGTCTATAGATTGAGTTCTGGGATAGCCAGGGTTATACAGAAAAACCCTGTCTAAAAAGAATACATTGTGTATTAGGACACAAAACAAGTTTTAGAAATACATGAATACTGAAATAATGACATCTATTTGATTACAATAGAATAAAAGTCTGAATCCACAGTCAGAGAAACTGTAGAACACATACAATCTTGTGGGGATTAAACAACATGCTACTAGATGATGAATGCATCATTGAAGAAATCAAGAAGGAAAATTTAAAATGTGTAGAATTAAATCAAAAGGAAAAGGCAACAATGCCAAACCCTAGAGGACACACTCAAGGCAGTTCCAAGCTCTAATGACTAAATTAAATACTCAAATGCCTAGTCCTTCTCCATCTGAGGGATCCTCAACACACACCCCTTAGAGAAGCCAGAACATCATAAACACAGTGACTCTAGGTTGTGGGTAATGGTTTTGGTATCTAGAATGGCTCCAGAGGCCATGCTGTGCCTTCCCAGGGAACCAAAGGGTGAGAAAATCCAGCAGATATGATTCCACCACCTGCTAAATACTGGCTCTCCAACACTGGCTCCTCTCTGTCTAGTCAGTACCACCCTCCTGTAGCTACCACTTTGCCCTTCCCTTAACAAACTGCTTACCAACACCTCTGTGAGTACAAATTCTTGCATGGGCAAGGCCTGAAATATCTTCTTTGTGGGAAGCATAGCACATCCATTGCAATAAATGCTCAGGCCAATCATGTCACTGAAACCATTTTCTGAATGCTGTGGCTCAAGGACTCCTGCTTCTCCTCTTCTGTGGCATGCTAAGACTCCATAAGAGGGGAAGGGATATAGACTGGCATCAGAGAGTCAGAGACTGAGAGATGACAATGAGGGAAAGTGCGCCACCCAGTGCCCACACCAAAGCCCCTGGGGTGGCCCTTTGACACAGGGAAGGTCAATGATAAGTGAAGATACTCAACCTAAGGAGCCTGTCAGGTGGAGGGGCTTTCAGGAGCCAGAACTATAGGTCACAGGTGCCAGGCAGAAAGTTCAAAACAGAGGGATAGATGTGACTTTTCCCTCCTCTGGGGGGTTGTGGCTGTACCTGTGACTCTAGCTGCTACTGACTCCCAGAGAATAATAAATTTAATAATGCCTTCATAGTGCCACTAAGCTCTGAGTATCATCTCCTTGGCCATAGGAGCACCCTTGTGCCCTCCAGAATGACCATGGGCAAGTTTCCTGGCCCTAGGGCAAACAGTTCCTAGACCAGTAGTTCTCAACCTTCCTAATGCTGCAACTGTTTAATACAGTTCCTCATGTTGTGGTGACTGACACCCCCGCCCTGCACTGCAACCATAAAATTATTTTTACTACTTCATAATTAACTTTGCGACTGTTGTGAATTGTAATGTAAACATTTGCGTTTTTTGGGACCTCAGACTACATGAGTGAAAGGGTTGTTCCAAAGGGGTTGTGACCCAGAGGTTGAGAACCACTGTCTTAGACCCACATTCCTCTGCTAATAGAGAATCTATACATAATCGTTCCTATGAACCCCACCTTGG
The DNA here is from genome assembly GCF_049852395.1 of Peromyscus maniculatus bairdii. Lineage (NCBI taxonomy): Eukaryota > Metazoa > Chordata > Mammalia > Rodentia > Cricetidae > Peromyscus > Peromyscus maniculatus. The sequence goes on along the minus strand of NC_134856.1, from coordinate 37,563,091 downwards.
GAGAGGGAATGAGTTGGTTTCTAGGGTAAAAGTTAAGTTCTCTGGGTCCTAATGAGAAGGCAGGAGGGTACAGTATCCAAGGTGTTTGAGCAACTGTTGTTGCCTATTACTCCAGGTGTCCAAGTGTGAGCACTGCTCACTTCTTGCCAGGATTGCCAATATAACCCAACCTAAGTGGACTTTGCTTACTTCACCCTGTGTCCCTTGCATGTAGTTTCTCAGGCTCTGGGAGGTCACCAAGCCTTCGAGGTAGGAATATCTGCCTTACTTACTGAACATTCTTTGCTGAGATTCCTGGATTCAGAATCACTTGTAACTCTATGAAAGCATAGTGCTGTGTCTCATCTTCTTTTATCCCTCCCTGATTAAAGGGACACCAAGGTGGAATTGCTTACACACAGGCCCAGGATTACATGAGAAGGTAAGTGTGAGAACATGCCTGTGCTCAGCATGCTGCATGAAGTGGAGACATAGGAGAAGCTCTACCTACAGGCCAGCCTGGGCTGCATAGCAAGAGACTGTCTCAAAGTAACCATATAAGTGAATAATAAAATAAAATGTTCTGAATATGCTGGCTAGTTTTGTCAACTTGACATGAGCTATAGCTGTATGAAAGAAGGGAATCTCAATTAAGAAAATCCCTTCATAAGATCTAGCTGTAGGGCATTTTTTAAATTAGTAATTGATAGGGGAAGTCCCAGCTCCCTGTGGGTGGAACCATCCCTAGGCTGATGGACCTAGTTTCTACAGTTCAGGAAATCATGGAGTTGACATGGTCTAACTGCCTTGAGAGGCATGTATCAGTCATAGTTTTTGAGCTTTGAACCTGCAGTTCCTGAGCCCTCCCACTCCCATCTCAGCCAGCCCCAGCAGTCAACCAGCAGGCAAGAGTCCTGCAAGCAGGATGCACCACCACCACCACCACCACCACCACCACCCCTGCCACCCTTTCGACCCTGGAACCTGAAAGACACACTGCACCACCCAAGCCCACCCAACCCATCATCCTCTCCCTGGCCAACCATCCCCCTCAAAGTCAGCATCCCCTAGAGGCACAAGCACCACTTGCACCAATCAAAAGAAGAACAGCTTCCCCATGAACAACCCTCTCCAGCAAAATCAGCAGATCTTATAGATACAAGCACCACCCACACTACCTGGAAGAAGCATAGGCAAAACCCATCCCAGTTGGAAGACAGACCGCATAGGCACAAGTAAAGCCCACACCAGCCAGAAGAACTGGACAATACACTAGATCTAGGCACTCAAACTACCACAAACCTCAAGTGAGACAACCCTACATGAATTGGCAACCAGCCAATAACCAGAACCGTTGGACACTCAGGACAAAAGACAATAAAGAAAACAGACAGTGAAGGAACAAAAGACCCATCCAACAAAGACATCACAAGAATCAACACCTGTTCCTATAATTATCCCAAACACAGATGGGTAAATGGCAGTGTAAGTATACATTCAGCAACATAAAGAGCTATATGGCACCACGAACCTAGAGATTCTACAACAGCAAGACTTGAATATCCCAACCCAGATGGAAGCAGAAGAAAACAACCTTACAAATAATTTTATAATAATGATAGAGGTCCTTATAGAGGAAATGAAAAATTACTTGAAAGAAGTCTAGGGAAAGACAAACAAAACATTGGAAGAAATCAATAAATGAATTAAAGAAAGCTGAGAAAACATTATCAAACAGGTGAAGGAAACAGTTCAAGACTTGAAATCTGAAATAGAGGTAATGAAGAAAACACACTCAGGGAATTCTGAAAATGGAAAATCTGGGTAAATGAACAGGAACTACAGATGCAAGCATAACCAACGGAATACAAGAGATGGAAGAGAGAATCTCAGGTATTGAAGATACAATAGAGGAAGTAGATTCAATTGGTCAAAGAAAATGTTAAATCCAACAAATTCTTAACACAAAATGTCCAGGAAATCTGAGACACCATGAATAATTGGGATAGAAGAAGGAGAATTCCAGCTCAAAGGCACAAAAAATATATTCAACAAAACTATAGAAGAAAACTTTCCCAACCTAAAGAAGGACATGCCTATGAAAGTACAAGAAGCTTACAGAATACCAAATAGACTAGACCAAAAAAAAGTCCCTTACCACATAAAAATCAAACACTAAACATAAAGAATGAAGAAATAATATTAAGAGCCGCAAAGGAGATCCCTAGGACATAACCAGTCCCAAGGAACCCCCACCCAACACTGTACCAGTTGCTGGCCAGCAGGCAAAACTCCTGCTTGAAGCCCACCCCCAAGAACCTCACCCCACAGGACCCTGTAATCTACATGCCCTGCCCCCATACTCATTCCCCCGAGACACCAGCAACTTCCTGAGGCACAGAAACCAAATGGTCAGCTCTTATTGGACCAAGAGTTGAGTGACTCTGCTCATATCAAGAGAGTCCTGCCCCTTGAGCCTCTAGAGCCACAAAGGAGATCCCTAGGACATAACCAGTCCCTGGACACCCATCCAACTCTGTCCCAGTTGCCGTTCAGTGGACAAAACCCCTGCTTGAAGCGGCCCCCCTCCCCAAGAACCTCACCCCACAGGACCCTGCAATCTACATGCACTGCCCCCATACCCATCCACCTGAGACCCCAGCAACTTTTTGAGACTTGGAAACCAAACCTCCAGCTCTCATTGGATCAAGAGAGGAGAAGATGGGAAGATATCAAGGCAAAAATACATACAACAACATAAAGAGCAATATGGCATCACCAGAACCTAGTCCTCCTCCAACAGCAAAACCTGAACATCTCAATGTAGAAGAAGCAGGAGAAAGCAACCTTAAGCATAGTATCATAAAGATGCTAGAGGCTTTTCAAGAAAAAAATGAAAAATGAAATTGAGGATAAAAGAAACAAAAAATTGGAAGAAATCAATGAAGAGAGGAACAGACAAATAAAAAATTGGAAGAAATGAATAAATCCCTTAAAAAAAGCCAAGAAAACCATGAAAAAGCAATAAAACTTGTGAGGGAAATAGTTCAAGACCTGAAAAGGGAAATAGAAACAATCAAGAAGACACAAACAGAGGGAATGCTGGAAATAGAAAATCTGAGTAAATGAACAGGAAACACAGATGTAAGCATAACAAACTGAATACAAGAGATGGAAGAGAGGCTCTCTGGAGTGGAGGGTACAATAGAGGAAATAGATTCATCAGTCAAAGAAAATAACAAACATTAATAGTGGGAGACTTTAACACCACACTCTCACCAATGGACAGATCTGCCAAATCGAAACTTAATAGAGAAATAAGGGGCTTAACTGATGTTATGACTCAAATGGACTTAATTGATATCTACAGAACATTCTACCCTAACAAAAAAGAATATACCTTCCTCTCAGCACCCCATGGAAACTTCTCTAAAATCGACCACATACTTAGTCACAAAGCAAACCTCAACAGATAAAAAAAAAATGGAATAACCTCCTATATTCTATTATACCACCATGGCTTAAAGTTTCATTTCAACAACAACAAAAATTACAGAAAGCCTACAATCTCATGGAAATTGAATAACGCTCAACTGAATCACCAAGGGTTCAAGGAAGAAATAAAGAAAGAAATTAAAGACTACCTAGAGATCAATAAAAATGAATATACTACCTACCCAAGCTTATGGGACACTATGAAAGCAGTGCTAAGAGGGAAATTCATAGCACTAAATGCCTACATAAAGAAATTGGAAAAAAAAAGAAAAACAAAACAAAACAAACAAGCACGCAAACAAACAAACAAACAAAAAAGAAGTTGGAGAAATCTCACACTAGTGACTTAACAGCACACCTGAAACCTCTAGAACTAAAAGAAGCAAAGAAACCCAGGAGGCATAGACACCAGGAAATAATCAAATTGAGGGATGAAATCAATAAAATAGAAACAAAGAGAACAATACAAAGGTTCAATGAAACAAAGTGTTGATTCTTTGAAAAAATCAACAAGATAAATAAGCCCTTATCCAGATGAACCAAAAGGCAGAGAGAGAGAATCCAAATTAGCAAAATCAGAAATGAAAAGGGAGACATAACAACTGACAATGAGGAAATCCAGAGAATCATCAGGTCATACTTCAAAAACCTGTACTCTACAAAATTGGAAAATCTAAAAGAAATGGACAATTTTATGGATAGGTACCACATACTTAAGTTAAATCAAGACCAGATAAACTATTTAAATAGACCAATAACGCCTAAGGAAATAAAACAGTCATTAAAAGTCTCCCAACCAAAAAAAGCCCAGGACCAGATGGTTTCAATGCAGAATTCTACCAGATCTTCAAAGAAGTGTTAATACTAATACTCTTTAAATTATTCCACATAATAGAAACAGAAGGAACATTACCAAATTCCTTTTATGATGCTATGGTTACTCTGATTCCCAAGCCAAACAAAGATGCAACAAAGAAAGAGAATTGCAGACCAATCTCCCTCATCAACATTGATGCAAAAATACCCAATAAAATATTGGCAAACAGACTCCAAGAACACATCAAAACAATTATTCACTATGATCAAGTAGCCTTCATCCCAGAGATGCAAGGGTAGGTGGTTCAACATATGAATGTCTGTCAATGTAATACACCATATAAACAAACTGAAAGAAAAAAAACACATGATCATTTCATTAGATGCTGAAAAGGCCTTTGACAAAACCAACACCCCTTCATGATAAAGGTCTTGGAGAGAGCAGGAATACAGGGAACATACCTAAACATAATAAAGGCAATTTAGAGCAAGCCAACAGCCAACATCAAAGTAAATGGAGAGAAACTCAAAGCAATTCCACTAAAATGAGGAATAAGACAAGGCTGTCCGCTCTCCCCATATTTATTCAATATAGTACTTGAAGTTCTAGCTAGAGCAATAAGACAACAAAAGGAGATCAAGGGGATACAAATTGGAAAGGAAGAAATCAAACTTTCACTATTTGCAGCTGACATGATAGTATACATAAGTGACCCCAAAAATTCGACCAAGGAACTCATACAGCTAATAAACACCTTCAGTAATGTGGCAGGATACAGAATTAACTCAAAATAATCAGTAGCCCTCCTATATACAAATTAAAAATGGGCTGAGAAAGCAATCAGAGAAACATCACCCTTTACAATAGCCACAAATGATATAAAATACATTGGGGTGACTCTAATTAAGCCAGCGAAGGACCTGTATGGCACGGACTTTAAGTCTCTGAAGAAAGAAAATTGAAGATGATATCAGAAAATGGAAAGATCTCCCATGCTCATGGACAGGTAGGATTAACATAATAAAAATGGCAGTCTTACCATAAACAATCTACAGATTCAATGCAATTCCCATCAAAATCCCAACACAATTCTTCACAGACCTGGAAAGAACAATACTCAACTTCATATGGAAAAAAAACCAGGATAGCCCAAAGAATCTTGTACAATAAAACAACCTCTGGAGGCATTACAATTCCTGACTTCAAGCTCTACTATAGAGCTACAGTAATAAAAAAATAACAGGTCAGTATGGGCAGAAAAACTGCCATGTAAACCAATGGAATTGAACTGAAGACCCTGTCATTAATCCGCACATGTATGAACACCTAATTTTTGACAAAGAAGCCAAAACTGTACAATGGGAAAAAAAGAATCTTCCACAAATGGTGCTGGCATAACTGGATGTCAACATGTAAAAGATTGCAAATAGATCCATATCTGTCACCGTGCACAAAAGTTAAGTCCAAATGGATCAAAGACCTAAACATAAATCCAGTTACTTTGAAACTGATAGAAGAGAAAGTAGGAATTAGTCTTGACTGCTTGGCACTGGAGATCACTTCCTAAATATAACACCAGTTAGTACAGACACTGAGAGCAACAATTAATAAATGGGACCTCCTGAACCTGAGAAGCTTTTGTAGGGCAAAGAACATGGTCAATAAGACAAAACTGTAGCCTACAGAATGGGAAAAGATCTTCACCAACCCCACATCTGAAGGAGGACTGATATCCAGAATGTATAAAGAATTCAAGAAACTAGACATCAAAATACCTAACAATCCAATTTTAAAATGGGCTGTAGAGCTAAACAGAGAATTCTCAACAGAAGAATCTCAAATGGCTGAAAGACATTTAAGGAATTGTTCAACATCCTTAGTCATCAGGGACATGCAAATCAAAATGACTCTGAGATACCATCTTACACCTGTCAGAATGGCAAAGATCACAAACACTGGAGACAGCTTATGTTGGGGAGGATGTGGAACAAGGGGAACACTCCTCCACTGTTGTTGGGAATGTAAACTTGTACAGCCACTTTGGAAATCAGTATGGTGATTTATCAGAAAATTGGGAATCAATCTCCCTCAATACCCAGCTATACCACTCTTGGGCATATACCCAAGGAGTGCTCAATCATACCACAAGGACACATGCTAAACTTTGTTCATAGCAGTACTATTTATAATAGCCAGAACCTGGAAACATCCTAGATGTCCTTCAACTAAAGAATGGATAAAGAAAATGTGGTACATATACACAATGGGTTACTACTGAGAAGAGAAAAACAATGACATCATGAGGTTGCAGACAAATGGATAGAACTAGAAAATATCATCCTGAGTGAGCTAACCCAGACTCAGAAAGACAAACATGGTATGTAATCACTCATAAGTGGATACTAGATGTAAAGCAAAGAATAACCAGACTGCAACTCACAGCTCCAGGGTGGCTAGTTAGTAAAGAGGATCCTGGGAAATGCACAGGGATCACACAGCAATGTAGAAATGGATGAGATCTACATTAGCAAACTGGGCATGAGGAGGGGTAATGGAGGGCAAGGGTCAGGGGAAAGGTTAGGGGAGCAGGAGGTCCTAGCTGGATTATGAACAGAGTGGAAGAACAAGGAAAGAGATACCATGATATATGAAGACACCATGAGAATAGGAAGAAGCAGAGTGCTGGAGAGGTCCCCAGGAATCCACAATGATAACTCCACTATAGACTACTGGCAATGGTTGAGAGGGTGTCTGAGCTGACCTACTCTGGTGATTGGATGGCCGAACACCCTAACTGTCATGATAGAACCCTCATGCAGTGACTTATGGAAGCAGATGCAGAGGTCCATGGCCAAGCTCCAGGCAGAGCTCCAGGAGTCCAATCAACAAGAGAGAGGAGGGATTCTATGAGCAAGAGATATTGAGACCATGATTGGAAAAGTACAGAGACAATTAGCCAAACTAGTGGAAACACATGAACTGTGAACTAATAGCCCCATGGTACTGGGTTAGGCCCTCTGGATATGTGAGACAGTTGTTTAGCTTGAACTGTTTAGGGGGCCCCTAGGCAGTGAGACGGGGTCCTGTTCTTAGTGTATGAGCAGGCTTTTTGGAACCTAATGCCTATTTTGAGACACTTTGCTCAGCCTTGGTGTAAGAAGGAGGAGCTTGGACCTGCCTCATCTGAATATACCACAGCTCTGATGAATCCCCAGGGGAGACCTTGCCTTGGAGGAGGTGGGACTGGTGTGTGGGTTGGGGGTGGGGAGACTGGGGCATGGGAGAAGGAAGGACAGGGGAATCAGTGGTTGATATGTAAAATGAATAGAAAAATCTCTTAATAAAAAAAATTAATAAAAAAGAGCTGCATTGCATGAGTTGGCTGTTTGAAACCTGGAGCTTATGCAGGGACACTTGGCTCAGGCTGGGAGGAAGGGACTGGGCCTGCCTGGACTGAGTCTACCAGGTTGATCGCAGTCCGAGGGGGAGGATTTGCCCTGGAGAAGGTGGGAATGGGAGGTGGGCTGGGAGTAAGGGGAGGGGGTGGGAGGGGGGAGAATAGGGGAACCCGTGGCTGATATGTAGAACTGAATGGTATTGTAAAATAAAATAAAATAAAATAAAATAAAATAAAATAAAATAAAATAAAATAATTAAAAAAAGAGCTGAAAAGGAAAAAGGCAAAATAAAGTAACATACAAAGACAGATTTATCAGAATTGCACCTGAATTCTCAGTGGAGACCCAGAAAGCCAGAAGGTTCTGGACACACATTTTTTTTTTTAGCTTTATTTTTTTTTATTATTATTATTTTACAACACCATTCAGTTCAACATAATAGCCACAGAATCCCCTGTTCTCCCCCTCTCGCCCACCCCTCCCCCTAGCCCACCCCCCATTCCCACCTCCTCCAGATCAAGGTCTCCCCCGAGGACCGGGGTTGACCTGGTAGACTCAGTCCAGGCAGGTCCATTCCCCCCTCCCAGACCGAGCCAAGTGTCCCTGCATAAGTCCCAGGATTCAAACAGCCAACTTATGCAACGAGCCCAGGACCTGGCACCAATGCACAGCTGCCTCCCAAACAGATCAAGCCAAATGACTGTCTCACCCGTTCAGGGGGCCTGATCCAGTTGGGGGCCCCTCAGCCTTTGGTTCATAGATCCTGTGCTTCCATTCATTTGGTTATTTGTCCCGGTGCTTTATCCAACCTTGGTTTCAACAATTCTCGCTCATATAAACCCTCTTCTTACTCACTAATTAGACTCCCAGTGCTCCACCAGGGGCCCAGCCGTGGATGTCTGCCTTCAGATTCCTCAGTCCTTGGATAGGGTTGATGGCACCACTATCTGGGTGTCTGGCCATCCCATCACCAGAGTAGGTCAGTTCCTGCCGTCTCACGACCATTGCCAGCAGTCTTTTGAGGGGGTATCTTTGTGGATCTCCGTGGGCCTCCCTAGCTCTCTGCTTCCTCCCCTTCTCCCCTTCTCATGTGGTCTTCATTTACCATGGTCTCCTATTCCTTGTTCTCCCTCTCTTTTCTTGATCCAGTTAGGATCTCCCACTCTTTCCCTCGACTGTCGCCCTTCATTGTTCCCACTCATGACCAGGCTATTCATGTAGATCTCGTCCATTTCTCCGTGTCTTTTTTTTGGGTCCCGTTTTCCAGGTAGCCTCACTGGTGATGTGAGTAGCAGTCTAGTCATCCTTGTTCCACATCTAGCATCTTCCTATGAGTGAGTACATACCATATTTGTCTTTCTGAGTCTGGGTTACCTCACTCAGGATGATTTTTTTCTAGATCCATCCATTTGCCTGCAAACCGTGTGATGTCATCGTTTTTCTCTGCTGAGTAGTATTCCATTGTGTATATGTGCCACAATTTATTTATCCATTCTTCAGTTGAAGGGCATCTAGGTTGTTTCCAGGTTTTGGCTATTACAAACAATGCTGATATGAACATAGCTGAGCAAGTGCTCTTGTGGTATGATTGAGCATTTCTTGGGTATATGCCCAGGAGTGGTATAGCTGGATCTTGGGGGAGATTGATTCCCAATTTTCTAAGAAAGCGCCATATTGATTTCCAGAGTGGTTGTACAAGCTTGCATTCCCACCAGCAGTGGAGGAGAGTTCCCCTAGTTCCACATCCTCTCCAGCATAAAGTGTCTTCAGTGTTTTTGATCTTAGCCACTCTGACAGGCGTAAGGTGGTATCTCAGAGTTGTCTTGATTTGCATTTCCCTGATGATTAGGGAAGTTGAGCAATTCCTTAAATGTCTTTCAGCCATTTGGGATTCCTCTGTTGAGAATTCTCTGTTTAGTTCTAAAGCCCATTTCTCAATTGGACTATTGGTCCTTTTGATGTCTAATTTCTTGAGTTCCTTATATATTCTGGATATCAGTCCTCTGTCAGATGTGGGGTTGGTGAAGATCTTTTCCCATTCTGTAGGCTGTCGCTTTGCCTTGTTGACTGTATCCTTTGCTCTACAAAAGCTTCTCAGTTTCAAGAGGTCCCATTGATTGATTGTTTGTCTCAGTGTCTGCGCTACTGGTGTTATATTTAGGAAGTGATCTCCTATGCCAAGGCGTTCAAGACTATTTCCTACTTTCTCTTCTAGCAGGTTCAGAGTAGCTGGATTTATGTTGAGGTCTTTGATCCACTTGGACTTAAGTTTTGTGCACGGTGACAGATATGGATCTATTTGCATCCTTCTACACGCTGATATCCAGTTATGCCAGCACCATTTGTTGAAGATGCTTTCTTTTTTCCATTGTATACTTTTGGCTTCTTTGTCAAAAATTATATGTCCATAGGTGTGTGGGTTAATGTCAGGGTCTTCAATTCGATTCCATTGGTCCACATGTCGGTTTTTATGCCAATACCAGGCTGTTTTTATTACTGTAGCTCTATAGTAGAGCTTGAAGTCGGGGATTGTGATGCCTCCAGAAGTTGTTTTATTGTACAGGTTTCTTTTAGCTATCCTGGGTTTTTTGTTTTTCCATATGAAGTTGAGTATTGTTCTTTCCAGATCTGTGAAGAATTGTGTTGGTATTTTGATGGGGATTGCATTGAATCTGTAAATTGCTTTTGGTAACATTGCCATTTTTACTATGTTAACCCTGCCTATCCATGAGCATGGGAGATCTTTCCATTTTCTGACATCTTCTTCAATTTCTTTTTTCAGGGACTTAAAGTTCTTGTCATATAGGTCCTTCACTTGCTTGGTTAGTGTTACCCCAAGGTATTTTATGTCATTTTTGGCTATTGTAAAGGGTGATGTATCTCTAATTGCCTTCTCAGCTTCTTTGTCCATTGTATATAGGAGGGCTACTGATTTTTTTGAGTTGATCTTGTATCCTGCTATGTTGCTGAAGGTGTTTATAAGCTTTATCAATTCCTGGGTGGAATCTTTGGGGTCACTCAAGTATACTATCATGTCGTCTGCAAATAGGGAAAGCTTGACTTCTTCCTTTCCAATTTGAATCCCCTTAATCTCCTTATGTTGTCTTATTGCTCTGGCTAGAACTTCAAGTACTATATTGAATAAGTATGGGGAGAGTGGACAGCCTTGTCTCGTTCCTGATTTTAGTGGAATTGCTTTGAGTTTCTCTCCATTTAATTTGATGTTGGCTGTTGGTTTGCTATATATTGCCTTTATTATGTTTAGGTATGTTCCCTGTATTCCTGATCGCTCCAAGACTTTTATCATGAAGGGGTGTTGGATTTTGTCAAATGCCTTTTCTGCATCTAGTGAGATGATCATGTGGTTTTTTTCTTTGAGTTTGTTTATATGGTGTATTACATTGATGTACTTTCGTATGTTGAACCACCCTTGCATCCCTGGGATGAAGCCTACTTGATCATGGTGGATAATTGTTCTGATGTGTTCTTGGAGTCTGTTTGCCAGTATTTTATTGAGTATTTTTGCATCAATGTTCATGAGGGAGATCGGTCTGTAGTTCTCTTTCTTTGTTGCATCCTTGTTTGGTTTAGGAATCAGGGTAATTGTAGCCTCATAGAAGGAGTTTGGTAATGTTCCTTCTGTTTCTATTATGTGGAACAATTTAGAGAGTATTGGTATTAACTCTTCTTTGAAGATCTGGTAGAATTCTGCGCTGAAACCATCTGGTCCTGGGCTTTTTTTGGTTGGGAGACCTTTAATGACTGTTTCTATTTCCTTAGGGGTTATTGGACTATTTAAATAGTTTATCTGGTCTTGATTAAACTTAGGTATGTGGTATCTATCCAGAAAAATGTCCATTTCTTTTAGGTTTTCCAGTTTTGTGGAGTAGAGGTTTTTGAAATATGACCTGATAATTCTCTGGATTTCCTCAATGTCTGTTGTTATGTCCCCCTTTTCATTTCTGATTTTGTTGATTTGGATTTTCTCTCTCTGTCTTTTGGTTAGTTTGGATAAGGGCTTGTCTATCTTGTTGATTTTCTCAAAGAACCAACTCTTTGTTTCATTAATTTTTTGTATTATTCTCTTAGTTTCTAATTTATTAATTTCACCTCTCACTTTGATAATTTCCTGGCGTCTATTCTTCCTGGGAGACTTTGCTTCTTCTTGTTCTAGAGCTTTCAGATGTGCTGTTAATTCACTAGTGTGCGATTTCTCCAACTTCTTTATGTGGGCATTTAGTGCTATGAATTTCCCTCTTAACACTGCTTTCATAGTGTCCCATAAGTTTGGGTATGTGGTGTCTTCATTTTCATTGATCTCTAGGAAGTCTTTAATTTCTTTCTTTATTTCTTCCTTAACCCATTGGTGATTCAGTTGAGCATTATTCAGTTTCCATGAGGTTGTAGGTTTTCTGTAGTTTTTGTTGTTGTTGAAATCTAGCTTTAAACCATGGTGGTCTGATAGAACACAGGAGGTTATTCTGATTGTTTTGTATCTGTTGAGATTTGCTTTGTGGCCAAGTATGTGGTTGATTTTAGAGAAAGTTCCATGGGGTGCTGAGAAGAAAGTATATTCTTTCTTGTTAGGATGGAATGTTCTGTAGATATTTATTAGGTCCAATTGGGTCATGACATCAGTTAAGTCCTTTATTTCTCTGTTAAGTTTCGATTTGGGAGATCTGTCCAGTGGTGAAAGTGGGGTGTTGAGATCTCCCACTAGTAATGTGTGGGGTTTTATATGTGGTTTAAGCTTTAGTAATGTTTCTTTTACATATGTGGGTGCTCTTGTGTTTGGGGCATATATGTTCAGAATTGAAACTTCATCTTGGTCGATCTTTCCTGTGACGAGGATGTAATGTCCTTCTTGATCTCTTTTGATTGATTTTAGTTTGAAGTCTATTTTGTTGGATATCAGGATGGCTACCCCTGCTTGTTTCTTAAGACCATTTGATTGAAAAGTCTTTTCCCAGCCTTTTATTCTTAGGTAGTGTCTATCTTTGAATTTGAGATGTGTTTCTTGTATGCAGCAGAAAGATGGGTCCTGCTTTCGTATCCATTCTGTAAGTCTATGTCTTTTTATAGGTGAATTAAGTCCGTTGATATTAAGGAATATTAATGACCAGTGATTCTTCATCCCTGTTATTTTTGGTGGTAGTGTGTGTGTACTTCTCTTCTTTGGGGTTTACTGTTGTGGCTTTATCTATTGCCTGTGTTTTCAAGTGTGTATCTGACTTCCCTCGGTTGGAATTTTCCTTCTAGTGCTTTCTGTAGGGCTGGGTTTGTGGATAGGTATTGTTTAAATCTGGCTTTGTCTTCGAATGTCTTGTTCCTTCCGTCTATGATGATTGAAAGTTTTGCTGGGTATATTAGTCTGGGCTGACATCCATGGTCTCTTAGTGTCTGCATTACATCTGTCCAGGTCCTTCTGGCTTTCAAAGTCTCCATTGAGAAATCGGGTGTTATTCTGATGGGTTTACCTTTATAGGTCACTTGGCCTTTTTCCTTGGCTGCTCTTAATATTCTTTCTTTATTCTGTACATTTAGTTGTTTAATTATTATGTGTCGAGGTGACTTTTTTGGGGGGTCTAGTCTGTTTGGTGTTCTATAGGCTTCTTGTATCTTCATAAGCATTTCCTTCTTTAAGTTGGGAAAGTTTTCTTCTATAATTTTGTTGAATATATTTTCTGTGCCTTTGAGTTGGTATTCTTCACCTTCTTCTATCCCTATAATTCGTAGGTTTGGTCTTTTTATGGTGTCCCAGATTTCTTGGACATTTTGGTTCATGACTTTGTTGGCTTTAGTGTTTCCTTCGACTGATGGAACTATTTCTTCTACTGTATCTTCAATGCCAGAAATCCTCTCTTCCATCTCTTGCATTCTGTTGGTTATACTTGCATCCGAAGTTCCTGATCTTTTACTCAGGTTTTCTATTTCCAGCATTCCCTCTGTTTGTGTCTTTTTTATTTTTTCAATTTCCCTTTTCAGTTCTTGGACTGTTTCCTTTGTTTGTTTCATTGCTTTTTCATGATTTTCTTTCAGTGCTTTATTGTTTTCTTCCAGGACTTTAATGTTTTCTTCCAGGACTTTATTGTTTTCTTGGAGGGCTTTATTGTTTTCTTCTAATTTGTTTGCCCTTTCCTCTAGTTGTTTACAGCGTTCTTCCAATTTTCTTGTCTTTTCCTCTACACAAGCCTCTACCTTCTTCATGAAGTTACTCATAAGGCTACTTTCTTCTGCTTCTTCCAATTTGTGGTGTTCAGGTCTAGATGTTGGAGGCGAGCTAGGTTCTGGTGATGCTGTATTGCTCTTCATTTTGCTGTATGTACTTCTGCCTTGACGTCTGCCCATCTCCTTGTGGTTCCTTCTTGGTCTTATCAGTGTACTTGTTTCACAAAGAGCTGACAGACTCAGGAAGACTCTCTTGTCCAAAAGGGAGTTCTCTTGTCCAACTCTTTGGTCCAGAAGGGAAGTCAGGGGCAAGCTCTGGTCCAGAATGGCAGTCGGGGACAGGCTGGGAGCTGGGGGCCGGTCTCTAAGTCTCAGGAAGTGGCTGGGGTCTTGGGCACATGGGCGTGGGAGCAGGGCGCAGAGATTGCAGTGGCTTCCGGGGGGGCTGGAAAAGGGGATCCCTCCCGGTGGGGCTAGAAGGGGAGCTGCCCAGTGGCCAGAACCCGGCGCCAAGCTGTGCAGGCCTCCCCGGAGTGGCTGGTGCCCAGGGATGGGGTCCGGGCTGGACCCGGGTACTAACCTCTGGTCCAGAAGGGAAGTCCGGGGCAGGCTGGGAGTTGGGGGCCGGTCTCTAAGTCTCAGGAAGTGGCTGGGGTCTCGGGCAGATGGGCGTGGGGGCAGGGCGCGGAGACTGCAGTGGCTGCTGGGGGCTTGGAAAAGGGGATCCCTCCCGGTGGGGCTAGAAGGGGAGCTGCCCGGTGGCCAGAACCCGGCGCCAAGCTGTGCAGGCCTCCCCGCAGTGGCTGGTGCCCAGGGATGGGGTCTGGGCTGGACCCGGGGACTCACCTCTGGTCCAGAAGGGAAGTCGGGGGCAGGCTGGGAGCTCTGGACACACATTTTTGTAGACACAAAGAGACCACAGCTGCCAGCCCAGACTATTATACCCAAAAAAATGTTCAATCACCATAGATGGAGAAAATAAGATATTCCATGATAAAACTAGATTTAAACAATACCTCTCCAAAAATCCAGCCCTACAGAAAGTACTAGAAGGAAAAGTTCAACCCAAGGAAGTTAGCTGCACCCACAACAGCACAGGTAATATATAATTTCACACTAGCAAATCCCAAAGAAGGGAAACACGCACACACACACACACACACACACACACACACACACACACAAACACACACACACACAACAAAAACAAAAAATAACAGTAACTAATAATCACTAGTCATTAATATTTATAAATATCAATGGACTCAATTCACCCATGAAAAGGACACAGGCTAACAGAACAGGTATGAAAACAGGATCCATCCTGCTGCATACAAGAAACATACCCCAGCTTCAAAGACATTCAAGTGGAAGTAAGAAACAAGCTGGAGTATCTATCCTAATATCTAACAAAATAGACTTCAAATGAAAATTATCAAAAGAGATGGAGAAGAAAAATTCATATTCATCACAGGAAAAATCCATCAAGATGAAATCTCAATTCTGAACATATATGCCCCAAATACAAGGGCAACCACACTTGTAAAAGAAACATTACTTAAACTTGAATCACGCAAGAAACCTCACACATTAATAGTGAGAGACTTCAACACCCCACTCTCACCAATGGATAGGTCTATCAGACAGCAACTTCACAGAGAAATAAGGGAACTGACAAATGTTATGACTCAAATGGACTTAACACACATCTATTGAACATTCCATTGAAACACAAAAGAATATACCTTCTTCTCAGCACCTCATGAAATGTCTCTAAAACTGACCAATTACTAGGTCACAGAGAAAATCAAGACAGATACAAAAAAAATTAGAATAACCCCTGTATCTTATTGCATAACCATGTTTTAAAGTTAGAATTTAACAACAACACAAATTACAGAAAGCCTACAATCTCATGGAAACTGAACAATGCTCAACTGAATCACCACTGGGTCAAGGAAGAAAGAAAGAAATTAAACACTTCCTAGAATTAATTGAAAATGAATGTACAACATGCCTAAACTTATGGGACACTATGCAAGTAGTGCTAAAAGGAAAATTCATAGCACTAAGTACCTTCGTAAGGAAATTGGAGAAACTACACACTAGTGATTTAACAGCACACCTGAAAGCTCTAGAAAAAAAGAAGCAAACTCAACCAGGAGGAGTAGATGACAGGAAATAATCAAACTCAGGGCTCAAATCAATAAAATAGAAACAAAGAGAACAATACAAAGAATCAATGAAACAAAAAGTTGGTTCTTTGAGAAAATCAACAAGATAGGCAAACCCTTATCCAAATCAACCAAAAGGCAGAGAGAAAATATCCAAATTAACAAACTCAAAAATGAAAAGGGGGACATAACAACAGACATTGAGGTAATCCAGAAAATCATTAGGTGATACTTCAAAAATGTGTACTCCAGAAAATTGGAAAATCTAAAAGAAATGGACAATTTTCTGGATAAGTACAACTTACCAAAATTAAATCAAGACCAGACTAAACAAATAGACCTACAAGCAACAAAGAAATAGGAGCAGTCATTAAGTCTCCCAAACCAAAAAAAAAAAAAAAGCCCATGGAGAGATGGTTTCAGTGCAGAGTTCCCCTGGTAAGACCTAGTTATAAGCCCCTGGGAATATAAACTCAAATGGTGGGTGGTGGGAACTCAGAGATATTTTAATCTAGGTCTAGTCCATCCTACACTTAAGACTCTACTCTGCCTGCCGGTTCATGGGCCTTGATCATGTCATAAAGTACATAAGCAGAGAGACTCTATCAGCTGTTCTGAAGAGCACAGCAGCACAGATGATGAGAGATGTTGAATCCTGTCATAACAGAGAGGGTTCCCATATAGTCTTTTCAGATACCATGCCCAGAAATAAAGGCTAGTGTGTGTGTGTGTTTCTGTGTGGACTCATGTAAAACTTGTCTCTTTCCCTCTATGTGCTGTCTCATCCCTGGCCACATTCCTTGCTAGGAGGCTGCTGCCTACCTATCCAAGAGCCTGCCTAACATCACTCTTCCTGATTTCTCCTGGTGTAGATGCTGCCTCCTGAATGTAGTGACCTGCCAATGGAAGAGTACATGGGTGACATTGAGGACCCCCAGACCCTCCAAGCACAGTTCAAAAAGATGTTGAGGGACTTGATGTTTGTTATTCCTGCACTCCAAGTAGCACATTTTCAGCATGAGTACATCTTTAACAAGACCAAGGGCAGGGGGAGCTCAGAACTGTTGGTCCTAGATGAGCTCTGTAGTGTCAGGCCTGACTCATGTCTTTACCCGGTCTCTGATACCAGGCACCTGAAGTCAATTATCTCATTAATTCTTTTTGTCTATTAGAAAAGAGTGTCATTTTATCCAGATCCAGAGGAGGAAATATATTACTTATACTCAGTGTCTTGTCAAAACTACTCATCTGGGAATGCTTCAAAGCAATCAAGACATCACTTTTTCTTGCTATACTGGGGCTTGTCTCCAATTCCACATTAGTAGAATGTTTTGGGACTGACTTCGTCACTTCACATAATGTTTTTGTCTCCTTTTATAGTAGAATGTCATGTCATCCAAGTGTGCACATGACACATTCTATCCAATTACCCAATCTATACACAACTATTTCACTTGCTTATTGGAGAAATTATTTTGGCCACTCCACGTAGTTAAAAGGATATTTATTAAATGGCGTAACTCACAAATTAAGTATTGGGTAGGTTGCAGGGTCTGGGGAAGGTGTAATGCAGTCTAGCGGTGTTCTCCGGAGCTCTGCACAGTCAATCTGCACCGGTCAGCGTTCCGGCACCGAGAGAGCGCCCAGAGCGAGCGCTGGCCCATCCAGCTCTCCGGTCCCCAGGCGCCTCCCCTCGCCCCGCCTCGTAGGCGTGACAGTTGCCAGAGTCTCAATGGGGGTTGGAACTTCCAGAACCAAGCTGGGATGGCTACCCACTACATCTCCCCCTTTTTGTCTAAATAAGAAGGTTCTAAACTAATACAAGACTATATACAAAGGAATGGTTATCAAATATTATCCAGAAATAATGAGAGATAATGACCTTGATAAGATGTAACTACAACCAATGCAAACAATATCAAGCAAGAAACACATACTAAAATCCAGAGAAGTATAGAGCATAGGTAAACAGCATGTTATAAAGATCATTGAAAGGTGTCCTATCCTAAAGAACCTGAACCTAATACTTAATATGTTTTATCTAAGATATTATATATACTAAGTTGTAACTATAACTGCTAGTCTTCAATCCCATCAAAGACCTGAGAAGGAACATAATGGTCCCTGAGAAATGGTAGATGGATGCAAGCAACTTTCGGGAATCTTGTAAGAGTAGACCAAGACAGCTGGCAGCCTGGACAGTCACCTAATGTTTCTCAGGATTGTTGGTGCATTCAAATTGGCTACAGGCCTAGAGTATCTGACAGACCATTTTCAGAAGCAGGATTTCTGAAAGACCATCTTACCCTGTCTTGGCAGAGTACAGTGGTCGCTTTCCTTGTGTCCCGCTTGTCCAGAAAGGAGAGCATTGCATTTGTACTGTCAGCCATCAAGGCAAGGGCAGTTCTTTGCCCAGTAGGCCATTTTGTGCCACAAAGACAAATTTCCAAATGGAAATGTCTTAGAAGCCCAACATTCTCTCGGGATCAATTGGTGCAGCCAGGAGCAATTGTGTTTCACGTCAACAGAATTCTAAGTTATTTAAATGCCATATTCTCCAGGTCTATGAAGTGTTTGAAGATTACCTGCCCATCTGACCTATGTATCTGTAAATCTGGATAACCTAACTAACGTAACTATAGAGATGACAGGCATAGGCGACTATAAATCTATAAATATTATCTATCGAAATAACCTAAGGACTAAGGCTTCACATAAATAAGGTAAACAGTCTATAAGCAAATGTATGGTGAAGAACGATGACTTTAAAATTGTGACAATACACAAGATATTTATAACAGAGGTAGGAATATATAGTGCGATATGGAATATGACAACAATATTAAATACATATCAATATACCTAATATCCTAAACAGAATTAGAGCATATATAAAGTATGACAGATATAAATTTACATTTGTATCAATATAAAAATGTTTCAAATAAGAGTAGAAATATATGTACATTATAACAAATATAGTTCTGTATTTGTATCAATATACAAATTATCTTAAACAGGAGTATAAAAATAGTTTACATTTGTATCAACATATAAGAATCTATAAGAGTACAAATTACAGTGCAAATTATCTAAGGTTGCTATTTTACTAAGTTTGTTTAATAGTGTATACAATGATTTACCATCATATCTTATACCTATCTGTTCCATTTCTTCTCCCCCACCCTTTTTTTTTTTTTTTTTTTTTTTTTTTTACAATCCTGAGTTAATATTTTCTTCCACCCCCAACCCTATAACTGTCATCCATAACCCTGAGAATTATGAAACCTAAGGGAGAAGGGGCGTCGTTTTCTTAGAATTGCTTCCTGCTGTTTAGGGGGTGATGTTATCTCTGTTGGGTACTGTGAGAAAGCTCAGATAGTTAAATCTCAGTTAGACTAACTGTAGGTTCTGGAGCAAGTTTTAGAGTAATAGGTAAGATTGTCTGAAATTGTGGCAAGAAGTGTAGTATGATGATGATTACCATGGCATCATTTTGGATTGGGTAGAGTTGTTGTTGTTGGGGCCCCATCTTTCTTTTGGTGACTTCTGAGATTGTTATTGGAAAAACTTATTTGTTATTAAAAATGGGAGGTTTGGATTTAAAGAGGACATAGCATGTAAGAAAGGATTCTGAGAAATCAAGAGTAAGCATGGAGAGAATTAGAATTTAGAAGACAATGGTCCCTTTTTATTGGTTTCCTTCTGTCTCATACCAGAGGGCTCTTCTGATATGGGACTGAAGAATCTCTTAAACTTTTCTTTTAGCAATATGCTTGGGTTTAGAGAAAGAGTGAGCCAATTCCATCTCCAAAGCCAGCTTGGCTATAATTGAATTGGAACCACAACTTTTCTAGATTGATAGAGAGAAAGATGTTAGACAGTGAGATTTTACCATGTGTAGATTGGTACCAATAGATTCTTCCTTTCTGTTGTAAACATCCGGATATCCAAGGCCTTATGAGTTTTGGAAGATGGGTATTTCCATTATCCTGGAAAGACAAAAACAGAACCCTACCCGACCCTTTGATTGTTAAATTTTTCTTACAACTTGTAGAGATGTCACATTGGTGGATGATCTTTTACTTCTCTTCATCAAGGGGTTTTTTCTGTTCGAATCGAATTTTTATTAATTTTGTTGGTATCCATAGCTTTTCTTCTCCTGCAGAAACAAAGGCAAAACCCCTTCCCCAACGTAGAACATATCCAGGTTTCCATTCTGAGGTCAGCACATCCTTAAAATAAACTGGTTGGTTTAGCTCAGGAGTTTTGTCTATTGTTCAATGTTTCTCCGCAGCTGTTGTTCCTTTCTCATTAGCATTGAGAAAATTCAAGGTTAATAAAGCACTATGCAGTCTATTTTTAGGAGTCATTGTTACCTGTTGCTGTTTATTTAGCATATCCTTTAAAGTTTGATTGGATCTCTCTATGACTGCTTGGCCTGTGGGATTGTGTGGTATACCTGTAACATGCTTTATATTATAATAAGCAAAGAACTGTCTCATTTTATTGGAGACATATGCTGGGGCATTGTCTGTCTTAATTTGTACAGGTATTCCCATGATGGCCATAACTTCTAATAGGTGTGTAATCACAGAATCAGCCTTTTCAGAACTCATAGGAGTTGCCCATTGAAATCCTGAATAGGTGTCAATGGTATGATGTACATACTTTAATCTTCCAAATTCTGTAAAATGAAACATATCCATCTGCCAAATTTCATTTCTTTGTATACCTTTTGGATTACTCCCTGCAGGTAATGGAGTTTGGTTATAGATGGAACAAGTAGGACATTTTTTCACAATATCCCTAGCCTGTTGCCAAGTGATGGAGAAATCCTTCTTCAAACCTTTGCTATTTATATGGTGTTTCTTATGATATTCTGAAGCTTCTAGCACATTACCTATTAGTAACTGATCAATCTCATCATTACCTTGTGCTAAAGGTCCTGGCAGACCTGTATGGGATCTGATATGTGTTATATATATAGGATGTTCCCTTTTTCTGATGATTTCCTGCAATTGTATGAATAATGAAGTTAATTTTGTATTATCAGGAATAAATTCAGCAGTTTCAATATGTAAAACAACTCTCTCTGCATATTGAGAGTCAGTGACTATATTGAGGGGTTCTGTGAAGTCCATCAGTACCATAAGAATGGCATACAGTTCTGCCTTTTGTACAGAGCTATATGGACTTTGCACCACTTTACTTAAGTCTCCTGATTTATATCCTGCTTTCCCTGATTTATTTGCATCAGTATAGAATGTGAGGACTCCAGAAATTGGCTTTTGTCGTACAATGTGAGGAAGGACCCATTCAGTCTTCTTTATGAATTCTATCCTCTTGTTTTTGGGATAGTGGTTGTTAATCTCTCCCAAAAAGTTACTGTAGGCTCTCTGCCAGTATTCATTATCTTTCCATAGTGATGAAATTTCCTCATTAGTTAATGGTACTACAATTTCTGTTGGGTCCATTCCTGTCAACTGGCGAAGTCTTAATTTACCCTTTTGAATCAAATCAGAGATCTTTTCTATATAAGTCTTTAATTTTTTATTTGGTTTACGTGGTAGGAATATCCATTCCAATATAATATCTTCCCTCTGCATCAAAATACCTGTTGGGGAATGTCTGGAGGGGAATATGACAAGAATGCATTTAAGTTCTGGATCCACACGATCCACATGTGCTTCTCGAATTGTCTTTTCTACTAGAGCCAATTCCTTCTCAGCTTCGGCTGATAATTCTCTTGGACTATTTAATTCTTTGTCCCCTTCTAGAGTATTAGCCAAATTTTGTAGTCCATCTTTGGGTATTCCCATGATACCCAGTAAGTTGGAAATGCTTCCTAATAACTTTTGAAAATCATTAAGAGTCTTCAATCTATCTCTTCTTAGTTGTACCTTTTGGGGTCTAATTTTTTGTAGCTCTATCTTATATCCTAAGTAATTAATAGAATCTTCTTTTTGTATTTTTTTAGGAGCAATTTGCAGTCCCCAGCGAGGCAAAACTTTTTTTACTTCTTCAAACATGCTTTTCAATGTATCTAACTTTGGGTCAGCTAATAGGATATCATCCATATAGTGATAAATTATGGATTGTGGAAACTTTACACGAATTATCTTTAATGGTTTCTGCACAAAGTATTGACACAAAGTAGGGCTGTTTAACATTCCCTGTGGGAGGACCTTTCATTGATATCTCTTGACTGGCTGAGAATTATTATAATTAGGTACTGTGAAGGCAAATTTTTCTCTATCATTTTCCTGTAAGGGTATGGTAAAGAAACAGTCTTTTAAGTCAATGACTATTATAGGCCATTCTTTTGGTAGCATAGAGGGCAAGGGCATCCCAGTCTGTAGGGAGCCCATTGGCTGAATTACTTTATTAATAGCTCTCAGATCTGTCAGCATTCTCCAATTACCAGATTTTTTTTTAATAACAAATACAGGAGAATTCCAAGGACTAGTAGATTCTTCAATGTGTTGAGCATTTAACTGCTCCTGAACCAGCTGTTCTAAAGCTTGTAGCTTCTCTTTTGTCAAAGGCCATTGTCCAACCCAGACAGGTTTATTAGTTAGCCATTTTAAAGGTAAGGCAGTTGGTACTTCTGAGAGTTCAACAACAGTCGTGCTCTGTTTGTGAACAGCCTGAATGGTTGGTGACTGATTTTTATAGCATGTTATGATATTATTCCTAGAAACATGCATTGGTCTGTATTCCTTTTCTGAAAGTGTAGGAATTTTAATCTGGGTATTCCACTGTTGTAACAGATCTCGGCCCCAAAGATTTACTGCTACATTTGCTACATAAGGCTTCAGCCTTCCTCTCTGTCCTTCTGGCCCTATGCATTCAACCCATCTCGAACTCTGTTTTATCTGAGATAGGGTGCCAATCCCTAACAGTTGGACATCTACCTCTTGAAGAGGCCAATTCGGATGCCATGATTGTGGTGTAATTATAGTCACATCTGCACCTGTGTCTACCAGGCCCTCCAGAACCAGGCCATTAATTCGAATTCTAAGCTTTGGTCTTTGTTCATTTATGGAAGTCTGCCAAAATATTTGTTTTATAGTGTTCTTTGTAAACTGTGATCCAGCTATCAAAGCTGTTTTATCATCCATTGCAGTATCGGTTTTTACATTAGGCATTGGTTTATTCAGTTGTCCTGGAGAGGAATTTCTTCCACAGTGGCAGGGAATGTTCGTACTACGTTTGGTTTGGGGGCCTGCAAGAGGCCCCCTGAGGCGTTTCCCGCCAGTAAAGCGTTGCCTTGTATATCTATTTTTGATCTGCACTCACTGGTCCAATGCCGGCCTTTGCCACATCTTCTACATAATCCAGGAGGTGGTTGGGGTCTCCTGTTTAGGCTATTCCTAGAAGGAGTATTGCTTCTAGGAGTACCCCATGTACAGTTTTTACTTATATGACCTGGTGTACCACACTTAAAACATTTGGTAACACGGGGCCTTTTTTCACCTCTGGGATTTGTCTCTCCTATCCAAGCCTCATTACTGTAGTTAAGAGACTGAACACCATTAGTATATTGAATCCATTCTTTCAAAGGAGCTGATCTGATCTTTAATGGTGTAAGTATTCTTCTGCATTCTGCATTAGCATTGTCAAACGCCAAGGACTCAGTTAATATTTTTCTTAATTCTTTGTCTGACACAGCTCTTGTTATAGCTCTGTTCAGTCTTTGTAAAAAATCAGTGAAGGGTTCATGCGGTCCCTGAAATATCTTTGTGTATACCTCAGTTGGTTTTCCAGGTTCTGGAATTTTTTCCCAAGCATTTAGAGCTGCTGTACGGCATAGGGATATTGTATGCTCATCATAAGTGGCTTGTACATTCCTGTCAGCGAAACATCCCTCACCAAGTATTTGATCTTGGGAGATCACAAAACCTCTGATTTTACCTTGTTGTTCTAAATTTTTTGCCTCTTCTCTCAACCAGCTTTTCCACTGTAACTGCTGACTATATTCTAGAACAGCTGAAATTAACTGATGCTAGTCATCTGGAATGATTCTATGTGAGGTAGACCACGAATTTAACATCTGTTTTACATATGTGGATTGTATCCCATACGTAACTACTGCTTCCTTTATATTTTTAAAGTCCCTTGTTGAAATTGGTTGTAATGTATATGTCATATATGGCTCGGGGTGTGTGTCATCTGCTGGCTTCTCATGGACAATAACAGGATAAGCCATTGTATGAGAGCCATTTGGAGATGTTACAACCTCTATGGTCTTGACCTTCTGCTTATTAGTTCCCTTGTCATGTTTACTGAGAGTTTCTTCTAGGACTTGCAAACGAGCACCTAGGGTCTGTTCTAGGGAGTGAACCTCCTCTCTTGCAAGGGACTCCATATTTCTCATGGAATCATAGAAGTTTTTATGTTCCTCAGAAACACATGATTCCATGGACCTTATCCTATCAATTAACGATAATCTTTCTTCCTTATATACCGTCTGAGTAGCCACAACTTCACTCTGGAGAGTTAGTGTTCTATCCATTAAATATTCATATTTATTATCAATAAAATCAATTTTGGGTACAAGCCCGTTTTGTAAATCCTGATTAGCAGATTCTAGAGAAAGAATCTTTTTCTCTAAGCCTTCATTGCTATCTTTGAAAGCAGATTCCAGAGAGAGAATCTTTTTCTCTAAGCCTTCATTGCTATCTTTGAAAGCAGATTCTAGAGAGAGAATCTTTTTCTCTAAGCCTTCATTGCTGTCTTTGAAAGCAGATTCCAGAGAGAGAATCTTTTTCTGTAAGCCTTCATTGCTATCTTTTAAAGCCTGTATCAGTCCCAATAATGACTCATCTTTGTTCTTAAACCAGTGTTTGAACACTGTGTGAATTATTATGATGAATGCCAAAATGGTATAGCCCAGATATGCCTTAGGAATGTCGTATATTTCCAGGAAGATGTCATTCATCATACAGGCAAAAAGGTTTTTAAACTCTTGTGAGGTAATGTTATCGGCCATATTACACGAATTACTCAAAATTTGTTAGTCAATTTTAAGGTGTAAAATTATCAAGTACCTTTACTTGAAACAATATGCTTACCTTTCGTGTAGTAGCACTTTTCAGCCAGCAGGTGGCGTTGGTACAGCTCCGAAACAGGGCCTGCTGGCGATCTTGGCTGGAGTCGGAGGGAGATGGCAGAAATCGGAGCTAGCACTCTCCTGCCTCTTTCGCTGGTCTGGGGCTAGGCTAGGGAATTGAGATCGGACTAGCTGCTCCCTTTTTCGGGAATGGAACCGTGTAGGTGTTCCCTGGTTATATGGAACTTTGCAGGCGGGTTTAGGTACCCGCCAGCTAGGGAGGAGACGGCGGGAGCCGCCCAAGCCTTTGGAGTTTGCCCCACGTGAGCGCCAGATATTGGAGAAATTATTTTGGCCACTCCACGTAGTTAAAAGGATATTTATTAAATGGCGTAACTCACAAATTAAGTATTGGGTAGGTCGCAGGGTCTGGGGAAGGTGTAATGCAGTCTAGCGGTGTTCTCCGGAGCTCTGCACAGTCAATCTGCACCGGTCAGCGTTCCGGCACCGAGAGAGCGCCCAGAGCGAGCGCTGGCCCATCCAGCTCTCCGGTCCCCAGGCGCCTCCCCTCGCCCCGCCTCGTAGGCGTGACAGTTGCCAGAGTCTCAATGGGGGTTGGAACTTCCAGAACCAAGCTGGGATGGCTACCCACTACACTTGCTTATTTACTCTTCTTTTTGGGGACAAGGTCTCTATGTAGCCCAGGCTGGCCATGAACTCATGATCTCACTGCCATGGCTTTGTGAATGGTTGTATTATAGGTGTGGGCCTCCAATTCCAGGTTTGGGTTTTAATGAAGTTGTATGGATATTCTCACACATGATTTCATATGATCACATGTATTCAAATTATGGATTTACAAGACAGTGAAGAATTACTAAGACATGGAACACATGTTAACATTTAAAGTTGTCAGGCTTTGATAAGTGTCCAGAAGTGGTATAACTGAATCTTGAGGAAGATCAATTCCCATCATCCCCAGAAACTGCCACACTGATTTCCATAGCGGCTGTACAAGTTTGCACTCCTACCAGCAATAGAGGAGAATTCCTCTTACCCCACATCCTCGACAGCATGAGCTGTCACTTGTTTTATTGATCAGAAGCCATTCTGACTTATGTGTAAAGTGAAATCTCAAAGTAGCTTTGATTTGCATTTCCCTGATGGCTAAGGATGTTAAACATTTCTTTAAGTGTTTCTTAGCCATTTGAGATTCCTCTATTGGGAATTCTCTGTTTAGATCTGTACCCCATTTTTAATTGGGCTATTAATTTTTTTGATATCTAGTTTCTTGGGTTCTTTATATATTTCAAATACTATCCCTCCACCAGATGTACAGTTGGTAAAAGTTGATCCCATTCTGTTGGCTGCCTCTTTTTCTGAATGACAGTGTCCTTTGCTGTGCAGAAGCTTCTCAGTTTCATGAGGCCCCATTTATTACTTGCTGATCTTAGTGCCTGAGCTAAAGGTGTCCAGTTCAGCAGTCTTTTCCTGTGCCAGTTAGTTCAAGGCTATTACCCACTTTCCCTTCTATCAGGTTCAGTGTATCTGGTTTAGGTTGAGATCTCTGATGCACTGGGAGTAGAGTTTTATTCGGTATGGATCTGTTTGCATCCTTCTACATGCAGCCCTCCAGCTTGACCACACCATTTGTTGAAGATGCTGTCTTCTCTCCAGTGTGCACTTCTGGCCGCTTTGTCAGAAATCAGGTGTCCATAGGTGTGTGGACTTATGTCTGGGTCTTCAGTTTGATTCCATTGATCAATATGTCTGTTTTTTGTGCCAATACCATGCTGTTTTTTTAAATTATTATTACAGCTTTTTGTAGTACAACTTGAAATCAGGAATGTGATACCTCTAGCAATTCTTTTATTATTCAAGATTGTTTTAGCTATCCTTGGTTTCATTGTGCTTCCATATGTATGTGGAAAATGTGAAGTATTATGTTGAAAGTGTGGAGGTGGTTGCATTGATATGCATTGATTAGAGGATGGTCATTTGTACTATGACCACCTATTATACTTTTTTTTGCAGTTTTCATTTTTTTAAAATTTTTTTTATTAAGAAAAATTTTTTCATTTTACACACCAATCAGAGATCCCCCTTCCCTCCTCCTGCCCCCTCAGTCTTCCCCCCAAATGACCCCCCTTTCCCCACCACAAGAAGGCAAGGCCTCCCAGTGGGAGGCACATCCAGTAGAGGCAATTCTAAGCCTTTCCCCCTGCCTCAAGCCTGCAGGAAATGTCTCATCATGGGTAATGGGCTCCAAAAAGCCCACTCATGCACCAGAAATGGATTCTGATTCTACCACCAGGGGTCCCCTTAAGCAAATCAGGCTACTCAATGTTTCCCCGTGCACAGGGCTAGTCCAATCCTGTGCAGGCTCCACAGCCACTGATCCAACTTTCATGAGTTCCCATTAGTTTGGTTTGGTCATCTCTGCAGGTTTTCCCATCATGATCCTGATGCACTTACTCATAGAATGCCTCTTCTCTCTCTGACTGGACTCCTGGTGCTCTCCCTGGTGTTTGGCTGTGGATCTCTGCATCTGCCTCCATTAGTCATTGGAGAAAAGCTCTGTGATGACAGAGTATTCACAGATATGATCACTGGGGCAAGCCAGTTTAGTTCAGGCACCCTTTCTACTATTTCTAGTAGTCTAAGCTGGGGTTGTCCTTGGGGATTCCTGGCAACTTCCTTAGCACTGGGTTTTTCTCTATCCCCATGATATCTTCCTCCATCAAGCTATCTTTCTCATCGCTTTCCCACTCCATCCCTGTTCCAGCTCGACCATCCCATTCCCTTATGTTCTCATTCTCCATGCCCTACCCTCCATTGCCCACCCCTCACCCCCATTTTGCTCATGGAGATCTCATCTATTTCCCCTTCCCAGGGTGATCCATTCATCCCTATTTTGGATCTTCCAGGTTAGTTAGCTTTTCTGGAGTTGTGGGTTTTGTCTGATTATCCTTTGCTTTACTTCTAGTATCCACTTATGAGTGGGTAAATACTAGACAGCTTATGTTGGAGAAGATGTGGAGCAAGGGGAACACTCCTCCACTATTGGTGAGAGTGCAAACTTGTACAGCTACTTTGGAAATCAGTGTGGTGTGTTTTTTTCCAGAAAATTGGGAATCAATCTTCCTCAAGATCCAGCTATACCACTCTTGGGCATATATCCAAGGAATGCTCAATTATACCACAGGCACACATGCTCAGCTATGTTCATAACAGCATTATTCATAATAGCCATAACCTAGAAACAACCTAGATGCCCCTCAACTGAAGAATGGATTAAGAAAATGTGGTACATATACACAATGGAGTACTACTCAGCAAAGAAAAACAATGGCACCATGAAATTTGCAGGAAAAAGGATGGAACTGTTACACTATTATTATACATGTTACACTATTTTTACTGTAACACTTTTATTGTATGAATCTTACTGATCCATGATCATGGGAAATCCTCCCATCTTCTAATATGATTTTTAATTTTTCCTCAAATACTTGAAGTTTTTATCATACAAACCTTTCACTTGCTTAGAGTTACCTCAAGAAATTATATTTTATTTGAGGCAATTGTGAAAGATATTTCTCTGATTTCTTTCTCAGTCTGTTTGTCATTTGCATAGAGAAGACAACTGATTTTCATGAGTTAATTTTGTATCCAGCTACTTTGCTGAAATTGCTTATCAGCTAGAAGAATTTCCTGGTGGAATTTTTCAGGTTACTTATACATACTATCATATCATCTGCAAATAAGGATACTTTGATTTCTTTCTTTCCAATTTGTATCCCTTTGATCTCTTCCAGTTGTGTTACTGTGCTAACTTAGAATTCCAATACTATATTGAGTAGTTATGGAGAAAGTGAACAGCCTTATCTTCTTCCTGATTTAAGTAGAATTGCTTTGAATTCCTTTATGTTTAGGTTGGTATTGGCTATGGCTTTGCAGTAAATTGCCTTTATTATGTTGAGGCATGTCTCTAATCTCTTCAAGATTTTTTATCATGAAGAAGTATTGGATTTTGTTAAAGACCTTTTTTGGATCTAATGAGATAATCATGTGATTTTTGTCTTTCATTTCATTTATGTGGTGGATTACATTTATTAATTTACCTATGTTGAAACCATCCCTACAACTCTAGGATGAAGCATACTTGACCATAGTGGATAATCTTTTTGCTGTGCTTTGGTTTCAGTTTGCAAGTATTTTTGCATCCATGTTTATGACAAAAATTGTGGTTTGTGTATCAGAGTAACTGTGGTTTCATAAATGAATTGGACAATGTTTCTTTTGTTTCTATTTTGTTGAAGAGTTTGAGGAATACTGACATTAACTCTTCTTTGAAAGTGTGGTAGTATTCTACACTAAAACCATGTGTCCCTGGGCTTCTTTTGGTTGGGAGACTCTTAATGAATGCTTCTAATTCACTAGGGGTTATAGTTCTTTTTAAATTACTTATCTCATCTTGATTTAACTTTGGTAAGTGATATATATTGAAAAAATTATCCATTTATTTTAGTTTTTCCAGTTTGGTGTAATGCAGGTTTTTAAAGTATACTTTTATGATTCTCTGGGTTTCCTTGGTGTCTGTTGTTATGTCCCTCTTTTTACTTCTAATTTTGTTAATATGGATCACTCTAATATGGATCTTCTCAGATAGTTACCAAATATTTCACCCAAATACAAAGAATATACCACCTTTTCAGCACCTCATGATTTTCTCCAAAATTGACAGATATTACTTAGACCTAAAACAATCCTCAAATAATACTTTAAAAGTTGAAATAACACCCTGAATCCTATCTGACAGTCATGGCTTTAAGCTGGATTTCAACAACAAACTCTTATCCAGCATCATCCACAAAAGGCTCTGAATTCACTGGCTGACCTTCCTCCAAGTTATGCTACATAGCAGCCCAGGATTAAGAGGACACACCAGGTTGTCCAGGCAATATAAATAAACTGTTTCCACAATTTTAAACATTGGGATCTTCCATAACCCACTCATTCCATAGGTGAGAGAGAGAGAGGGGATGCACATCACATCTTTCCCTAGTAGGGGATGAAAAGACAATACTCTCTGAAACATAGGGTATTGGATGAAGATGCTGAATCTATAGAATTCTTTGCTGATTGGAGGAAACATGTGAAACCATTGCTATAACATGCCAATGGGAACATTGCAAACCACTAAAGAGAAATTCTACTGTATTGGTCTTGGATATACTAGACTTAGTGCCTGGACAGAAGGAGCCAAGGTTAGCCAGTCTTCAGATGTCCCTAAAGCCTGAGGTTTCTTACCACCCTATCTAAGAATTCATGCTGAGCTGTTTCAGAATTTTTACCCTGTTCTCTTTTATGTATCCTGGCAGGTTTCTCTGGAATTCTGAAACTCCTGTTCATGGGCCAGTATCTCAGCTTTATCATAGGCTCTGAGAGCCCAGAGAGTCCCAGTGTTGGAAACAACAGGGTCTGAAAGTGTTTTTCAGGAGGATATAAATGTCCTGGGTTTGATCTCAGTGGGAGCTTGCACTAGTGTGGGTACAGAATGGAAGAGGGAGGAATAGGAGATGGGCACTTAAGGAAACAACACAAAAATAGAAATATCTGATTTAAATGATATCATAGAACAAATGGACTTAACAGCTAACTACATAAAATTCCATCCAAATACTACAGAATACACATTCTTTTCAGTGGCCCCTGGGACTTTCTATAAAATAGGTCATATATTTGGATACAAAACACATTTTGACAAATATAGAAACATTGATAATCTCTCCTATTTTATTACAATGAAATAAAACTACACACCCACAGCAAGAGAAACTATAGAGCACACACAGTCTTATGGAAATTTAAACAGCAGACTTTTTTTTCTATAAAAATATAACTCTTTATTAAATAACATACACAAATATTAACTAGTCATTTATTAAACAGATATGATTTAGAACAAGACTTAAAGAAATACAAATCCTTAGGTACAATTTAATATCTTGTTCATGATGTTTAAGAGTTTAAAAAGAATCACTGATTAAATTCAGCATCCTTATTTTTCTTTGAGAACCCAAATATTTTTAGGCATCCATTCTGAGATTTTTCCCTCTAGTATTTTCGACCTTCAGAAAGTCTCTAACATCGAGAGTTCTAACTATGTACTAACTCACACACTTCCTATGAGGCGCAGTGACTTAGCTCTCCCGGCGGCGGCGGCGGCGGCGGCAGCAGCGGCAGCGGGCGTGCAGAGGAAGTGCATTAGTAGCAGGAGTGTGGCAGAGGCTCCAGCTGTCTGAGCTACCATGGAAAGAGTGAGCACTGTGGCAGGACTAGAAAGCTGGGCTGACTGAGGGCTGCACCTGCAGGGCCCTGCTTACAAGAAGCTGTTTTCTCCTTTTCTCCCCCTCCCCCACCCAGCAGCTCCTTCTGTTTGGTCAGTACCCCCCCCAGCCCCGTCCCCCAACAGCTGAGCCATCAGAACAAAGCGCTCTACAGATTTACTTTTCTCTTGCTCTCTTGAACGTTTCATAATCCTTAAACAACAGACTTTTGAATGATGAATATGTCATTGAAGAAATCAAAAAGGGAAATAAAAATTTGAAGAATCAAATGAAAAAGCAAAGGAAACAAATAAAAAGCAAAAGACAACATACAAAATCCCAAGGGAGATAGATATAGCAATCCATGGGGTGGGCAATTGCAGGCCTATGTCCCTAGGTAGAAGTTTCAAATGTCATACCCTTCCCTATCTGTGGTTTCTCCATCTGTGGGATCCTCTGCACACACCTGCTTAGAGATCAGGAATCTCCAGTGCAGCCTTCTGCAGCCTGCTCCCCACTCCTTCACCCATGCTGTGTCTGTGACAAGCAAGCCACCATGATTTGGGGTCAGGTTTGGGGTGAGGTTTACTGATATTCAGAATGACTTCAGAGTCCATGCTGTGCCTTCCAGAGGAGGGTGCAATAAAAAGGCAAAACAGATGAGGTGGCTTTGCCAGCCTGATAAGCACAGGCTCTCCTCACCACTGCTGGTCACTGCAGGTCTTCTGTGACGCTATCTTGACTGGCCCATAGAGCTCCCACCTATACCTTTTGGGTCCAAATTCCTACAGGTGAGGCCCACAACTGCTTCCTGCTGGGAAACTCAGTACATCCAATAGCAGCATAAACTCAGGCCCAGGAGCTAGCTCAGCTGTTCCCAACCTGTCAGTAGTAACCACTTTGGTGGAGGGGGACATCAAATGACCCTTTCACATGGGTTGCATATCCAGTATCTCATATATCAGATATTTACAATATGATTCATAACATTAGTGAAAGTATAGTTATGAAGCAGTGACATAGGTTTGATCCTGGGTTTGATCTCAGTGGGAGCTTGCATGAGTGTGGGTACAAAATGGAAGAGGGACTTTCATGATTGAGGGTCACTACAACACAAGGAACTGTCTTAAAAGGTCACAGCATTAGGAAGAGTGAGAACCACTGAGCTAGCTGATCACGCCACTGGATCAGCTTCCTGGCTTCTGAAGACTGTGGT
The DNA here is from genome assembly GCF_049852395.1 of Peromyscus maniculatus bairdii. Taxonomy (NCBI): domain Eukaryota; kingdom Metazoa; phylum Chordata; class Mammalia; order Rodentia; family Cricetidae; genus Peromyscus; species Peromyscus maniculatus. Next base: position 37,530,457 of record NC_134856.1, on the reverse strand, counting down.
CTGTGGGTTTCTGCTTCTCCTCCTGTGTGTTCAGTGTGAGACTCTGAAAGGGGAAGATGGGAACAGGGTCAGAGCTGTCAACCTCTGCAGAGTCAGAAACTGGGAGGGCAAGAGGCAATGGATCAGAGAGGGAGGAGATTATGGGAATGACAGCAGTGAGGGGCAATGCATCCATGAAAGCCCACAGGTGGTCCTGCAGCACACACAGGGTCAGTGATGCCCAAGAACACTCAGCACTGAGGAGCAGAACAGTGTGAGGGGCTCTGACAAGTGCTGGGCCTGGAGGTCAGATAGACCAGGCATATAGTCATGGGCAGAGAGACAGATGGGACATTTCCTTTCTCTGTGTGTGGCATGGTTAGACCTTTATGACTCACCACTTAGGTCAGAGAATTACCCAGGTAACACAAAAAGACTATGGAAAATAACCCTGCCCTATACAGAACTATAACTCTTCAGCCTCACACCACACTGCTGAAATGAGAGGCCCAGGTTCTCTCCCCAATGTGTCTGACCTTGGACAAAGGTATAGCTTGTCTTCTAGGGCAAAAAGAATGTGGTCTGGGCTTGCAACAAAGTCTTTAGGCCCTTATCATAAGCTGAGCCAAGAGAGGACCAGGACAGGGCAAGTGTGCAAACCTTGATGCCTCTTATCCCTAGATATTCTGCTGTGAACTCTGCATAAATTTTTGCCACGCCACCAGTTAGAGTCACTCTAAGGAGGCCACACTTACCTGAGCATGTGACTCTGGTCTGCAATTTGCTGCTCTAATGGTTACTCAGCATTATAGTCAAGAAGCTCTAACCTGCTCCTTCATGGCTGCTCTTCTGAACAGTCTTGTTTCAGGTACCTGGATTCTGAACCACAAACAAATATAAGAAGGCAGAGTTGTACCACATCCTCTTCTATGGCACATAGTGCTGGCTCATTGTCTGTGGCATCAAGGTGACAATATATACAATCTCCAGGATTACTTAAAGATAGGTGTGAGCAGGGTGTGATGGAACATGCCTGACAATCTAGCACTCTTGTTGAGGTAAAGCAAATAGGAGGCTCTCCAACTGAAGTCTGGCAATCTGGCAAGAATCTGATCACACAATAAAATCCTGAGGATGTTCAGACAATGAAGGGTTGCTAGAGCACGTAGACTCATGAGGCCCCATTCCTTCCTCAGCATCTCTAGGTGAGTGATGGATACTGGAGAGGGAAGAGACATTTCCTTTAGTGATATAGCTACCAATAAACCACCCATATTCCTGTAAATAAACCCTCAACCAATTAGTTACTCTAACCAAAATTATTGATGATCAACAACAATTAAAAAGACAATAAAGTGAGACAGGCCCGGCGGCGGAGACAAGCAGATGCAGGTAGGCCTGTGGCGGTGGCCCGCGGAGGTAGACGGGCCCAGCAGCAGCCCGCTGAGGTAGACGGGCCCAACGGAGGCAGCCGACAGGTATATTCAGGCCCGGTGGCAGCCGGCAGAGACATTCCGGCCCAGCGGCGGCCCACAGAGGTAGACAGGCCTGGTGGCGAAGACAAGCAGACGCAGGTAGGCCTGCGGCAGCGGCCCACGGAGGTAGATGGGCCCAGCGGCAGCGGCCGACAGGGACATTCTGTCCCGGTGGCAGCCGGCAGAGACATTCAGGCCCGGTGGTGGCCCCCAGAGGCAGACAGACCCAGCGGCAGCTGACAGGGACAAACAGGCCCGCTGGTGGACCGCAGAGGTAGACAGGCCCAGGGACGGAGACAAGCAGATGCAGCTTGGAACAGGGACACCCCTAACCCCAACATCTGGGGAAGAAGCTATCTCTGTGAGTCAGAACCAGAACGAATCTGAACACTCCATCTGAGGACAACCCAGGGCCCAGCTGCTGATCCTGTGAAACCCAACAACTTGGAGGTGTTGGTGAGACTACCCTGCTCAGCTGAAACCCATCTGGGAGAGGATTCAGATGCCTACAGTTTGAAGTCTGAAGAAACAAGATCAGCTGAGGAGTTGACAAATGAACAAAACGTGACCTGGGAACACAGAAGAAGGCGCTACCCAGACACCAAACCAGATCACCAGAATCATAAGTATATAATTCACCGATTGAAATCAGCTGCCCCTGAAGAAATAGCCCAATAGCACCAATTTAACCAAGAACCCCTACTAAACCAAGACTAAAAATTAGAACAAGAGAGGCACTCTCAGACATAGACACCACCTGCACTGCACAGAGGAAGAGATGAGTAGACGCCAGTGCAAAAATACAGGCAACAACATAAAGATCTATATGGCAACATCAGAACCTAGTGATTCTACACCTGCAAGACCTAAACATACCATGACAGAAGAAACAGAAGAAATCAACCCTAAAAATGACTTTAAGAAGATGATAGAGGCCCTTAAAGAAGAAATAAAACATTCCCTCAATGAGGAAATAAAAACTTTCCTTAAAGAGGAAATGAAAAACTCCCTTAAAGAGGAAATAAAAACTTTCCTTAAAGAGGAAATAAAAAACTCCCTTAAAGAGGAAATAAAAACTTCCCTTAAAGAGGAAATGAAAAACTCCATTAAAGAGGAAATAAAAAACTCCCTTAAAGAAATGGAAGAAAAAACGAACAAAAAATGGGAAGAAATCAAATCAAGCCAAGAAAAAGCAATTAAACAGATGAAAGAAACCTTCCAAGATCTGAAAAATGAATTTGAGACAATAAAGAAAACACATGCTGAGGGAATGCTGGAAATAGAAATCCTGACTAAACGAACAGGAACTACAGAAACAAGCATAACCAACCGATTGCAAGAGATGGAACAGAGAATCTCTGACACTGAAGACACAATAGAGAAAATAGATTCGTCAGTCAAAGAAAACACTAAAGACAAAAAAGTCCTAACACAAAACGTCCAGGAAATTTGGGACACCATGAAAAGACCAAACCTAAGAATAATAGGGATAGAAGAAGGGGAAGAATACCAACTCAAAGGCACAGAAAATATATTCAACAAAATCTTAGAAGAAAACTTTCCTAACCTAAAGAAAGAAATACCTATGAAGATACAAGAAGCTTACAGAACACCGAATAGGCTGGATCCAAAAAAAAAGTCCCCTCGCCACATAATAATCAAAACACTAAACACACAGAACAAAGAAAAAATATTAAGAGCTGCAAAGGAAAAATACCAAGTAACATATAAAGGCAAACCCATCAGAATAACACCAGACTACTCAATAGAGACTATGAAAGCTAGAAGATCATGGACAAACCTCATGCAGACACTAAGAGACCACGGATGCCAACCCAGACTATTATACCCAGCAAAACTCTCAATCACCATAGGCGGAGTAAAAAAATATTCCAGGATAAAACCAGATTTAATCAATACCTGTCCACAAACCCAGCCCTACAGAAAGCACTAGAAGGGAAAATTCAACCCAAAGAAGCTAAACACATCCATGAAAAATCAAGCAATAGATAATCCTACACCAACATACACCACAGAAGGACAACACAACACAACCACAAAAATAGCAGGAATTAACAATCACTGGTCATTAATATCCATCAATATCAATAGTCTCAACTCACCTATAAAAAGACACAGGCTAACAGAATGGATAAGAAAACAGGACCCATCCATATGCTGCATACAAGAAACACACCTTAACTCCAAAGACAGACACTACCTCCGAGTAAAGGGCTGGGAAAAGGTTTTCCAAGCAAATGGACCTAAGAAACAAGCTGGTGTAGCTATCCTAATATCTAATAAAATAGACTTCAAACTAAAATCAATCAAAAGAGACCAGGATGGACATTACATATTCATCACGGGAAAAATCCACCAAGATGAAGTCTCGATTCTAAACATTTATGCTCCAAATACAAAAGCACCCACATTCATAAAAGAAACACTACTAAAGTTTAAAACGCACATAAAACCCCACACATTAGTAGTGGGAGATTTTAACACACCACTCTCACCAAAAGATAGATCTACCAGACTGAAACTTAACAAAGAAATAAAGGACCTAACTGATGTTATGACTCAAATGGACCTAATAGATATCTACAGAATATTCCATCCTAACACAAAAGAATATACCTTCTTCTCAGCACCCCATGGAACCTTCTCAAAAATTGACCACATGCTTGGACACAAAACAAATCTCAACAGATACAAAAAAATTGGAGCCGGGCGGTGGTGGCGCACGCCTTTAATCCCAGCACTCGGGAGGCAGAGGCAGGCAGATCTTTGTGAGTACGAGGCCAGCCTGGTCTCCAAAGCGAGTTCCAGAAAAGGCGCAAAGCTACACAGAGAAACCCTGTCTCGAAAAACCAAAAAAAAAAAAAAAATTGGAATAATCTCCTGTATCTTATCAGACCACCGTGCCTTAAAGTTAGACCTCAATAACAACAAAAATTATAGAAAACCCACAAACTCATGGAAACTGAATAATGCCCACCTGAAACAACAATGGGTCAAGGAAGAAATAAAGACAGAAATTAAAGAGTTCCTAGAATTCAATGAAAATGAAAGTACAACATACCCAAACTTATGGGACACTATGAAAGCAGTGCTAAGAGGAAAATTCATAGCTCTAAATGCACACATAAAGAAGATGGAGCAATCCCATACCAATGAATTAACAGCACAACTGAAAGCTCTAGAACAAAAAGAAACAAACTCACCCAGGAGAAATAGACGCCAGGAAATAATCAAATTGAGGGCTGAAATCAACGAAATAGAAAACAAGAGAACAATACAAAAAAATCAATGAAACAAAGAGTTGGTTCTTTGAAAAAATCAACAAGATAGACAAACCACTAGCCAAATTAACCAAAAGGCAAAGAGAGAGCACCCAAATTCACAAAATCAGAAATGAAAAGGGAGACATAACAACAGACAATGAGGAAATCCAGAGAATCATCAGATCATACTTCAAAAACCTGTACTCCACAAAAACGGAAAACCAGGAAGAAATGGACAATTTTCTGGATAAATACCAAATACCAAAATTAAATCAAGACCAGATAAACCATTTAAATAGACCAATAACCCCTAAAGAAATAGAAACAGTCATCAAAAGTCTCCCAACCAAAAAAAGCCCAGGACCAGATGGTGTCAGTGCAGAATTCTACCAGGCTTTCAAAGAAGAACTAATACCAATCCTCTTCAAAGTGTTCCACACAATAGAAACAGAAGGAACACTACCAAACTCTTTTTATGAGGCTACAATTACCCTGATACCCAAACCACACAAAGATGCAACAAAGAAAGAGAACTACAGACCAATCTCCCTCATGAACATTGATGCAAAAATACTCAACAAAATATTGGCAAACCGAATCCAAGAATACATCAAAACAATCATTCATCACGACCAAGTAGGATTCATCCCAGGGATGCAAGGATGGTTCAACATACGGAAATCAGTCAATGTAATACACCATATAAACAAACTGAAAGAAAAAAAACCACATAATCATCTCCTTAGATGCTGAAAAAGCCTTTGACAAAATCCAACACCCCTTCATGATAAAGGTCTTAGAAAGATTAGGAATACAAGGAACATTTCTAAACATAATAAAAGCAATTTATAGCAAGCCAACAGCAAACATCAAATTAAATGGAGAGAAACTCAAAGCGATACCACTAAATTCAGGAACAAGACAAGGCTGTCCACTCTCCCCATATTTATTCAATATAGTACTAGAAGTTCTAGCTAGAGCAATAAGACAACAAAAGGAGATCAAAGGGATACAAATTGGCAAGGAAGAAGTCAAACTTTCACTATTTGCAGATGATATGATAGTATACATAAGTGACCCCAAAATCTCTACCAGGGAACTCCTACAGCTGATAAACTCCTTCAGTAAAGTGGCAGGATACAAGATCAACTCAAAAAAATCAGTAGCCCTCCTATACACAAATGATAAAAGGGCTGAGAAAGAAATCAGAGAAACATCACCCTTTACAATAGCCACAAATAATATAAAATACCTTGGGATAACACTAACTAAACAAGTGAAAGACCTTTTTGATAAGAACTTTAAATCTCTAAAGAAAGAAATTGAGGAAGATATCAGAAAATGGAAGGATCTCCCATGCTCATGGATAGGTAGGATTAACATAATAAAAATGGCAATCTTACCAAAAGCAATCTACAGATTCAATGCAATCCCCATCAAAATCCCAACACAATTCTTCACAGACTTGGAAAGAAAAATACTCAACTTTATATGGAAAAACAAAAGACCCAGGATAGCTAAAAGAATCCTATACGATAAAGCAACCCTTGGAGGCATCACCATCCCGGACCTCAAACTCTACTATAGAGCTATAGTAATAAAAACAGCTTGGTACTGGTATAAAAACCGACATACGGACCAATGGAATCGAATTGAAGACCCTGACATTAATCCATGCACATATGAACACCTGGTTTTTGACAAAGGAGCAAAAACTATACAATGGAACAAAGAAAGTATCTTCAACAAATGGTGCTGGCATAACTGGATGTCAATATGTAAAAGATTACAAATAGATCCATATCTGTCACCATGCACAAAACTCAAGTCCAAGTGGATCAAAGATCTAAACATAAATCCAGTTACACTAAACTTAATAGAAAAGAAAATAGGAAGCACTCTTGAACGCATTGGCACCGGAGACCATTTCCTAAATAAAACACCAACAGCACAGACCCTGAGCACAACCATTAATAAATGGGACCTCTCGAAACTGAGAAGCTTTTGCAGGGCAAAAGACACAGTCAATAAGACAAAAAGACAGCCAACAGATTGGGAAAAGATCTTCACCAACCCCACATCTGACAGAGGATTGATCTCCACAATATATAAAGAACTCAAGAAACTAGACATCAAAGTACTGAACAATCCAATTAAAAAATGGGCTAAAGAGCTAAACAGAGAATTCACAAAACAAGAACTACAAATGGCTGAAAGACATTTAAAGAAATGCTCAACATCCTTATTCATCAGAGAAATGCAAATCAAAACGACTCTGAGATACCACCTTACACCTGTTAGAATGGCTACGATCAAAAACACCAATGACAACCAATGTTGGAGAGGATGTGGAGCAAAGGGAACACTCCTCCACTGTTGGTGGGAATGTAAACTTGTACAACCACTGTGGAAATCAGTATGGCGGTTTCTCAGAAATTTAGGAATCGAACTACCTCAAGACCCAGCCATCCCACTCTTGGGCATATACCCAAGGAATGCTGATTCATACCATAAAGATACATGCTCAGCTATGTTCATAGCAGCACTATTTGTAATAGCCAGAACCTGGAAACAACCTAGATGCCCATCAACGGAAGAATGGATGAAAAAAATGTGGTACATATTCTCAGCAGAGAAAAACAATGAAAGCATGAAATTTGCAGGCAAATGAATGGAACTAGAAAAAATCATCCTGAGTGAGGTAACCCAAACCCAGAAAGACAGTTATGGTATGTACTCACTCATTGGTCGATTCTAGATATAAAATAAAGAACAATCAAACCACAACCCATAGAACCATAGAGGCTATATATATAGCATGGAGGTCCCTAGGATGACTGTGGCTTATAATAAATTTCAGTTTTACTCAATTATTAAAAAAATAACCAAATGAATGGAAACACATGAACTATGAACCAAAGGCTGAGGGGCCCCCAGCTGGATCAGGCCCTCTGAATAGGTGAGACAGTTGATTGGCTTGATCAGTTTGGGAGGCAACTAGGCAGTGGGACCAAGTCCTGTGCTCATTGCATGAGTTGGCTGTTTGAAACCTGGAACTTATGCAGGGACACTTGGTTTAGTCTAGGAGGAAGGGACTGGACCTCCCTGGACTGAGTCTACCAAGTTGATCACAGTCCTCTGGGGAGGACTTGTCCTGGAGGAGGTGGGAATGGAGGGTGGGCTGGGGGTAAAGGGAGGGCATGGGAGGGGGGAAAATAGGGGAACCCATGGCTGATATGTAGAACTGAATGGTATTGTAAAATAAAAAATATATATAATAAAATAAAATAAAAGACAATAAACTAGGAGGGACTAATTGAGAGTAGAAAGAGGAAGAGGAAAAATGAGAGTAACAGAGGAATAGACATGAGCAAAGGCCCCATTCAGCCTCATCATGTGTATGAAAACGTCATCATGAAAACCGTTATTATGTGTCATCAGTACACACTGAGAGAAAACTCAAGAGAAAAAAGAACTCCAACACAATAATGTTTGCTGTGAAGATTATCTACATCAAGGCAACATTCCTTTTATAGAGAGATGTTTTAAAAAAGGAGTACTATAAGAGATTTTAGCGCACTGCATTCCTAAGCATCTCAGCTTTATTCCTCTGCAAGCTACAAGGCTCTAGGAACCTCACAAGGAAGACATTGAACCTTGTATACAGTACCAGATCCCTGGTGAACTTCTATCCAGTGCACATCTGCAACATGATCCCATTCACCAACACAGAACAGATTTCTTAGCATGTAACTCCAGAAGCCTCCAAAGTCAGATGTATGGCTATTGTAAAGGGGATGTTCTCTTGAGAAGACAACACCCTTGCTTGAGTTTGTCTTTTCCTCTCCTTGAGTGTACCTCTTTAACCGTGTGGTGCAAACATGCAAATATCTGTTCTTTCAAATGCCAACTCTGAAGGAAATAGACTGCTAAAGAGAGGAGACTCTTTAATCTGTTGAGCTGTGTGAAAATCACACATAGATTTCTAGGCATGCAGCTCTCCTGAGTCATCATTCAGACTGGGCTGACCTTTGAGTTATTCATGCTCTTGTAAACAACCTCTCACCCTGATAGCACACCATGATAAACCCATTGGTCACCCAAGGGAAAAAAAGAATGCCAGATGTGCTCCATAGAAATAAACAAAAGCATTAAGAGGATAAATGTGTGCACATATATTTGGTTTTCACATATTGGTCACAATCTAACCCCTTCATGAGCTGGTCTCATCCACCCTCAGACTGAAAGGACATCATTCCACTAAATTCCATTTCAGGGGAATCTGCTCTTGGAGGATCAAGCATCATGTTTGTGCCAGACTCCAAGTAGGACCACTTTACTATGTTTTGTCTGTTGCTGTAACAATGTTAGGCATCAGTGGTGGATTCAGTGAGCTTCATGGTCAGAAATACTTACCAGCAAGGCATCTCATATAGGCAGCAAGTCACTGAGGACAGGGGGTGAGCTTTTGACCTTGGGAAGATATAGGCAAAAGCCTCTGATGCCTGTATATGCTGCTGCTCTGGCCTTATCCACATCAGTTGACACAAAAGATGTTCAGCCATGAGGATCAGACAGGGGAAGACATCTCAGAAACACCACACTGATTTGAAGCTTAGGTCTGCCTAATTCTACATTATCAAAACAAGATGCTCTATGAGGTGAAGTGCCATGGAGGTGGGAGCTTGAAAAGATGAAAAACCCAGAAGGGCAAGAAGGTCTTTACTGGAAACCTCCATGAACCTTAAGGCATGAATCAGGGCTACCTAAGGTATACATAGTATCCGAAGAATGTTCCAGTATGTGGCAGAGAATATGCCCACCATCAACTTCACTCAAGTCAGAACATGTACATCATAAGTTTATTAGGGTCATTAGATGAAAATGGTGATTCTTGCATGTTCTACCCTGGACACCATGGGGGGGGGGGTAGACAGGATACAGCACAGCCTGACTGAAGTGCTGGGAGAGGGAAGAGCAATTCCTCTGAGTGCAGGAGGATGGCTGCCTGATGCTTCCACTGCAGTCTGAAGGCAATAGTGAGCTCCTCCTGCAAACATCCCTGTGTGTGCTTAGGGGGCTCACAGGACACTTTAGAATTTCAATAGCCATATTATTTTTGAAGAGCTTCATTATAAAATGGTACACATATAATCAAATACATTTATTTATCTTCATACTTTTGTTATTTTGAGCAAATGCATGAGACATTGTAACCATGTCCATTTCAAGTGAGAGAATGTTTCTGTCACTCAAAACAGTTCCATCTCACCCCTTTACATTGACTATTATCCTGAGCCATATTTCCTGGCAGCCAACTAACTGTTTTCTGGTCCTGAGGTTTGTAAAAGGACCATAAATTAGACATTGTAAAGGTCTGTGTATACTGTCATTGAAATGGAATTATTTGCCTGAGCCACAAAGGTGCTTGACCTATCTCATGGATTCTTCCACTGTGATATAAGGTAGAGCAGGGAGATTCTAATGCCCATTTTCATCTGTGTCTTCCCTAAGATTGTCTGCACAGTGAGTGCCCTATAGCCCTGTCCTGACCTGCTGACTCTCTGTTCATCTTGTGAGCTCCTGGCTCTGCCTGCAGTGTGAGGAAAAGAAGGACCATAGAGGTGTCTGGGGAAGTGCCATGTTCCAGGGAACTGCTGAGGAACATAAACACACAGGTCTGCCTTACAGAGGTTGAGTGTTCTCTTTGGCCAACGAAATTGTACCTCATGTCTTCATTGTGTTTAGAATCATGAGAGGAGGTGGGATGGCTCTTCTGTCTCTTGCTTTTCAACTTGGGGTAGTAGAACAGTTTCATACTGGCCACAATACTCAGTGTACACTATGAGATTTGTTGGGAGTGCACACTGACTGGGAATGTTGGAAAAACTTATTGTCCCTTACTGGAAGAATGATCCAGTCCCTCCCTACATAATTCTTGTACAGTTGCTGTTCAACATGTCTGGATATGAGCAGACTGACTCAGACTCTCTGGTTACTGCCTTGGAGGCAACAGAGAAGAGAGGATTCTGTCTTTTATTGAATAATGGTTTTGTGAGGAAAGGGGACCGATGGGTATGGAGTAAAGAGGCCTTACTACTCTGAACTAGTTACCTCATTTCCATGACCTTTTGACATTAAAGTCTTGAAAACAATATTTGGAATCAAAATCAGCTACACTAAGTGTGAAATCTCTTGAGATGGACATGAGAATCATGAGTAAATTAATAAATACGGGGGGGGGAGGAATTAACATTTTAGATATAGAAAAAACAAAAGTGAGGTCTGAAACACGATTTTATTCCCTCACTTTGAATGGCCTCAGGTCTTCAAGGTCATCCCTGAGTTTGGTGACCTGATGATGGAGGAGGCCATGAAGCACTGCAGATGCCCTTACCCTCCACATTCTACTCCTTGGCCCCCAAAGGCTTGTGGCCATGACATAATGCAAAAATGCATTAGGTCCAACTTCAAAAGTCCAAACAATCTATCAGTCTTAACAATGTTTTAAAATCCAAAGTTCAAAGTGTCTTCTGAGAATCATGCAATCTTTTAACTGTAATCCCTATAAAATAAAATTAAAAATTCACAAACTTCCAACATATAATGGAACAGGACATATATTACCATTCAAAAATATATGGAAGGAAGCATACTAAGGAAATACTGGAAGAAAGCAACACCAAAATCCAGCTGGGCAAACTCCAAACTCTGCATCTCCACGTCTGATTTCAGAATGCTTTCCAGATCTCCAATTCCATACAGTTTTGTTGATTGCAACACACTTCTTTCTTGTGGGCTGGTTCCATTCCCTGTTAGCAGCTTTCTCTGCAGATATACTGTATCTCTGGCACATCCAACATATTGGAATCTCCAGGCAATCAAGGCTTCAACTTCTCAAGTTCATGAAATGGCCTCTCTGGGCCTCCGTTCAGGAACACTCCTGATACATGCCTGGCCTCACAAGTCTGTCTGTGATGTGTAGTCTGCCACACATTTTTGATAAACAGTTAAAGCTTCTAACAGAACAACTTTGCCAGACTCCTGAGTCAGAGATCAGTCCTGTAGGGGGTCTAAAGATCTTTTGCTATGGTGTGTGTCAAGGGTGTGAGGTGGGAGAGGGAGGAATGCACATGTGTGTCTATCAGAAGACATCCTTGCCCCTGGCACCATGACTGATGGCTTCTCCTTGTATAGAAGTATCTTCTTCTTTTCCACAACTCCTACTGAACAACAGTAACTCTTCTTTACATTCCATAGGATGAATTTTCATTTAGTTTCAACTCTTGGACCTCTCTTTGTTAGCATGTGTGTTTAAACTTCTCATGCCTACCAATTCAGCCTGTCTTTTATTTTGTCATTGACAATGAGGCCAAAATATCTTCAATATGCCTTTTGTTTCTTTCTCCAAAGCATTTTCTCTGTTATTAAAGAGGGTGCGTCCTGTCTCCTTTAGATCCTGGGGCCTCATGCTACTTTTATCTCTGACCAACTTTTCCTCTTTGTTCACCACTTTACACAGGCAAAGTCCCCTTGTTCCAATCACTGCACTGAATACCAGCCATAAGGCACCATGACCTCTGCATGAAAGTAGAAACTCCTGTGTTCTCTGTCCTGGACACCAGGGCACAGATGAGGGGAATGCTAAGCAGAGGCTCAGCAACTGAGCTCATGGATACCATCCCCCATCTCAAGAATCCCTCCATGCCCTCCTGCACTGCTTTCTGTTGCTGTGGTTTAGGAACACTGTAGCTCTTCCTATCATGTCCTATAAGAGGAACCACTGGACAAGAGCTGCCATCCAGCATAATGTCCTTGAGATTCCCTCCTCTCATTGCAGAGTCTCAGCTCCATTTACACCTTAATAGCTGCAGCCCGAGTCACTTCATGTTAAGACTCTTCTTTGGTGGGGAGAAATCATGTTTCTTGACTCACTAAGTAGCCCAGGCTGGAGTCACACTCATCCTCTTCCTCCATAAGCAGATGGCCACCTAACACAACTATACTGAAGATCAGCAAAGTCCCAGTTCAGGTTAGGATGGGAAGCACTTGCACACAAGTTTAGAGGGGATAAGAAATTATGCTATTGTTTTGGAAGACAGATTAGCACAGTCTTTCTAAGTTAAACAATCACAGGATTGTCATAAACTCCTAAGTTCATTGCTTTCACTTTCATTCAGAAGTATCTGAAGCATGTGGGCACACAAAGTTATGCTTGAAGTTAGCCATAAGGGTTTCATTAAAACGTTTAGTGTACACATCTTTCATCTCAGCATTCAGAGGCTGAGCCCGGAGTGTTAGAGTCCTAGGCCATCATGACTACATTTCAAGACATTATCTAAATGTAAAGTACAGAAACCAATCCACTTGGCCTTTGAGCTAAACTTGATCTATATTCGTGAGAAGCAAGATTGTTAATGCTCATAGGACTCTGGATTCTGGGCCTACTAGTAGATGTGGGATATGAATGTTTTTTAAATACCTAATTGGATGCAGTGAGTGAGTTTAGGTGTTTTATAACATGAGGGAGAGAGAGAGAGAGAGAGAGAGAGAGAGAGAGAGAGAGAGAGAGAGAGAGAGAGAGAATTGGGTGGAAATTTAGGAGGAATTGGTCTAGAAAGGGGAGTAAACATGATTTAAATATGTTAATTTGAATATGAAATTATCAAAGATAAAAATATACTTCCTGGATAAATAGTTGAGAGATAGAGCCCTTGTCTCACAAGTATAAGAGCCTGGATTCAATATCCTGTCTTCACTTCAGATGTTTGGGAAAATTGATACATCAGAGGTGATTGGATTTCAAAATGCCATGTACATCTGTTAATAAGCCTTAAGTATTCTCATCTATATAAGTAGCTTGTAAAACATTTGATTTGCCACAGCCCTGGTATCTTATAAATTATGTGACCATAACAAAAATCATCATAAGCTGCAAGTCAGGTCTATGGCAGAGACATGTGGCCTGGCTACTTGGAAGACTAAGGCAGGTGGAATATATGAGCTCAAGAGTTAAAGGTCAGCCTGTAACATACACACACACTGCACAAAATTGCATATATGCATAGACTGATACATGTAACATGCATACATTGAGTTGGTATATATTATAACCTATGTGGCTTATAACCAATAGGAATTTGTTCACAATTTTGAAGACAAAGAATTCCAAAATTAAGATATCATCAGATATGCTATAAATTGAGGGCTAGCTTTCTTATCCAAAGATTGTTCTTTTTGGTTACACTGTGCTGATGGAACAAAGAATGATGCCCATGATAGGAGCTTCCTAGTGGCCAGACTCTTAATATCCTCATTTTAGAGTTCATGTTTGAGCTGACCTGATAATAGATGCCACAGTGGTCAGATACAGAATGGAAAAGGCATGCTGGTAATTCAGGTAGGCTATATCAACAGGAGTAGATTTGCTGAGTGCCAACACAAGTGTGTTTAACTTTTGAAGAAAATTCCAACCTGTCTTTCAACATGACTACACCATTTTGCATTTCCTCTGGGCATGCATGAGTGAGCATGCCAGTGACTCCCTGTCTTTGCCACCACTGAGTGTGTGCATATGTAGTAGTATCTCCATGAAGAGAGTTCCGAAGACTTTAATCCACTTCCCTCTTCCTGCCTACAAATGAAAGGTTCCAGACCACTCCCTCCACCACACACACAGAATTTGAGAGTCTTCTTCATTCTACATGTTCACTATGGTCTCCACCATCATCAATGAAGGACCTCTGAATGATGGTGAACTGGGTGAGAGAACACAAAGGGCTGTTACCCTATGTCATGCTACACAGCAGCAAAGGATTAAGAGGGCCCACCAGACTTTCTTGGTAATGTAAAGAAGCTACTTCCACGTCTTTAAGCGTGGAAGAATTAGGTGGAGTGGTCCTTTCAGTTCCCAAAGCTCAGATGTTCACCAGAAAGGGAGTTGAAGACAAAGAGAACATCTGCATAGATAGGGCCTGAACACACAGAGGGTATGGAGGGGAGACACTAAATCTATAGCATTTATGAATGGGATGATTTTTTATATTCCACATTACAAACACCAGGGAGCAGAAGAAAGACAAGACTATCTTTTAGCCTTGGATCAGTAGATGGTCATAGAAGAGCCCTTCCTTTGAGTCTAGGAGGACAGTTGCCAGATAGTTTTACTGGGAACTTGAGCTCCTGCTGCACCCATGCATCTGTGAGGTCTCCATTTCTGCTGACATACAAGACATGTCAACAAATGGTCTTTAGAATTTCAGTAGCTGTGTCATTTTTAAAAAATGTCTGATGTTAAATGATTTCTATGCAACCAAATTTGCCTACTTACCAGCATAGATGGGCAAATTTTGCATAAAAATATGAGCTATGCAATCATTTTCACATAAGTATGAGTCTCCTACTTTGACCTGAAGAAGTTCCCTTGAGCTCCTCTCGTCAGTCATTGCCTGGTCTCTGCTCCAGGGCAACCACTTTCTGATGGTTCTGTTTGAAAACTGCATATAATTTAGAAACATCAGAGTCCTAGTGATCCTATCTCAGAAAAGGATTCCTATGTGACTGGTCCTGTTACTGAGTAAGAGGTCCTGAAGATTCAAGTGTGCTCTATTTGGTTAACAGTGTCATTCCATATATGTACACAACATATTTTACCCAATTCCTAGTTGATGCACACCTGAGTGACCTCATTTTGAACACTTTTATTGAAGCTCTTATGAACTTTGGAAGTATGAGTTTTTGTGATTGGTGTTTTCAATTCCTTGAACTAAAGACCTGGGAGTAGAACTACTCAATCACATGATAGATGTGTTTAACTTTTAAAAGAGCTGTCTAACTGATGTCTATAATGACCATATCTTTTTAAATCTCCTCCAGTGATATATGATAGTACCAGTAGCTCCATGTCTTTGCCAACACTTGGCTTTATGGGTTGTAAATCTAGTTATATTAAACAGGAATATAGTAGTATCTTATTGAAGGAATTTTCATATACTTGAGTCTTTACATTCTACTTTCACTATCTATCTATCTATCTATCTATCTATCTATCTATCTATCTATCTATCTCATCTCATCTCTTTTTCTACCTATCTTGCTCTCCCTACTCACTCCCTGCCTCCCTCCACAGAACAGAACCTTAGTATCTTCTTCATTTCACATTTTCACTGTGGCCACTTCCATCGTCAATATGGGGTATCTGAGCAATAGTGCACTGAGTAGCAGAGCACATAGGGATTTCCTTAGCTGAGGTACAAACATGTCTGGGATTAAGAAGCACAGGGATGCCCAGGGTCCATTGAGAATCTAGTTTCTTCATCACAAGATTCGAGGAACTGGCAACTTCTCAGCTCTCATGATCCAGCTCTTCCTTTGGTTGAAAACTTGGAGTAGAGAGAACACCGGCTAAGAAAGGCTAGGAACACAGAAAGGACAATAGTGCATTGGTGGGGTGACACTGAATCAAAGGAACCCCCGTTGACTGGAGGAGACAGGAAAAGCTGAGCTGTGCTGTGCCATGGAAACATCCAGAGAGACACCAAAAATAATAATAATAATCCTACAGTGCCATGTTGTTCGACTATAGGCTATTATTTAGATAATAATGAAAATATTTCGAACCAAGGTAAATTCTCAGGTGGCAGTAAAGGTGATTGGCACTGGTCCCCACACCATTCCCCTAGGAAATCAGTCTGGAATGAATATGGACTTCTGATCCCACATCCTTTGATATATCATGTCAGCATTTTATTGTGATTCTGAAACTTCTGTTTATAGACTTTTATCTCAGATTTATCATTGGTTCTAAGACTTCAGATTGACCCCAGTGTTGGAGCCACCAAGTCCCCATTAAATTCTTGTCATATGGTTATGTACGGTATTTATCAAGGGGTGGAAAGGGAACTTTCCTCCAATCCTGATGATATAAGTTTGACTTTGGGCTCCATATGGTGGAATTAGAATATGGGCTTCCACAATTTGTCCCTTCACTTCCATCTGGGAGCATCCACACACATATATGTACATGAGCACAATAAATAAATAAATAAATTAAACACACACAAACAATTAAAATATTTGTTAAATGGGTAAATGACTATGAAGTTGATCTTGGCAGGAACTGGCCACTAGAGGAGACACAACATGAGGGTGGAGTGAATAGGAACTGTGGACTTTAAAGGAACCAGAATAGTAGTGTGTTTTGGTTAAACAACTGTGACTTAACAGGGAGGTGTCCAAGAAGACCCTAAGTTAATTGTAGGGACTAGGAAGTCTGGAAGCAGGCTCAGTAAATTGAGTCCTCAAAGCACAGAGGAGTCTTGAGGATGAAGGTCACAGTCAGAGCTCCTGCATTTTCCTGTCTCTCCTTTGACATCTGGAGTGAGTACTTACTCACCGAAGCCCTCTGGCATCTCATGTTCCAACTCTTTTTCAAGGAATGAGGACTGGGTTCCTAGTATCCCAGAAGAGCCTTAGAATCCATGGTGCCTTTCCAGGAGCTCAAAGAGAGAACAGAAATAGCAGAGGTGACTTGCCCTGCCTCCTGGCCATTGTCTGTTGTCATTCTGACTAACCAGTTTTCCTACAATGAGGACTTTGCTCCACCACACTAAGTTCCCACCTACATCCTTTGGACTTAAACCTGCCTAGACAAGGCCCACAGATTGTGCTTCCTGTTTTTGTAACCGTGGACGTCCTATGTAGAAGCACAGACTCAGATCTGAAAGCTGATCATGCCACTGAATCAGCTTCATAGCTGGCTGAATGCTGTGGTCTTTGGCCTGCTTCTCCTCCTCCATGTGCAGGGTAAGGCTCACTAAGCTGGCAATGGGGAATGACTAGAGTCAGAGAGGCCAAATTCTGCAGAGTCAGAGGCTGGGCTTGTGGGAGAAAAGGTGGGGGATGGGTAGGTGATGGAAATGATAGATAAATGTGTGGGAAACATGTGCCTCCCAATCTTCTAATTAAAGACCACTGATTTTGTGGGTCCACACAGATCATCAGAAATGTCTAAGATCACTCCAGACTGAGGAGAAAGTTCAGTATAAAGAGCACTGGAGAGTGCTAGTCAATTCTAAGGAAAGTGATCAAAAGATGTTTTTTTCTCCTTAGTGTCTGGATGTGACTATAGCTAGTACTGACATTTGGATAAAAATGACAAAAATCATAAATTCATGTGGCCAAATGGCTTAGAGTGTGTGAGCTCTTTGGCCAGAGAAATGCTCTGACAACCTTCAAAAGGGGAGGAGGAAAGGTTCCAGGCCATGAGGGGTAGAGAAGCTCTCACACTCACACCCCAGAGCTGAAACATGAGGTCCTGGGTGCCCTTCCTATGTGCCATGGTAACAATGAGGTGGGAACTCTCACAGTCTGTGGCAGCTGATTGCACAAAACTAACCCTGATGGCATTTCTCCACTCAGGTCAAGACTCATCGGAGGCCAACCCCATCAGAAACACACACACAGGCCAGATTCGAGGCAGCCTTTTCTATGTGAAGGACACCAAAATTGGTGTCCACAGCTTCCTGGGAATTCCCTTTGCCAAGCCGCCTGTAGGACGACTGCGTTTTGCACCTCCTGAAGCCCCTGAACCATGGAGTGGTGTGAGAGATGGGACCTCACATCCAGCCATGTAAGTTCTGTACCCAAAGAATGTCTGGCCCTGGGGTGAAGAGTTGCTCTGAGTTCTGAACCATACTGAAGTCTTTCCTCCAGCTCACCTCGTAGCAGTTTTCTCCTAATGTGGGGGAGTACCCCATGCATTTTTTTCTGATGCATGTAGTAAAACTGAATAGAACAGCCTTGCCAATCTCCTTGGTCAGAGCTTGGAATTGGGAGTTAGATGCAGGTACTATAGACAGGAACAAAGATAAATTTTTTGACAGAATTGAATTGTGCCTGGTGTTCTCTGCCACTATGGGAGGGATCTCTAGGCATGTGTTATGTGACCTACTAAGCAGAAAGTGCCCCTGAATCTAGTAGAATACATTTCAGATACTGAGGAGTGCAGCAATATGGATACTTGCTAACCCCACTCACAGTCATTGTGACAACCTACAAGGCCAAGTGCCACTGACCAAGGAACAAGGTTATGTAACTAATTCCCTCTGGAGACAGTGTAGGAAAAAGAAGTTTCATGAGAGTGTATATTCATGGGACAAAAGATTTCTCACCACCCTTTGGGGCAGTACTGATTCCTTTAGTACCTGTGGGTACAACACTCCAATATTGCAATTTTAGTTTGTTGTCTTTGATGTAATAAAATACTGGCAAAAGGAACTTAGAGAAGAAAGGTATTATTATAGGCTCCAGATTACAATTCATCATGTGGGGGAATTCGCAGTGAAGGAAAATTACAGGAGCTGGTCACATCACATCTACAGCCTGGAACAGAGAGTAGAAAATGCTTTCATGCCTGCTAATGCTTAGTTCACTTTTTTGTTCTTATCCAATTAAGTGAATGTGACAACATACAGCCAGTCATTCCATAGAGATATCTGAAAGTATCTAAATCCCAAACCCAGAAAGAATAAAATCCAGGCCCTAGCCAATTGAAGGACTCTCTGGAATTCTGACTCCATTCAGCTTTTATGTAGCCTGTGGCCTTTACATTGGTTGGAAGGGACTTTAGAGAGGGAATATATGTTAACATGGCATCACAAGGAGAAGCAACTGAAGGTGACCGAGAAAAAAAGATCCAGACTCACATTTGGATTTGGAATATTTGTCTGCTATTTCAATCAGGTGTCTGCAAAGCCTTGAAATGATGAATGTGGAGGCCATGGAGGATATGAATATGACCGTGCCTCCCATCTCTATGTCTGAGGACTGCCTGCATCTCAACATCTACACTCCAGCTCATGCCCATGAGGGCTCTAACATGCCTGTGAGTGTCAAGTCATGGTCAGCTTGGGGACAGGGTATTTTTTTCATGATGATAACAAAAAGGGGGGAACAAAAGCTCCATTGCAGTATGGACTCTGTTGAAAAGCTTTGCCCTCTTTGGGTAAAAAATAGGCCTTCTCAGCCACACTATGCAGATGAAACCTGGGTAAGGGACACAAAGCACTGGAGCACTGAGTGATCAAAGACTCTAGCTATTTGAGAAAACCAGGACTCATTCTCCAACCTGAGCCCTGCAGAACTGCTTAGGTGCTCAAGGCTCCACATTGAGGTCACCCTTCCTTTAGATTATCTCGTGCCCATGATCGTTGATGATTCTTTCAATTTTTAATCTGGAGAGATATCCATGGAGACACCCCTCTTTGTTTCACTATGAAGAACCTGACTAATGATAACATTACTGTATACATAGAGTCATTAATTCAGACTGAGATATATGGTGGGGATGGGGGCTAGAAACAATCTGATGGGGCTACTAGAGGCCCTGAGCCATGACCAAAGCCTAAAGTGCTGAGTATTTCTACATATTTGTGTAGCTTCACAGAAGCATAGAAGTTGATTGATACTCTAGTAAGCAGTCCTGCAGAGCTTTGGTTAGCTAGGAGCTTCCTGGCATCTCTATTGACTTCTCCAGGTGATGGTGAGGATCCATGGTGGTGCTCTGGTTGGAGGAATGGCTTCCAGTACTGATGGATCCATATTAGCAGCCACTGAGGATGTGGTGTTGGTTCATATCCAATATCGCCTAGGTGTTCTGGGCTTTTTCAGGTGAGCCTAGGGCTGAGCTAAATAGAAGCAGCTGAGAAGAACCTAGACAGCCCTTTGATCCATGCCCATCTGCTTCACAGCACTGGAGACCAGCACGCCAGAGGCAACTGGGGCTACCTGGACCAAGTGGCTGCCCTACGCTGGGTCCAGCAGAATATTGCCCACTTTGGAGGCAACCCTGACCTTGTCACCATCTTTGGTGAGTCAGCAGGTGGCACAAGTGTGTCTTCACATGTGGTGTCTCCCATGTCCAAAGGACTCTTCCACAGAGCCATCATGGAGAGTGGAGTGGCCCTGCTGCCTGACCTTATCTCTGACACCCATGAGATGGTCTACACTGTAAGTGCCCTTAACCATCACAACCCTGAGTAGTTGGAAATTTTTCTGTGTCTTTCCTGGTCCTGCAGCTGCTTGATCCCAAGTAAACACATGGAGGCTTATATTACTTACAAACTGTATGGCCTATTGGTTAGCTTATATTAGCTAGCACTTTCAACTTAATTCAATGCATTCCTATTAATCTGTATGTTGTCATATGGCCATGGTATTACTGGTCTACTGGCATCTTGTTGCTCCTTAGGCCATGGGCCAGCATCTCTTCTGACTCCACCCTTCTTCCTTTCATCTTCAGTTTATTGTACCGCCTAAACTTATTCTGACTTGCCATTGGCCAAAGAGCTTTATTTATCAACCAATAAGAGCTACACATATTCACAGTGTACAGAAAGACATCCCCTAGCACCCTAGTCTGTCCCCTCAGCCTTCATGGTCTGGTACTCTGGTCTTCTGTTCAGTGGGGAAAACAATGATCATGGGAAACCATTTTTTCCAGTAATATTTGAGAAACTCAAGGGTTAGCCTCTACTTACCTCTACTTCATATTGGGTGACAGCAAACTGCTCCTAGCAGCTTCCATTACTGATGAAAATAAATAGGAGTGTGCTTTGGGAGGTGGCTCTGTAGATTTTTTTTTTTTTGGTTTTTTGAGACAGGGTTTCTCTGTGTAGCTTTGCACCTTTTCTGGATCTTGCTCTGTAGGCCAGTCTGGCCTCGAACTCACAAAGATCTGCCTGCCTCTGCATCCTGAGTGACGGGATTAAAGGTGTGCACCACCACTGCCCAGCTAAGCTCTGTGGATTTTTAAACATGATTGGAGTGCAAGTCTCAGGACCTACGTTCAAATGCCCAGAACCCACAGAAGGCTGGAGATAGTAGCATGTATCTGTAATTCCATTGTTCCTGTGGTCAGGTGGGAGGGAGAAACATGGGAATCCCTGGATGTTCACAAAGCATTTCAGCTAGCATAGAAGCAGTAATACAAGAAGACTACCTGTCTCAAATAAGGGGGTATCTGTGAAGAAAGGAGACTTTGTCCTCTAACATTCACATACAAACATTGGCACACTTAGTCCTTCTCTCATACATGAAACACAGAAAGATGAGTGGAGTAAACAGAACTAACCTAAGCAAAAAAAAAAAAAATCCAAATATGCAGGTTGAAAGAATTCTGCTTGCTTTGAGGAATACAACAAAATTAATAATTTATATTTATACCAAATCACACACAACACACACTATAGTATGGTAGTTAGGCCAATTGCATCAAGTTGGAGTCGAGAGAACACTTCTCCCCACTTTTTCCCTTTACAGACGGTGGCCAACCTGTCTGGATGTGAGGTCAAGGACTCAGAGACCCTAGTACACTGTCTGAGAGGCAAAAGTGAAGCAGAGATTCTGGTCATTAATGAGGTAGGTAGAACTGTGTGTCTTGGAAGATTTAGTCAGACTTTGTGTCCTTTAGTTCTGTGTACAATATGAACACCAAGATAGGCTAACTCAAGTGTAGGTACTCTTCCAGAGTGAGATGAGCACCCTTAGGCTAGTAAGACATGAGAAAATGGTTAAGAGATGAGAAAATGGTGGTGGTAACTCATTGGATCAGCATATGTATTTTATTGATCTTCAGCATTAATTTTTAATGCCCCTCAGGTCTTCAAGATCATCCCTGCTGTGGTGGATGGGGAGTTCCTACCCAGGCATCCCAAGGAGTTGTTGGCATCTGTGGATTTTCACCCGGTCCCCAGCATCATTGGTGTCAACAATGATGAGTATGGATGGATTGTCCCCATGGTGAGACTCAATTCCAATCCCCTTGGAGACTGGAGACTCATATGTTAAGTACTGGGAACTCAATACATCTCTAATCCAAGTCCATTAGATCCCACATTTCTACCTCCCAGATCTTGGGCTCTGCTCAGACAATAAAAGAAATAACCAGAGAGAACCTGCAGGATGTTTTGAAGAATACAGCAGCACAAATGGTGAGATACCTCTGGTCCAATCCAAATAGAGAGGTCTCTTATATCTCCTTCTCAGACAGCATCCCTATTAATGAAGGTCAGTATATATGTGTGATTCTGTGTGGGGTGACCTCAGACCATGAATTTTTTTGCCTGTGCCCTATCTCATCACATTCTCCTCATACCAAAGGCTGTTGCCTATGTAACCAACAACATGCCTAACCTCATTCTTCCTTGGTGTAGATGCTACCTCCTGAGTGTGGTGACCTGCTGATGGAAGAGTACATGGGGGACACTGAGGATCCACAAGCCCTCCAAATACAGTTCACAGAGATGATGGGAGACTTCATGTTTGTGATCCCTGCACTCCAAGTAGCACATTTTCAGCGTGAGTCCCTCTGTAACAAGGCTTCGGGGAACAGCTCAGAGATGTAGGTCACTGGTAAGCACTGTGGAGCAGTGTAAAATACAGGTCTCATGTCTAGATAAAGTGAGTGACATCTAGGTACAGAAGAAAAAATGAGTTGCTGGTAATCTATTGACTTGATATAACCATTCAGCTGTGAAGATCATGAGCACTGTTTTGCCATGGGCTTTTCCATAGTTACTGCTCCAGCTTGGAACTTCCTCTCCTCTTTAACATTTATGATTCAAGGTAACTTTATATCAAGGTACCTTGTCACCAAATACATATCAGAAAAACTCCAGGTGAGGGGCCACTAAGTCACTCGTCATCCCCACTTCCAGGTTCCCACAACCCTGTCTACTTCTATGAGTTCCAACATCAGTTCAGCTTCTTCAAGAGTCTCAGGCCACCCCACGTGAAGGCTGACCATGGTGATGAGGTTCCTTTTGTTTTTGGGTCCTTCGTCTTTGGCATGAAACGTGAGTCTTCCTTATTCTCCTTGACTTGACTGAGGTCTCAGATGATACCTCAGGGACTCCTGAGCTCTTAGTCTGTTTGAGGAAAACTAGGTTCTGGGAGATGATAGAATCAAATGCGTACCATATCATAGCCTAAAAAATTAGACCAAGATTAGAATCTGGACCTGTCCAGTCTAGCCTATGATGGAGATGACAACACAATGGGGCATGAATTCAATTAGAGGCATGCATGGATGTTGGGTATTGTATAGTGAAGAAGGGAGGTAACAAAGCTGATAGTTACAGTTCTGACAGCACCTGGGATTGTGAGTATAAGGCATGGTTTGGCAGTTGTGTGTGGTGTCATGGACTTCAATATTTATTTTTCTCATGACTCCAGTTGACCTCACTGAGGAAGAGGATCTATTGAACAGGAGGATGATGAAGTACTGGGCCAACTTTGCAAGATATGGGTGAGAACACACCTCTCTCTCAACCTTCCCTAATGGGTTATAGGTATATGTGAGTCCCTGTAGGTCTCCCTTTAGGGTAGTTGTTTCTTTAGCATTCATGGATCTTCCATCATATAATAATTTCTTCTCTACAGATAGCACATTTATATATACACTTTGTAGTTGTCAGTTACTGGTCATCTTTAGTGACCTTGCTCGTGAGTCATAGTGTACAGTTCTTTAGATTTTGCCTCTTAGATATAGACATAAAACAAGTCAAGTAGTCTTACCCCACATGAAGCAGAAACTAGTGGATGACACTTGTATCCCTATATCAGGATATTTATCCCATCAGCCCCATTAAACACCTGCCTAAGTATACCACTGTCATGACCCAAATCAGGGGTTTAGACATTGGATCAGAGTGACCTCACCCTTCCCCACTGGCTGGCATATCCATAGGAACCCCAACAGCGAGGGTCTGCCCTACTGGCCCATGTTTGAGCATGATGAGCAGTACCTGCAGCTGAACATCAAGCCTGCTGTGGGCCGAGCATTGAAGGCCAGAAGACTGCAGTTCTGGACCAAGATCCTGCCCCAGAAGATCCAGGAGCTAAAGAGATCTCAGAACATGCACAAAGAGCTCTAGTGCCCTGTGTGAGGAATGGTGTGTGGGCTTGGCTGCTGATGGATATTGGGCTGGAATCTCTGGCTGGGCCCCAATTCTCTCTCTCTAGTCCCTGCCCTCTCAGAGAACCACCAGAGGGGCTCAGTCCCAAATTCTCCACAGTGGCAGCTGCTTTTCTACCTGGAACTGCTAGCTGCTCAGAGCCCAGCCTACCATGATGGGCCCAGCTTGTGGAGCACAAGTCATCTCCCTGTCCCATGCCTGCAGAGTATTTGGGTCTCCTCCTCAGAGCAGCCATGTAATTCCTCTTGCCCCCTTCCCTGCCACGCCTCTGGGTGCTGGAAAGGTCACCCAGGAGTTCTATGACTAATAAACCTGGTCTTTTACTTTTAATCTGGTTTGATCTGCCTTTTGTGTCAGTAGAGAAACCAATTATCCAGGTATAAATACCTTTCAATGGGGTCAGCTTGAGGTTCCCAAAACATATTGAGGAATATGGGTTGATTCTAACATTCACATAACCTTGTATGTTGCACTTGTATGTTCTTCAACATTCATGGCAAATCCTCTTCATGTGACTCTTTATCCTACTGGGTCATTTTTGTAGTACCCCTTCAGTTAATGCTCCCATAACAACGTGGATTTTGTGAACCACCCAAAACCTGTTCATCTCCTTCCACACTCCACTGGTACTAAGCCCCTTCCATCCTTCTTCCCTTCATTTTTCTTTTTCACTGTCATATTCTTTAAGACCAAAACCCTCTTTAAATAAAGCAGAAGTTTGAAGAACATTGATATGGGTTCTTCAAAAACCCATATCATATGGGTAAGGTGTGTCAAAACCACATGCCCTCTCTCATCAGGGTCACACTTTTGGAGACCATGAATTCAAGGTTAAGATACCAACCTGTTTACTATATTGTGATGACTAGCTCTCTGACTCAAAAATGATAACTTGTGTTTTCACTGAGTAGATGGGATAATTAGTAGTTCTCATGACCCAGTACTCTAATAGGTCTCACTCTTAATAACATCACATTGGAGCCTAAGTTTCAATATAAATATATGACTCACAGATACTTTCAAAACAAATTACATAGAGGTTCCCAAGTCAGTGACTTGTCTTGAAAACATCCTATTGTGTTTGAAGATTAAATGTCACCTACAATTTCATTTTAACATAATACATACATTAATCGATATTGATTTCTTTTTTTCTACCCTTTATATCATTCAACCCCATTCATCTATTTTGTCCCAAAGTAGTCAGTTAACACTATTTTATTCTAGATGTAGGTTTAAATATCTATTATCTACTCCAGTCTGAGACAGTGTGTGTGTGTGTGTGTGTGTGTGTGTGTGTGTGTGTGTGTGCGCGCACATGTGTGTGTGAATGCATATGGATGTTTCTGTGCGTGCATGCATCCATACATATTTGTGCATATATGTGTATGTGATTTTGTGCCTGTGTGTTTGTGTACACACATGTGTGTATTTGAGCATGCATAAAACTGTGTGCATGTGTGTGTTTGCATGCATGTATATGTGGGTTACAAGTGTGTGTCCAGAAGTAATAAGTTGATTACTTTGTGTCTGCTGAGGGTTGTCTTGAGTTTTAAGAATTCTGTAGACATGACAATGTCCATATTGGCATGATCACAGCACATCTGTGAAGATGTTTGACTATGGGGTGAGGAATAATAGAAGGCCCATGCATGTACAAAAGAGATTGCTGTCCCCAGTCTCCCTGAGCACTTGTCCATGTATGGGGGGAGGGGTTCTCCTGACTTCCATGGTTCCCCTGCAAACCTCCTGCTCTGCGTGATAATCATCTTCCCCTCAATTATCCATATACAGGACTTTCATTCTTATCTGTTTGCTGTTACTAATCATTTTTGACCTTTCTAATAAATACCATCTCTTTACTTTATGTCATTATATGAAAGTGCGAAATTATGCTTAAGCTCCCTGAATTCTCCAAAACAGTTTCTATTTTTCATTAAGAGACCAGATCCTTCAAGCTAGAAATCACAATATATCCTAGCGCCTTATGTCTGCTCAGCTTGCCCAACCAGTCAAGTTTTCCAAGGTTGGCAAACTCCCTCTTCTAAAATCTAGTCCAAGGAATACTAACCCCAGGACAGTACAACCTCTGGGTCAAAGTGAAGATTACTGATTGTCCATCCTGGATGCCATGCCAGAGAAAGATACCCTCCAAGAGGGCAGCTGCCAGATTCTCCCACTATGTCCTGAGCTCATTATTGGTCCTCCTGATGCCAATGTTTAAGATACATCACGATGTTCAGGTAACACGAAGACTCTAGTTCCATGTCTTTGATCATAGAAGAGCTGAGACAATCCATCTCCTAAAGCCCAGCTGTTCCTTCAGTGGGGAAGCTGAGGGAAGAGAGAACATCTGCCTAGGCCAGGACTGGGAGCACAGATAATTTAAAGGGGAGACACTGAATTGACATCATGCCTTGCTGACTGGGGGGCGGCGGATGGGCACAGCCCTGGTTGTACCATGCCAGAGGAAACATTCAGAAAAGTATTGAGGAGGAAGGCCTGCTGAGCCAGGCTGTGGGTACTCTAGATTTCTAAGAGCTAGAGAGATGGAACCAGGTTCTCAGGTGGCACTGATGGTTGTCTGAAGTAGATACCCTTCAGTTTCCTCCATGAAGTCTACCTTAGGCAAGTAGGAGTTCTTGAGGCTGTACTCTTTCATGAATCTTGACACATTCTCTGGAATTCCAAACTCCTGTTCATGGCTTCATGTTCAGTATCTCAGCATTATCATAAGCTCCGAGCATCCTGAGAGTCCATGTGTTGGAACCAAAGGGCCCAAAAATGTTTGTCAGGTGGATAAATGACTCTGAACTTGTTCTCAGTAGGAGTTGCCACCATGCTAGCCACAGTATAGAGCAGAAATGAACAGGAAAAGGGCACTGAAGAAGTGCCACACAAAAGCAGAGGTACATCCAAATTAAAGACATCATCGGTCTAGTAGTGTTCATAGACACCTACAGAACACTACATTTAAACACTACAAAATATACATTTTTTTCTTCAAAGTCCATGAGAATCTTTTATAAAGCAGATTTCATAGCTGGTGGTGGTGGGACTTGCCTTTAATCCCAGCAATCAAGAGTCAGAGGCAAGTGAATCTCTATATGTTGGAGGCTAGCCTGGTCTACAGATCTAGTTCTGGGATAGCCAGGGCTATACAAAAAAACCTGTCTAAAAAGAATACATTGTGTATTAGGACACAAAACAAGTTTTAGAAATACATGAATATTGAAATAATGACATCTATTTGATCACAATAGAATAAAAGTCTGAATCCACAGTCAGAGAAACTGTAGAACACATACAATCTTGTGGGGATTAAACAACATGCTACTAGATGATGAATGCATCATTGAAGAAATCAAGAAGGAAATTTTAAAATGTGTAGAATTAAATCAAAAGGAAAGGCAACAATTTCAAACCCTAGAGGACACACTCAAGGCAGTTCCAAGCTCTATTGACTAAATTAAATACTCAAATGCCTACCCCTTCTCCATCTGAGGGATCCTCAACACACACCTTCTTAGAGAAGCCAGAGCATCATAAACATGGTGGCTCTAGGTTGGGGGTAATTGTTGCTGGTATCTAGAATGGCTCCAGAGGCCATGCTGTGCCTTCCCAGGGAACCAATTGGGTGAGAAAATCCAGCAGATATGATTCCACCACCTGCTAAATACTGGCTCTCCAGCACTGGCTCCTCTCTGTCTAATCAGTACCACCCTCCTGTAGCTACCACTTTGCCCTTCCCCCAACAAGCTGTTTGCCTTTACCTCTGTGAGTACAAATTCTTGCATGGGCAAGGCCTGAAATATCTTCTTTGTGGGAAGCATAGCACATCCATTGCAACACAGACTCAGACCATCATGCCACTGAAACAATTTTCTGAATGCTGTGGCTTAAGGATTCCTGATTCTCTTCTGTGGCATGCTAAGACTCCATAATGTGGGGGGAGGGATGTAGACTGGCATCAGAGAGTCAGAGACTGAGAAAGTTGGTGTCAAGGGACAAGGAAGGACTAACCTAATACAGATGATAGATGACAGTGAAGGAAATTGCGCCACCCAGTGCCCACAGCAAAGCCCCTGGGGTGGCCCTTTGACACAGGGAAGGTCAATGATAAGTGAAGATACTCAACCTAAGGAACCTGTCAGGTGGAGGGACTTTCAGGAGCCAGAACTATAGGTCACAGGTGCCAGGCAGAAAGTTCAAAACAGAGGGATAGATGTGACTTTTCCCTCCTCTGGGGGGTTGTGGCTGTACCTGTGACTCTAGCTGCTACTGACTCCCAGAGAATAATAAAATTAATAATGCCTTCATAGTGCCACTAAGCTCTGAGTATCATCTCCTTGGCCATAGGAGCACCCTTGTGCCCTCCAGAATGACCATGGGCAAATTTCCTGGCCCTAGGGCAAACAGTTCCTAGACCAGTGGTTCTCAACCTTCCTAATGCTGCAACCATTTAATACAGTTCCTCATGTTGTGGTGACTGACACCCCCACCCTGCACTGCAACCATAAAATTATTTTTGCTACTTCATAACTGTAACTTTGCTACCGTTGTGAATTGTAATGTAAACATTTGCATTTTCTGGGACCTCAGACTACATGAGTGAAAGGGTTGTTCCAAAGGGGTTGTGACCCAGAGGCTGAGAATCACTGTCTTAGACCTACATTTCCCTGCTAATTGAGAATCTATAGATTATCTTTCCTATGCATCCCACCTTGGGAGAGGGAATGAGTTGGTTTCCAGGGTAAAAGTTAAGTTCTCTGGGTCCTAATGAGAAGTTGAGTCAGAAGGGTACAGTATCCAAGATGTTTGAGCAACCCTTAATGCCTATCACTCCAGGTGTCCAAGTGTGAGCCCTGCTGACCTCACGCCAGGACTGCCAATATGCCAACCTAAGTGGACTTTGCTTACCTCACCCTGTGACCCTTGCATGTAGTTTCTCAGGCTCTGGGAGGTCACCAAGTCTTCAAGGTAGGAATATCTGCCTTACTTACTGAACATTCTTTGCTGAGATTCCTGGATTCAGAATCACTTTTAACTCTATGAAAGCATAGTGCTGTGTCTCATCTTCTTTTATCCCTCCCTGATAAAAGGGACACCAAAGTGGAATTGCTTACACACAGACCCAGGATTACATGAGAAGGTAAGTGTGAGAACATGTCTGTGCTCAGCATGCTGCATGAAGTGGAGACATAGGAGAATCTCTACCTACAGGCCAGCCTGGGCTACATAGAAAGAGACTGTCTCAAAGTAACCATATAAGTGAATAATAAAATAGAATATCCTGAGTATGCTGGCTAGTTTTGCCAACTTGACACAAGCTATAGCTATATGAAAGAAGGGAATCTCAGTTAAGAAAATCCCTTCGTAAGATCCAGCTGTAGGGCATTTTTTAAATTAGTAATTGAGAGGGGAGGTACCAGCCTACTGTGGGTGGCACCATCCCTAGGCTGATGGACCTGGTTTCTATAAGTTCTGGAAATCATGGAGTTGGCATGGTCTAACTGCCTTGAAAGGCATGTACCAGTCATAATTTTTGAGATTTGAACCTGCAGTTCCTGGGGTCATTTTCTGTGCCTTTCAGTTCCTGCCTTCAGGCAGGGAAGCATATAGGCCACCTGTGTCTCTCTGTGTACCATAGAGTTTAGTAAAGCATGCAGAAACTGTTTAAACAACTGACATGCACCACCTGCACTATTTGGAGGAAGAAGTGAGTAACTGGTCTCCCACCTGAACTGCCCCAGTTCCTGGGCCCTCCCACTCCTATCTCAGTCCCAGCAGCCAGCCAGCCAGCAGGTAAGAGTCCTGCAAGCAGGAACCACCACCACCACCACCACCACCACCACCACCACCACCACCACCACCACTACCCCTGCCACCCATTCGACCCTGTAACCTGAAAGACCCACTGCACTACCCAAGCCCACCCAGCCCATCATCCTCTCCCTGGCCAACCATCCCCCTCAAAGTCAGCATCCCCTAGATGCACAAGCACCACTTGCACCAATCAAAAGAACAGCCTCCCCATGAACAGCCCTCTCCAGCAAAATCAGCAGATCCTTTAGGCACAAGCACCACCCACACTAGTTAAAAAAACAAGCATAGGCAAAACCCATCTCAGTTGGAAGAACAGACCCCATAGGCACAAATAAAGCCCACACCAGCCAGAAGAACTGGACAATACACTAGATCTATGTACTCAAACCCCCACAACCTCAGGTGAGACAACCATACATGACTTGACAACCAGCCAATCGCAGGAACCCTTGGCCATTCAGCACAAAAGACAATAAAGGAAACAGACAACGAAGGAACAAAAGACCCATGCAACAAAGACATCACAAGAATCAACACCTGTTCCTATAATTATCCCAAACACAGGTGGGTAAATGGCAATGTAAGAATACATTCAGCAACATAAAGAGCTGTATGAAAGACACAGGGATCGCACAGCAACGTAGAAATGGATGAGATCTGTATGAGCAAACTGGGGGTGAGGAGGGCTAATGGAGGGCAAGGGTTGGGGGAAAGAGAGCTTAGGGGAGTGGAAGGTCCTAGCTAGATTAGGAACAGAGTGGGAAAACAAGGAAAGAGATACCATGATAAATGAATACATCATGGGAATAGGAAGAAGCAGAGTGCTAAGGAGGTGCCCAGGAATCCATTAAGTGACTTCACTATAGACTACTGGCAATGGTCAAGAGGGTGTCTGAGCTGACCTACTCTGATGATCAGATGGCTGAACACCCTAACTGTCATGATAGAACCCTCATGCAGTGACTGATGGAAGCAGATGCAGAGATCCATGGCAAAGCCCCAGGCAGAGCTCCAGGAGTCCAATCTACAATAGAAGAGGGATTCTATGAGCAAGAGATATTGAGACCATGAATGGTAAAAGTACACAGACAACTAGCCAAACTAGTGGAAACATATGAACTGTGAACCAATAGCTGAGGATCCCCCATGGTACTGGGCTAGGCCCTCTGGATAAGTGAGACAGTTGTTTGGCTTGAACTGTTTAGGGGGCCCCCAGGCAGTGAGACCAGATCCTGTCCTTAGTGCATGAGCCGGCTTTTTGGAACCTATGCTGTGCCTATGCTGAGACACTTTGCTCAGCCTTGGTGTAGGGAGGAGGGCCTTGGACCTGCCTCATCTGAATATATGAGGCTCTGCTGACTCCCCAGGGAAGACCTTGCCTTGGAGGAGGTGGGAATGGGGAGTGTGTTGAGGGGGGAAGACTAGGGGATGGGAGAAGGGAGGACAGGGGAATCAGTGGTTGATATGTAAAATGAATAGAAAAAAATCTCTTAATAAAAAAATAAATAAAAAGAGCTGAAAAGGAAAAAGGCAGAATAAAGTAACATACAAAGACAAATGTATCAGAATTACACCTGAATTCTCAGGGGAGACCCAGAAAGCCAGAAGGTCTTGGACAGACATTTTGCAGACACAAAGAGACCACAGATACCAGCTCAGACTACTGAACCCATCAAAATGTTCAATTATCATAGATGGAGAAAACAAGATATTCTATGATAAAACTAGATTTAAACAATACCTCTCCAAAAATCCAGCCCTACAGAAAGTACTAGAAGGAAAACTCCAACCCAAGGAAGTTAGCTGTACCCACAACAGCACAGGTAATAGATAATTTCAGACCAGCAAATCCCAAAAAAGGGAAACACACACACACACTACCACCACCACCACCACCAAAAACAAAAAATAACAGTAATTAACAATCACTAGTCATTAATATTTATAAATATCAATGGGCTTAATTCACCTATAACAAAGACACAGGCTAACAGAACGGGTATGAAAACAGGATCCATCCTTCTGCTGCATATGAGAAACATACCCCAACTTCAAAGACATTACCTCAGAGTAAAGGACTGGGAAAAGATTTTTCCAATCAAATGGAAGTCCGATATTAGTATCTATCCTAATATCCAAGAAAATAGATTTCAAATGAAAATTAATCAAAAGAAATGGATAAGAAAAATTCATATTCATCACAGAAAAAAATCCATCAAGATGAAGTCTCAATTCTGAACATATATGCCTCAAATACAAGGGCAACCACATTTGTAAAAGAAACATTACTTAAACTTGAATCATGTAAGAAACCTCACACACTAGTAGTGGGAGACTTCAACACCCCACTCTCACCAATGGACAGGTCTGTCAGCCAGAAACTTCAGAGGGAAATAAGGGGACTGACAAATGTTATGACTCAAAAGGACTTAACACACATCTATGAACATTCCACTGAAACACAAAAGAATATACCTTCTTCTCAGCACCTCATGGAACCTTCTCTAAAATTGATCACATAGTAGGTCACAGAGCAAATCATGACAAATACAAAAAAATTAGAATAACCCCCTATATCTTATTGCATAACCATGTTTTAAAGTTAGAATTACAACAACAACACAAATTACAGAAAGCCTACAATCTCATGGAAAGTGAACAATGTTCAACTGAATCACCACTGAGTCAAGGAAGAAAGAAAGAAAGACTTCCCAGAATTCACTGAAAATGAATGTACAGCATGCCTAAACTTATGGGACACTATGAAAATAGTGCTAAAACGAAAGTTCATAGCACTAAGTACCTTCCTTCATAAGGAAATTGGAGAAACCACACACTAGTGATTTAACAGCACACCTGAAAGCTCTAGAACAAAAACAAGCAAACTCAACCAGAAAGAGTAGATGACAGGAAATAATCAAACTAAGGGCTCAAATTAATAAAATAGAAACAAAGAGAACAATACAATTAATCAATGAAACAAAGAGTTGGTTCTTTGAAAAAATCAACAAGATAGCCAAACTCTTATCTAAGCCAACCAAAAGGCAGAGAGAAAATATCCAAATTAACAAACTCAGAAATGAAAAGGGGTACATAGCAACAGACACTGAAGCAATCCAGAAAATCATTAGGTCATACTTCAAAAACGTGTACCCCAGAAAATTGGAAAATCTAAAAGAAATGGACAATTTTCTAGATAAGTACAACTTACCAAAAATAAATCAAGACCAGACTAAACAAGCTTAAGTAGACCTACAACCCATAAGAAATAGAAGCAGTCATTAAGTCTCCCAAACAAAAAAAATCCCAGGGATAGATGTTTTCAGTGCAGAATTCTACCAGAATTTGAAAGAAGAATTAATAACAATACTCTGCAAATTGTTCTCACAACAGAAGAAGAAAGAATATTGCCAAACTTTTTATGAGGCTACAGTCATACTGATACCCAAATCACATAAAGACACAACAAAGAAAGAGAATTACAGACCAATCATCCTCATCAACACTGATGCAAAAATATTCAAAAATTCTGACAATCCGAATCCAAGAAAACATCAAAAAAAATCATCCACTGTGATCATGTAGATCTCAGAGATGCAGGGATAGTTTAACATACAAAAATTTGTCAATATAATACACCATATAAACAAACTGAAAGAAAAAAACCACATGATCATCTCATTAAACACTGAAAAAGCCTTTGACAAAATCCAACACCACTTCTTGATAAAGGTCTTGGAGAGATCAGAAATACAAGAAACATACCTAAACATAATAAAGGCCATATACAGCAAACCAACAGCCAACATCAAAGTAAATGGAGAGAAACTCAAAGCGATTCCACTAAAATCAGGAATAAGACAAGGCTGTCCACTCTCTCCATAACTCTTCAGTATAGTACTCGAAGTTCTAGCTAGAGCAATAAGACAACAAAAGGAGATCAAGTTGATACAAATTGGAAAGGAAGAAGTCAAACTTTTGCTATTTGCAGGTGATATGATAGTATACATAAGTGACCGCAAAAATTTGACCAAGGAACTCATACAGCTGATAAACACCTTCAGAAATGTGGCAGGATACAAGATTAACTTAAAAAAAACCCAAAAACCAATAGCCCTTCTGTATACAAATGATATACGAGCTGAAAAAGAAACCAAGGAAACATCATTCTTTACAATAGCCACAAGTAACATAAAATATCTTGGAGTAATTCTAACCAAACATATGAAAGACCTATATAACAAGAACTTTAAGTTTGAAGACAGAAATTGAAGAAGATATCAGAAAATGGAAAGATCTCCCAATCTCTTGGATAGGTAGGATCAACATAGTAAAAATGGCAATCTTACCAAAAGCAATCTACAGATTCAATGCAATACGCATCAAAATCCCAATACAATTCTTCACAAAACTCAAAAGAACAATGCTCAACTTCATATGGAAAAACAAAAAACCCAGGGTAGCCTAAACAATTCTGTATAATAAAGGAATCTCTAGAGGCATCATCATCCCTGCCTTCAAGCTCTACTATAGAGCTATAGTAATAAAAACAGCTTGGTATTGGCATAAAAACCAACATGTGGACCAATGGAATTGAATTGAAGATCCTGACATTCATCTATACACCGATGATCGCCTGATTTTTGACAAAGAAGCCAAAATTGTACAATGGAATGAAAGAAACATCTGCAACAAGTGTTACTGGCATAACTTGAATATTGACAAGTAGAAAAATGCAAATAGATCCTTATCTATCTCCATACACAAAATTCAAGTCCAAGATCAAAGACCTCAACATAAATTCAGTCACGCTGAATCTGAAAAAGAGAAAGTGGGAAGTAGCCTTGAACACACTGTCACAGGAGACCACTTCCTAAATATAACACCAGTAGCACAGACACTGAGAGCAACAATTAATAAATGGGACCCCCTGAAACTGAGAAGCTTCTGTAAGACAAAGGACATAGTCAATAAGACAAAACAGCAGCCTATAGAATGGGAAAACATCTTCACCAACCCCACATCTGACAGAGGCTTGATTTCCAAAATATATAAAGAACTCAAGAAACTAGACATCACAATACCAAACAACCCAATTACAAAAAAATTTACAAGGAGTTTTTCATTTGATGAGTGTGCAATGTCCTTCCCTACTTCTTCTGATTCTTTTATATTTGAAGTCTATTTTGTCAAATATTAAAATGGCTATTCCAGCTTCCTTCTTAGGTTTATTTGCTTAGAAGATCTTTTTCCAACCCTTTACCAGAGGTGATTCCTAGCCTTAATGTTAGGCTGTATTTAGAGGATGCAAGAGAAGAATGGATCCTCTTTTCCAATTCATTCCATTAGTCTGTGTCTTTTTATTGTGGGATTTGAGACGACTGATGCTGAGAGATAGCAATGGCCAATGGTTATTGACTCTTATCATTTTGTTGTGGTTGGTGCTGGTGATGGCAGTGGTGGTGGTGAATGAGTGTGTGTGTGTGTGTGTGTGTGTGTGTGTGTGTGTGTGTGTGTGTCTTCTTTTGAATTTGCTGGTCTATTTATTGCAAAGATTATTTAATACTTGTGTTTTCTTGAACACACTTGTTCTATTTAGGTTGGAATTTTTCTTCTAGTACCTTTTTTAGGGCTGGATTTGTAGATAAATATTGTTAAAATTGGTTTTTGTCACAGATTGTCAGTGCACACATGTGTGTGTGTTTACATGGATCCTTTGAAGGAAAATTCAGAGTTACCTTGAGAATGAATCTATCCTTTTTGGCTGCAGGGGGCGTCCAGCCTTGAGGACTAAAGCACTTTCCCTTCACCCAGGACATTTTTATTTTTCTCTATATTTACAGTTTAGCCAGTTGATTTTCATATGCTCAAAACAATCTGAAAGGAGCTCCCAAAAATACAATGCCAAGTACAAATTCCTCAATTTCTTGGGTACCATGGTTTTCTGTGTTTCCTGAACCAAGTTTGCACAGGCCTTTGATCCTTGGGAGACTCTCAGACAAGAATCACATAGGGCAATAAGAGAAACAAAAAGTGTCAGTTAAAAAAAAGAATGGATTAGGGCTAGGTGCTACTCTCTGGAACCCAGGCCAGGAGTAGCTCAGCAGAAATGCCACCACAGGTCTTACGTGGTGGTCTCATTTCCTCCACCTATGATGATTGAAAGTTCTTCTAGGTCTAATAGTATGAGCTGGTACCTATGGTCTCTTAGACTCTACAGCACATCTTCCCAGGTCCTTCTGGCTCTTCCATTGAGAAGTCAAGTGTATTTCTAATAGGTCTACCTTAATATGTTACTTGGTCTTTTTCCCTTTCAGTTTTAAGTATTCTTTCTTTAATCTGTACATTCAGTGTTTTTATTATTATGTGCTGAGGGGACCTTCTTTTCTGTCCCAGTCTATTTGGTGGTATGTATGCCTCTTGTACCTTAATAGACATTGTCTTCTTTAGGTTAGGGAAATTTTCTTTTATGACTTCGTTGAAAATATTTTCTGTGCCTTTCACCTGGGTATCTTCTCCTTCTATTCCTGTTATTCATAGATTTGTTCTTTTCATGGTATCTTAGATTTCCTAAATATTTTGTGTCAGGAGTTTATTTAGATTTAACTTTTTGTTTAAAGATGAATCCACTTCTTCCATGGTTTCTTCAATGCTTGAGATTCTCTCTTCCATCTCTTGTATTGTGCTGGTGAAGCTTGACTGTGGGTCCTGTTAGAGTTTCTAAATTTTTCATTTCCAGATTTTTCTCAGTTTTGGTTTTCTTTATTGATTCTATTTCCAATTTCAGGTCTTAAAATCTTTTATTCATTTTCTATACTATTTGTTCTCAATTCCATAGATTTCTTTAATTAAGGGATTTTTCATTTCTGCTTTAAAGACCTCTATCATATTTATAAAAGCTCTTTTTTTTCTTATGCTTCAGCTATGTTGGAATATTAAATGTCAGCTGTGGTGGGGATTCTAAGCTCTAGTGAAGACATCTTGTCTACTATTATTGATTGTGCTTTGATACTGCTGTCTCGATGTCTGGAACTAGGAAGATTGTAATAAATTCTATATGCTGGTATCTGGTCTTGACTTTGTCAGGTGCATGTTTTATTTCTTGGTTTCTGATACTGCCTCTGGTTCTCAGGAGATGCAGTGACTGGGTGTTGGCACAGGAAATTTTTCTGGGGTCCTGATAGGTGTGGTCACTGGGGGTCCCAGGTAAAATATGTTTCTGAATATTGGGAGCTGAACCTCAGAATTGAGCTGGGTTGATGGGACATCTGATGGGGTTTGCATGGTAAGAAAAGCAGGATCTGTTTACTTGTGCTCCAGGAATGGAATCAGTGAGTGAGGAGAGGCCAGAGCTGTAAATCTGCTATTGTGCTACGGATTGCACTGGGGGATTTGACTTGGAGGAATGGAGGGAGAGGTGAAGATCTACAGTTAGTGTACTTACTTTGCTGGTCCAAGTTACTTGTGGATTCCTGGGGAATTTGTGCTGCAGTTGGAGACTGGGACAAAGCAATGGAAGGGGGTAGGGACATTAAGAAGGGGAGATCTGTGGGATCCCCTGGAGATGGGTACAGGAGGAGGAAGGTAGGCTGTGGCAGGTGTCCTGGTACAGACCTGGGGATGAAGCTGAGGGGACTGGATTTGAAAGAGCAGAGCAAAAATTGAAGACCTGTGATCAGCCTACCTGCTTCCCTGGCTAAACTGTGTCTGTGAACTCTCTCTCTCTCCCAAACATATGAATGTTTTCACAATTGCCCCCCTATATTTAGAGGATACACCAGTCTGCCCAGGCAACACAAAGAAACTACTTCCATAGTTTTGAGCTTGGGGGATCTTCCATAGACCAGCCATTCCTTAGGCTGGAGAGAACACCTTCAGCAACATAGCAGGATACAAGATTAATTAAAAAAAAATCAGTAGCCCTCCTATATACAATGGAAAAAGAAGCTGAGAAGGAAATCAGAGATACATCACCCTTTACAATAGCCACAAATGACATAAAATACCTTGGGGTAACACTAACCAAGCAACTGAAGGACCTATATGACAAGAACTTTAAGTCCCTGAAAAAAGAAATTGAAGAAGATGTCAGAAAATGAAAAGATCTCCCATGCTCATGGATAGGCAGGACCAACATAGTAATAATGGCAATTTTACCAAAAGCAATCTACAGATGGAAATCAATGCAATTCCCATCAAAATAACAACACAATTCTTCACAGACCTGGAAAGAATAATACTCAACTTCATATGGAAAAACAAAAAAACCAGGAATAGCCAAAAGAATCCTGTACAATAAAACAACCTCTAGAGGCATCATGATCCCTGACTTCAAGTTCCACTATAGAGCCACAGTAATAAAAACAGCTTGTTATTGGCATAAAAACCGACATGTGGACCAATGGAATCAAATTGAAGACTCTGACATTAACCCGCACACCGATGAACATATAATTTTTGACAAAGAAGCCAAAAGTGTACAATGGAAAAAAGAAAGCATCTTCAACAAATGGTGCTGCCATTTTTCTTTACCCTCTGACCCAAATCAAGGGACAAAGTCTTAGATGAAAGTGACCTTATCCTTCCCAATTGGTGGCCTATCTACAGCAACCCAAACAGTGTGGGTCTACTGTAATGGCCCGAGTTGGCCCATGATGAGCAGTACATGCAGCTGGACATTCAGCCTGCTGTGGGCTGAGCCTTGAAGGCCAGAAAGCTGCAGTTCTGGACCGAGACTCTGCCCCAGAAGATCCAGGAGATAAAGGGGGCTCAGGTTAAGCATGCAGAGCTTTAGTGTCCTGTAACAATAAAGGTATCTGGAATGAAGATGGGGTCATCCTGAGGTTACAAAGTCCATTGATTTATCTTTATTTGTTTCAACACTAACAAACATTTCTAACCTCAGCATTTGGACTTTCAGTCAAGTATGACAAGTCCTCTGTGCCTTTCTCCTTATCCTTCTGGACACATTTTATTAGACTTAATAAACACACTCATAACTACATAGATGTGTGAGCCTGAAAGTTCCCTCATCTTATTTAACACTTCACTGTGAAGGCTTCTTCCTTCCTTTCTTCCTTCCATTCTTTCTTCCTTTACTCCTTCCTTGCTCCCACCCTCCCATCATCCTCTCCCCATCCTCTCTCCTTTTTTCCAAGCCTCAGACATTCTTCAAATGAAGCAGAAGGTTCAGACACTGTGGACTACAGGAAATCCCATGTCCTCTCTCTTCAAGTTCATGTTTTTCATATTTGTCCATTGCCAATAGAAAACCTGATTTCCCTAAGCCCCATTGCCTTTGTAATTCACAATGCTGTTCCCAATAGATAATAAACCACAAACCCCATTCTTAGTGTCTGTGGCCTCAGTTGTTTGGAGGATTACATAAGGCTAGGGCAAGTAAACAAGATCCACATCTCAAAAACGAAACAAAAAACATAACCTCAGTAAGTTACAAACAGTGAGGGTCCAGATAGCCTCAGATTAGCTGTGTGGTAAGAAACAGGTGTCTAGCTGGAGGTCTCAAGGATTATATGTTATGCCCTTTCCTGCTAGAATGTGTAAACAATGGCATCCCAAAGACAGCAAACATTAGGTCCCTGCTGACCTGAACTGGGGACAGGGAAGATTTTCCTCTTAGTGAGACTGACCATGCCAGTTGTTTCCATTCTATATGTATAGCATTTATTGATGTTCCTATTGCTAGTTTGCCTCTGCTTTTCAGTTCTGTACATACACAATACTCTTCCAACAGGAAGTCAGAATGTGTTTTCAACTTTTTTTTTTTTTTTTTTGGTTTTTCGAGACAGGGTTTCTCTGTGTAGCTTTGCGCCTTTCCTGGATCTCGCTTTGGAGACCAGGTTGGCCTCGAACTCACAGAGATCCGCCTGGCTCTGCCTCCCGAGTACTGGGATCAAAGGCGTGCGCCACCACCGCCCGGCTGTTTTCAACTTTTAATAATTATCTCATTTTTAGAAGCTTGAATGTGGATTGTTTTTATGGGGCTAGGGATTGAACTTAATTAAGGCTTGTGCATATTAGGCAGGTGCTCTACCCATGAACTACACCCTCTGACTACTGTGGATTGTTTAAATGCAATTAAATTAATCTATTTTAGGTGTATGGTTTAGTAAGCCTGAGAAAATTTCAAGGCATGCAACTGCCACCACATCAGTTGTAGAACAGACCTCACTCCCCCACCAAAGACTTTCCTTGGGCCCCTTTGCTATCATTCACGACCTTTGACCCTGCTTCAAAGCAATAAGACATTACTTTATCTTGCTATACTGGGACTTCTCTCCAATGTAACATAAGTAGAATGTTCTGTGACTGGCTATGTCACTTTACATAATGTTTTTGTTTTGTTTTATTGTGGAATGCCATCCAAGTGTGCACACCACATGTTCTATCCACTTAATCTATGCACAACTATTTCACTTGTTTATTTATTCTTCTTTTGGGGGACAAGGTCTCTATGTAGCCCACGCTAGCCCTGAACTCATGACCTCATTGCCTTTGCTTCCTGAGAGGTTGCATTATAGGTATGGACCTTCCATTCTAGGTTTGGGTTTTTGTTTTTCCCATCCCAGGTGGTTTTTTTTTTAGACAGGGTTTCTTTGTGTAGCTTTGCACCTTACCTAGAACTGACTCTGTAGTCCAGGCTGGCCTCAAACTCACAGAGATCCACCTGCCTTTGCAGTTCAAGTGCTGGGATTAAAGGCATACAATAGGATTGGTTTTTAAATAAAGCTTTATGGATATTCTCATACATGATTTCATGCGATCACATGTATTCAGATTTTGGATTTACAATCTAGAACAAATTTACTAAGTCATGACATATGTAGTAAACATTTAAAGAAGTTTACAGTCTTTGGGTATATGCCCAGGAGTGGCATAGCTGGATCTTGAGGTAGATCAATTCCCATCTTCCCCAGAAATTGCCACACTGATTTCAATAGCGGTTGTACAAGTTTACACTCCCACCAGGAATGGAAGAGTGTTTCTCTTTCTTCACATCCTTGCCAGCATGAACTGTCACTTCTTCATCTTAGTCATTCTGACATGTGTAAGGTGAAATTGCAAAGTAGTATTGAATTGCTTTTCCCTGATGGCTAAGGATGTTAAACATTTCTTTAGGTGTTTCTCAGCCATTTGAGTTTCCTCTATTGAGAATTCTGTTTAGATCTGTACCAATTTTTAACCAAGATGTTTGTTTCTTGATATCTAGTTTCTTGAGTTCTTTATATATTTTGGATAATAACCCTCTTAGGTGTCAAAATTTGATGCCATTTTGTTGGCTGCCTCTTTGACTGACAGTGTCCTTTGCTGTGCAGAGACTTCTCAGTTTCATGAGGCCCCATTTATTACTTATTGATTTTAGTGCCTGAGCTAAAGGTGTTCTGTCAGAAAGT
The DNA here is from genome assembly GCF_049852395.1 of Peromyscus maniculatus bairdii. Lineage (NCBI taxonomy): Eukaryota > Metazoa > Chordata > Mammalia > Rodentia > Cricetidae > Peromyscus > Peromyscus maniculatus. The sequence goes on along the minus strand of NC_134856.1, from coordinate 37,488,503 downwards.
CTTCCTGTGCTAATTAGTTCAAGGCTATTCCCCCACTTACACTTCTATCAGAAACAGTGTATCTGGTTTTAGGTTGAGATCTTTGATGCACTGGGGTTGAGTTTATTCAATATGAATCTGTTTACATTCTTCTCCATGCAGCCCTCCAGCTTGACCAGCACCATTTGCTGAAGATGCTGTCTTCTTCCCAGTGTGCACTTCTGGCCTCTTTATCAGAAAAAAGGTGTCCATAGGTGTATACACTTATATCTGGGTCTTCTATTTGATTCCATTGATCAATGTGTTTGTTTTTGTGCCAATATCATGCTGTTTTTTTTTTTTTTTTTTTTTTTTTGGTTTTTCGAGATAGGGTTTCTCTGCGTAGCTTTGCGCCTTTCCTGGAGCTCACTTGGTAGCCCAGGCTGGCCTCGAACTCACAGAGATCCGCCTGGCTCTGCCTCCCGAGTGCTGGGATTAAAGGCGTGCGCCACCACCGCCCGGCTTCATGCTGTTTTATTATTATAGTTTTGTAGTACTACTTGAAATATGGAATGATGATACCTTCAGCTTTTCTTGTATTATTCAAGATTATCTTAGCTATCCTGGGTTTTTTGTACTTTCATATGAAGCTAGAAATTGTGAAGTATTATGTTGGAATTTTGGAAGTGGTTGTACTGATCTGTAGAATCCTATTTGGATGATGATCATTTTTAATATGTTAATCTTACTGATCCATGATCATGGGAGAATTTCTCTCTTCTGATATGGTCTTCAATTTTTTTCTTCAATGACTTGAACTTTTTATCATAAAAACCTTTCACTTCCTTAGAGTTACCTCAAGTGATTTTATATTATCTGAGGCTATTATGAAAGATACTTCTCTGATTTCTTTCTCAGTCCATTTGTCTTTTGTATATAGTTGGGTGATTGATTTTTGTGAGTTAATTTTGTATCCAGCTACTTTGATGAAAATGTTTATCAGCTAGAGGAATTTCCTAGTGGAAGTTTTTGCGTCACTTATGCATACTATCATATCATCTTCAAATAAAGATACTTTGACTTCTTCCTTTCCAATTTGTATCCCTTTGATCTCTTTCACTTCACTTATAGCTCTGGCTTAGAATTCCAATAGTATATTGAATAGATATGGAGAGAGTGGAAAATCTTGTCCTGTTCCTGATTTTAGTGGAAAAGCTTTGAATTTCTCTCCATTTAGGTTGATGTTGGCTATGGCCTTCATTATGTTGAGGTATGTATCTAATCACTTCAAGACGTTTAACATGAAGGAGTACTGGATTTTATTAAAGGCCTTTTCTGCATCTAATGAGATGATCATGTGATTTTTCTTTCAGTTCATTTTTATGGTGGGCTATATTTATCAATTTACCTATGTTGAACGATCCCTGTATCTCTGGGATGGAGCCTACTTAATCATGGTGGATGATCTTTTCCATGGGTTCTTGGATTCAGTTTATAAGTATTTTATTGAGTATTTTTGCATCTATGTTTTTGAGAATAAATTGTGGTTTGGGTATCAGAGTAATTGCAGCTTTTTAAAATGAATTTGACAATGATCCTTTTGTTTCTACTTTGTGAAATAATTTGGTGAGTGTTGACATTAACTCTTCTTTGAAAGTCTGGTAGTGTTCTACACTAAAACCATGTACCCCTGGGCTGCTTTTGATTGGGAGGCTTTCAATGACTACTTTTATTTCACTAGGGGTTATAGGTCTATATAAATTGCTTATCTGATCTTGATACAACTTTTATAAGTGGTATGTATGGAGAAAATTATCCATGTCCTTTAGAATTTCCAGTTTGGTGAAGCGTAGGTTTTTAAAGTATGTTCTTATGATTCTCTGGATTTCTTTGGTGTCTCTTGTTATATCCCTTTTCTTCCTTCCTTCCTTCCTTCCTTCCTTCCTTCCTTCCTTCCTTCCTTCCTTCCTTCCTTCCTTCCTTTCTTTCTTTTTTCTTTTTTTGGTTTTTCCAGACAGGGTTTCTCTGTGTAGCTTTGCGCCTTTCCTGGAACTCGCTTTGGAGACCAGGCTGGCCTTGAACTCACAGAGATCTGCCTGGCTCTGCCTCCGGAGTGCTGGGATTAAAGGCTTGCTCCACCACCACCACCAGGCATGTCTGTCTTATTGATTTTCTCAAGAATTAATTCTTTGTTTCATTGATTTTTTGCATTTTTCTATATTATTGATTTCATCCCTATATTGTTAGATTACTTCTTGCCATCTACTCCTTTTGATGTGACTTCTTTTTGTTCTAGAGCTTTCAATTGTTCTGCTGAGTTACTAGTGTGAGATGCTCCAGTTTTTGTATGTAGGTACTTAGTGCTGTGAAGTTGCTTCCATTGTGTCCCATAAGTTCAGAATTCCTTTCTGAATTCTGTATTGACCCTTTTTTCATTCAGTAGAGAATGGTTTGGTTTCTGTATGTTTCTGTTGTTATTAATATCCTGGTTTAATCCATGGTGGTCAGATAGGATTCAGGGCGTTATTTCAATTTTTTTTCTATATGTTGAGCCTTGCTTTGTATCAGAGTATGTGGTCAATTATGAAGAAAGTCATGAAGTGCTGAGAAGAAGGTATATTCTTTGTGTTTAGGGGAAATTTTCTGTAAAAATCTGTTAGGTCTATGTGGTTTATAACATCATTTAGCTTCCACATTTCTCTGTTTAGTTTTGTCTGTATGGTCTGTTCATTTTCCAGAATGGGTTTTGAAATCTGCCACTATCAGTGTGTAAGGGTCAATATGTGATTTCAGCTATATTAGTGTTTCTTTTTTAACCTTGTGTGTCCTGGTATTTGTGGCATAGATGCTAAGAATTAAAATGTTCTCCTGGTGAATTTTTCCTTTGAAGAGTGTGTAGTTTCCTTCCCTGTTTCTTTTGATTCATTTTGATTTGAACTCTGTTTTGTCAGTTATTAAAATGGTCATACCAGCTTGCTTCTTAGATCTATTTGCTTGGAAAATCTTTTTTCCAACATTTTGCCTGGAGGTTAGGGTGTATTTTTTTTGCATGCAGCAGAAGAATGAATCCTGTTTTCCCATTCATTCTGTTCATCTGTGTCTTTTTTGGGGGGCATCGAAAATACTGATGTTGAGAGAAAGCAATGACCAATGATTTTTGATTTCTGTTATTTTGTTGGTGTTGGTGTTCATGGCAGTAGTAGTGGTGTTGGTAATGATGATGATGATGTGTGTTTGTTTGAGAGAGAGAGAGAGAGAGAGAGAGAGAGAGAGAGAGAGAGAGAGAGAAGGGAAGGGGAGGGGAGGGGAAGGGGGAGGGAGAGGGAGAGAGAGAGAGAGATTCTTTTTTTTTAGCTTTCCTGGTCTATTTGTTGCCTGGATTACTTAATCCCTGTATTTTCTTGAATGTACTTATTCTCTTTAGGTTGGAGTTTTTCTTCTAGCACCATCCTTAGGTCTGGCTTTGTAGATAGATACAGTTTAAATTTGGTTTTATCATGGCATGTCTCGTTTTCCCCATCTATGGTGATAGAAAGTTTTTCTAGGTATAAGAATATGGTTGGCGAAAAACCAAAAAAAAAAAAAAAAAAGAATATGGTTGGCATCTGTGGTCTCAGACTCTCTACAGCACAACTCCTCTGGTCCTTCTGGTTTTTAGAGTCTCCATTGAGAAGTCAAGTGTATTTCTAATAGGTCTACGTTGATATATTACTTGGCCTTTTGCCTTTTAATATGCTCTGTTTTTTTTATTACTATGTGCTAAGGGGACATTCTTTTCTGATG